>NC_046231.1:16367549-16667666 GCF_009819885.2 Catharus ustulatus | reverse complement strand
AATTTAACTTTTGTCTTTAGGACTGAGTAAAAAAAAAAATCTATCTTTTGCTTTTTTTTTTCCTCTTACTTGAAGCATTTACCAGGAATGAGGTGTTTTACAATTTATAATTGTGCCTGTGCTAAAATAGGTAATTGTGAACCTGCACTTGAGCCAAGCTTTAGTGAAATGTCTGGAAATCAGTTTTATATATATTGCTGTTAGGGTGGTGTTTTATCATTTGTTTTCCACAGTATATTTGGAACTGCATCTATGCTGTTGAGTGTCTCAGCTATCTCAACTTCAAGTGCCATGGATTTTTTTGAGGTTTTTAAGAAGTACACCACGACCTGTTGTTGAGTCAGTCTGGCATTATTCAGTGTACGTGCCCATTGCTCAAGTGATACATGAACAATCTGTGATAATGCACTAATTGAAGGAGTTTTCATGTATTCTCAGCAGAGAATTCACTCTCCAGTCTACAAGAATGTTCCAGAGCACCGGTTGGTGTTCTTAGTGTGTTTAAATGTGTGGTAGAGTGTATTGTTGTCAAGGGATTATCTGGAGTGAAAAACATGACAAAACAAAGCATTTGCACTTTTTCCACTATTTTTTTTCAAAGTCTTTGGGAAAGATGATTTTCAATGTCTATAGCAACTTTATATGAGTTTTTTGAGAATTTTTTTCAAAATAATATGCCTTTTATTATCAAATTGAAGTGTCTTGACCCATAGAGTATGTAAATGTGATGACAATGAGAATCTCTAAGTAAGATAAACATAAAGCATCTGGAGGCATTATAAAATAAGTTACTAAAATGTACCACCCTCTGTACTGCCCACCTACTCCCTCTTTGTAAAAATAAAAATTAGTGCTTGCAAAGCATCCTGTAAATGTATTCCTCAGTTGTGACTGGTATTGCATAGCAGGAATTTCAGCAGGGACTGCCATCCTGTCAGCTCTGTCTGTACCCAGGAGCTCTCTCAGGAAAGGGCATTGGCACAGACTAAGTCCATCACATTTTAGCAGCACATCTGCAAGAGGGCACAAAAGTTACTGTCATTGTCTTATTGTTTCTGGTGCTTTCCACAAACACTCCAGCAAGGCTTCTTGGGTTAGGATGCATTGTCTAGAATAGCTTTCACTTGACTTTGCTCATGTTGTCTTGCATGAAAACACCACTGCTGCTGCCTCTGGGCTCAGCATCACAAAAATGCACTCTCCAGTGCTGGATCTGATAGAATTCTTCTGGGCATCTCTGCCGTGGGAAGGAAGTAGTGCCCAGCTGGCATCTGTGTCTGATTTACATCAGCTGAGTCCCCAGCACCTCATTCTTTGCTGGGATACTTAAACTGGTCGCATACAATTTTGTTCTCTTGAGACATACCCCCACCTCAAAAAACCACCCCCCAAAGCCAAATGGTCCAAGCTTGGATTTCTAATTCTTCTCTCAGAACTTCTGTTCCCAGCTGTGCTTTGGTTTCACTGCATTCCCTCCTGCTGTGTGCTGGGCTGAACAGGAAGATCAGGCCCTGTGTGTGTTCATTTGCTTTGTGATCTGATTTATGCTGCTTACATCTATTGCTGACTTCAGCCTCTCATTGTGAGCCAGCACAGTTTAGGAAATGCTCTCCCTGGCTTCAGCTGGTGGCAAAACAGCAACTGAGAAACAGTTCCTCTACATGAGCCCAGCACTTGCCTTTCCAGTCTTTATTGGAGACTGAATCTTGCTTCTTCTTCTTTCACTCATCCTTTTATGAGCTATAGAGCCTAGCTCAACAAATACTCACCATCATCTTGCCTAAAAACCTGAGCTGTTTTTGCTGCCTGCTGTACTTTTCTTGTTTCATGTATGTTTTCTCTGAATGAAATGGGGATGGAGTATCCTTTTGAAATTAGGCTTTATTTACCACTTCATTCCTAAATAACCATAACTGATTGATCCTGCACCTTTCAGTGTCTTTTGTCTTTGCCTTTACTTTGTTCCTTACCCAGATGGTTTTCTCTGCTGTGGAAACAAATTCCAAATGAGGAATACTGAGCTGATTCTACTGTCAATTTTCCCAACTTCATACTAGTGTAATTTCAGTATTTTGCATTAGTGATATGTTCAAATACAGTGGTAATTCTGATGATTTTCTAGATCAAGAAGCATAAAGAACTTTAACCCTGGGACCGATTACCAAAGGACCCCACAATCTTCATTATGAAAATAATTTGTAAAAAGAGCCATTTTGACACAGGAAGGATTAATTACCTAGTGCTAACAGATATCTGAGATTTCACCTCTTTTATAACCAGCATTTTTGTATCCACCATGTAACAGAATCATGCTCCTGTTTTTAACAGACTAGAAAATGTGGAAGTATCTGGCAACTAGTAAATGAGTCACACGTTATTTCTATAAGATATCTGTCTCAGCTGACACCACCTCACTCAGAATATAGTTCTGATGATGCTTCCTGAAGATGTGCTAAGCTTCTAAAAGTGCCTGTTCATAGTGTGTCTTTTGGAGCTCTTTAGAGATATCTTTAGAATTAATTTGTGTTCTTATGAGTTTTGTCCTTTGGCAGTTGCCCTTCCTTCAGAAATCTCAATAATGGAAATATTTGCGAAGTTTGTGTGTCAGCAAAGTTCACACAAATGCATTTAATTGCTGAAGGGGAAGTTCACAGAAGATTTTCAGTGGTTACTCCAGTGAGGAAATGCCTGGTTTTTGTATTTCAGTTCTGTTCAGGGTAGTGTTCAGATACTGAAGATACATAACCAAGGAAAGCCAAAGAGCTTAAAATCTAAGTTACTCTTATTGATGGTTTTGTTTTTTTGATCTTTCTCTTGTCTTTGCTAATTGGGTCTACTAAAGATCTGTTACATACTTTAGGGAGTAAATTAGGATTAGAAAACTTTTTCTTAGTGACCAAAATAATATTTATCCTTGTATTTTTTCTGCTTAAAACCTTCCTTTTTTTTTTTTTCAGAAACTGAAACCCATCTGCTTTGACAGAGCAGTCCTGAGCTATGAGTAACCTTGTCCTCTTAATAACCACTCTGGGTTATTGGATTTTGCTTATTTTTTCTCCTATATGTACTTTTGAAGGGTCCTTATCACCAAATATTTGTCGTTTATCAGCCAATTGCATTTTTCTGGATGTTTTGTGTAAAAAGACAAATCTCAGCCCTATCTTCAGAGGGCCTGAAGAAGCTGAGTTCATTATCAAGGTAACTCTCACTGGATATGTGAGCTCATGGCAGTTAGGAAAAATACTGCTTAGTGTCAGTCACATGAAAGATCCTTCATTTTCCCACCTCTCAGCCTCTCAGGAAACATTCTGACCTTCTCAGACTGAAAAAAAAAAAGTTCCTTGGGATGCTGGAAAACTCTGACATGTTTAAAATGCAGTCTCACTGGAGAAGAATCTACCAAACACAGAGCGATTGTTGAGGTTTGTATTTCTTTAAGGAAGATATTTTGTCATGTGTGGCTTCTCAGGAGAGAAGAACTGCACTTGCTGATTTTTCAGTGGAATTTCTGCTCTCTTTCTACTTATTTTTTAGAAATTGACTTTATATTTGGAGAAAAAGGTACAGTCCAAAAAAGATGGAGCTGAGCCCAAATCCTGTGCTTTAGAGTGTGATTAAAGACTTGCATTTCCCCAAACAGCCATGTCACAAGATGCCAAGTGCAGAAGGCATTATTCATCTCCACCTTATCTCTGTGAAAAGCCATCTTCAAAGCCGAAAGGAGGAGAGTTCTACCCTCTAGAGATAAATGGCATATCATAAATAGTGAGAGGCACTCAGATACTGTGATTATGAGCTCTATAGAAATGCCTATAAATAATACTGGGAGGTGCCCAGATACTACAGCTTGCTTATGAAAATAAATAAAGCACATAAAAATCTGACAAGATGCAAGCTTCTCTTCCATATGAGGACATTTCACTTTCCTTTTCAACTTTCTGTTCTGAGAGCAGGATCTGTCATGCAGGGACTAGGTCCTCATCCTTAACTTGCAATCTCTTGAGAAATAATAAAGAAAATCACTATGTAAAATAACACAAAAGTATTGAGGTCAGAAAACTTTTAAAGGCATACTTAGCTGTGCATCCTTTCCAAATTTTGAGTTTGAAATAAGAAAAGCATAGCTGGGCAAAAACTTTTAGAATCTGAAATTTGAGAATATTTGAATGTGAGAGTGTGGATTCTGGAACCATAGAAGCAGATTTGGTGCTCAGTGGGAGTGAGACATAAAGATTTCATAAAGGTGCTCATAGCAATAATGCATCTGCTTCTGGAGAACACTTAGCTGCTGGAGAGCTGCACCAGTCACTCAGTAAGATCAATATCAAAAGAAAAATATTGCATTGATTGGAACTGGTTTTTTTGTATGTATTTTCTTTTTCCTAGGCAGTTTTGAGCTGTTCTAGTTCTGGTTAGTTTGGCTTTCTTATCAAACGTTTTTTATTAGTGCTGTTCTCTGATAAGCTACAGGTAATTCTGGATATATGATCAGCAGTTTATATGGTTTATATGATCAGCAGTTCAGAAACTCTGAAGTTTGTGTTGCTAAGGTCTCTGAATTACCCTGCTCTGGGACCAGCAGTGTTAGTGAGTGCAGCCAGAGAAGAAGTTTGGTTGTAATGTGGATATTGGAGACAAAAAAATGTACTGCAGTGAACTGAATAATTTTAAAATTTGAAATATTAATTGAACAGACATTACTGTGTTGGCCTCACTCAGTTTGGTCTGTTTCTAGAAGAGCATATACAAATCATGAGTCTCTTTTGTACAAAGACAAATGCTTTACAGTAAATTGCCATGGATTTTTTTCCTTTTATATTTCTCTTCTGATAATCCACTGTTTCATTTAAAAAATATTAATGGTGAACCATCATTTAGTACAGGGGATGAAAATTCGCTTTTATATCCTTAATTTTTTTTACATGGTTGCTCGTAAACAAAGAACTGAGGAAATGGCCAGTGTACAAATCCAGTTGTACTGGTGTTCTTGATTATGTTCAGTGCTCTGGAGCATCTTGTGATGTGGAATTCCTCTTGGATAATGCTCTGGAGCATACTGAGAACACGTGTGTCCATATAGGCATAAGAATTTTATTTCAAACTCACTGAGTTTTTGTTTTACGCTTCCAGCTTCAAAGGCAATTAGACCGTCAGTCAGATCTTGAGGAAGACATTGCTGAGAAAATTAAATTTTTCTGTCTGTTGGAAATTCTCTAGGCGCGAGTTTAAAGTCTGTATGAGGTGTTGTTTCTCTGTGGCAAAATTCCTGCAGGTTTTCCCTTTAGGATGTAGTGCTGAATCCTGGCCATGTCCTGCACAAGGGAATTGCACACACCAGGCAGTGAAAGTGCCTGAACTGCTTGGTTCCCTGGTGTAGTCTTGGCATCTCCTTCCCTTGGGTGAAAATTGAACTGAGGTAGAAAAATTTGAGCTTATCAACTAGTAAGAACAGGTTTATTTGTACCATTTTTTTTATCCCCCCGAGTGATAAAATGAAAAACTTTGGAAATGTGTTTGATTAAATGCTCTTGAGACTTGCTTAAGGTGTAGCTGTGAGAATTGAAGAAATGTGTGCCTACCCATGCTGCTTTTGTTGGCTTTTTTATAAAAAGATGTTCTCAAGCCTTGTTTTGGTTAAAGTATCAGCGTGTCAGTGAAGTGCAAAGTTCACTGAATTCCTGCTGAAGATGATGTGAGTTGATGGGCATGGAAATGTGTCCAAGAGCAGTAGATCAAAGCTAAGATTTGGACCATGAGCGTCCTCAGTTATGGAATTTCATTTAGTCCCATCACACTGATGGTATTAAACTGTGCTTTTAATATGGGAAAGCTTAGGTGCAAAGCAGCAACTCATAGCTTTTGCAGGAAGGTATTTCCTCTGAAAAATTGTAGGCAGGTACACTTCCAGAATTCTACAACTGTAAGAAAGAAATAAAAATAAAACTGTTTTTTAGAAGCATCTATTGAATAGTATTACAGTAATTTCACGAATACAAGCCGCACCAATTTGACCAAAATTTTGGTGGAAACCCGGAAGTGCGGCTAATATTCCGGGGTGGCTAATCTATTAACAAAATTCTAAAAGCTGCCAACACGGAAGTGAGAGCCCGCGGCAGCCCCAAGCCAAGCTGGAGCCCGGCCGGCCCCGGCAGAGGTGGGAAAGCCTGGCAGAGGCGGGGCCAGCAGTGTCGGGGGCGGGCGGCAGAGCCTGAGCCAGCAGGGCGGGGGAGCCCGGGAGAACTGGGGCTAGCAGTGCAGGGGAGCATGGCAGAAGCAGGAAGGCCGGCGGGTGGGGCTGCCTGGCAGCGGGGGAAGCCCAGCATAATCGGGGCCAGCAGCGTGGGGGAGCCCGGCGGTGCGGGGGCCTGCAGTGCCGGCCAGGGCGAGGAAACGCGGCGGCGGTGCAGACGGGAGGGGGCGGCCGGCGAGCGTGGTGGCGGCGGCGGCAGCCCTGCCAGCGGGGCGAGCGAAAGCGCCGCCGCGAGCCGCGAACCGCGAGCCGCGAACCGCGAGCCGCGAACCGCGAGCCGCGAGCCGCGGAAGCGCCGCCGCGAGCCGCGAACCGCGAGCCGCGAAAGCGCCGCCGCGAGCCGCGAACCGCGAGCCGCGAACCGCGAGCCGCGAACCGCGAGCCGCGAGCCGCGAGCCGCGAGCCGCGAGCCGCGAAAGCGCCGCCGCGAGCCGCGAACCGCGAGCCGCGAAAGCGCCGCCGCGAGCCGCGAACCGCGAGCCGCGAAAGCGCCGCCGCGAGCCACGAAAGCGCCGCGGGGCGGGCGCGGCGCGGGGCGGGCGCGGCGCTCGCGAGGCGCGGCGCGGGGCGAGCGAAAGCGGCAGCGGGGCGGACGGCGAGCCCGGCGGCGGCAGCCCTGCCAGCCGGGCGAGCGAACGCGGCAGCGGGGCGGTGCTGACGGGAGAGGGGGGCCAGCGAGCCCGGCGGCGGCGGCAGCACCACCCGGCCAGCCCCGCCGAGCCGTGGCGCTGAGCTGGGCCACCCGGCCCCGTCGGCAACCATGAGCGGGCCGAGCCTGCCTGGCCCCGCCCCGAGCCAGTAAAGCCCGCTATGCCGCGATCCTCTTACTAATTGGCCAATTTGTGAAAGCTGCGCACGGATTCTCGCGACGAACGAAAGTGCGGCTAATATTCGGGGTGCGGCTTATCTATTGACAAAGACAGCAACATTGTCGAGGCACCGGGGGTGCGGCTTATAATCCGTGCGGCTTGTATTCGTGAAACTACTGTAACTGGAATTGGCAATTCTAGTGTGAGCAGCACACCAGAAACATCCCTGTGCATGGCACTCAGGATGCCAGGAGCAGTGTGAGGTTACTGATAAACAGAAAACCTTGCAGAAAGAAGAAAATGAACTCTGTGAGAGTATTGAGGATGTTGTAAGCTCTTTGGCTCTGCTGCTGCAAATATGAAATGGTTTGTAAGACACAGTCAGGCCAAATTCTCCACTCACTAACAGTGGTGTCACCCAGTAAATTAATGTATCTGGATAATCCAGCATCCAGTAGTTTGTGGGACAAGTACTTCTTCAAAATAAACTTCTCTGTCTTGATCTTGTAGGTGTTTAGGTGGTAATTCAGTAAGTAAAACAGAGTAAACTTCCAGTCCTGCAGAGTTGGTCCATCTCACAGAAAATTAAATATTCTATTCTTATGAATAATGTAGTAAATCAAGAAGACTTTCAAATCTTATAGCTTGTTTGTAGATAGATGGATTGAGTAATTGATTATATTTGTTTTAATTATATGTGGAAATGTCAAGAAGCTCTAGTAGGTAGTAGCCTAGTGTACATTTATTGTGACCAGGTAGTTACTTGAAATAGTTTATGGCTTCAGAGCACTCATGTATCTGAGGAGTCAGAATGCACAAAACCTTCCTGTCTGCGTGGTGCAAATTCCAGCTGAGCCTGAGGTTCTCTGCAGCTGTAAATGCTGCTGGGGGACAAGGTCTTCCCTTGGGCCAGCTCTCTAGAACCAGGTGTTTGCAGCTGTGTGCAAACCTCAATAATTATCAATACTCTGTGTGCACCAGGGAGGACAAGTTTGCACTTTGTGCTTCCCAGGAATTTCTGTCCTTCCTAGGAGCTTGAAAATGAAATTGTTTCTACATTAGCTTTTTCTCTTCTGTGGATTTGATTTGCGCTATTTTGAAACTAATCAAGTTCATGAGTTTGTTTAATGACACAGAAGGAAACTCTAGACATAATTTTTTGTCTGAATTTTAATTCTGTTGATATCTAAGCATTGATGTCTTCCTGCTGTAGTCCTCAGATAAGAAAAACTTTTAAGTGAGGCTATTGCTGCTATCTTTTTTGAAGACCTGAAAACGCCTATTCTTAGGAACTGCTCCCATTGTCAGTATGTAAGAGTAATTAAAATTGGAAGAAAAAGAAATGTGGAAATTCCCAATCTTAGCTTTAAGTTATTTCACTCTGGACCAGACCTGCCTGATGGATCCAAAACAAAGAGCCATGCTGTGAAAACATGTGAAAGACAAAGAGAGGTTAAAAGATTTTCTGGGATCTCTGCACATTGAACAGTCATCAATTCTTTTACCAGAATAGCTCCTGGAGTATGTCTGATGTTGCTGGTGAGAACATGGTCTGCCCTATGATTAAATTCTCATCTTTGCCCAAATGTTTGAAAGGGCAACTGTCTTAAACCTTTGAACTTTATTTGTATTACAAAACTTCAATTAGATAAAAGACAATAATTAGCAAATCTTTTATCTTAGGGCATAATTAAATCTTTAAGGCAAGACATCTTAATCAATGACTTGTAATGACAAGTTCATAAATAAATTAATTCTTCCAATGAGTGTCTGACAGAAATCAATGAGTGTTAAAAGAGATTCAGGATGAGGGGACACCACTGCAGAAACACTGTAGCTCAATTACACTTGGTTTAAAGATTCTCATCTATAAAGTATTAGCTTGTTCAAAAGATGATGTATTATTTAAAGACAGATCATTAAAATACTAGCATCTAATTTTGAATAGCCTTTTTTGGAACTTCCATCTTTCCATATATAAGTATTTCACCACAGTTTATGATTAGCTTTTTGTATAGACTCTCTACAAAAATATATATTCAGTTTGACTGATTTGCTGTCCTTGTTGAGTCCTGGTGATAAGTCTTGTTACTAAAAGTAGAACTTGTCAGAGCAGATGTTGTGTAACCTCCATGTCTGGTTAGGATCTCCCATCCAGGTGAAAACTTGTATAAAAATGCCTCAAGATCTTAAATGTTCTTCCTCAAGAGATGAGTACATTTCTGTCTTGTACAGTACATGGTTTTTCACTCAAGGGTTGTCTATTGGTACAGGAATGGTAAAATGAGGACACAAAAGAGCCACAGGGGATCTCATTCTGTTTGAGAGCTCTTGTGACCAGTGTTACCTGTGAGATGTACCTGGAGCTGCCTCTTGCTGAAGCCAATGCAGCAGTGGCCAATCATTTCTACAGAGGGGTTGGTGGAAATTCCACTTTCCTAGTATTGCACACAACTGTGTTGCTTCCTGGAGGCATTGCTAAATACACTGCTCTGCCTCCTGTCTCCCACTTGTTCTGACCACCTGGTTTTAGTTGACCAAAAATGGCAACAGCTTCATGCTACTTGTGTGAAGCTCTTAATCATGATTCTTTCCTTACTCATTTAAGTATCACATTAAGTGTAAAAAAAAAAGTAGTAGCAAATATTGCCAGTTGAACTCACTTTTATGAAGTTTCTCCTGTGGTTTGTACAATTTAGAGTATCTCTGACAGTAAAGACTCAGATTTTAAATGTTTGACACGTGTACATGGAGAATAAGTGCTGCAACTCTTGATGAAACTTTATCATCATCAGACAAAGGAACTTCAGACTGTCAGAATAGGTGCTAAATAACTTTTGTTGAATTTATATTGGTTTCTTAAGGTGGCAAGGATTACACCAAGCATTCCTGTGGACTTCTCTTTCTGTATATCAACAGGGCTCCCTGATTAAAAAGTGCAAGTGGGCTTGAGTCTGGTGAGTTTTTCCATCAAGCCTGGGCTGCTGCTGCCAGCAGGTTGGGAGCTGCAGTCCCCTGATGCATCTGGCAGAGCTGCAGTAGCTGAAAGGCTGCTCTCAAAGCTGTTTGGTTTGCCTGGCAGCCAAGAGGAAGGGCTCAGTCTGCACAAATAGGTCTGGTCTAGTCACAGCCAGTTCCACTCCATCTGGAAGATCCACCAAAACTAGACTAAACATGTGGAGGAGATATTGTGGAGACAAGCTGGGGAAGGGAGCTCAGGGTGTTGCAGTGGAGAAAGATCCAGGACGTGCTGGAGCTTGAGGGTGCTGGGGTAGGGGAGGAAGGCAGTGTGAGCAGGAACAGAGGAGGCTGCACTCAAACCAGAGGAGACAAAAGCATGGAAAACTGGGCTGTGTTAGACTGCTGCTTTCATCTCTTCTCTAACTTAGGGGATAAAATTAGTTTTATACTGCCCCGACAGTATTATTAAACAGTAACGCTTTCTCCTAGTGTATTGAGACTCACTACAAATTTATTTGGTTTTGAGTGGTGAAAATCTGCAGCTTCTAGAACAATCAATTCTTTCTGTTGTTGTGTGGGGCACTGAATATCAGATTAAGTTAAAATGTTAGTGATTTCCTATTTGAAACCTGTTAAACAGCACAAGAGATGGAACGTTCTGTTAGGTTATGAGTGTCCAGATCTGTCACTGATTAAAGGAGAGGTACATGCGATGGTGGCTGGTGTTGATAGATATCTCTGCAGAATTGTAAGACAGGTCTCACATCCTCAGAATCCAGCAGCTCTGCCCCTGACATGCAGTATCTGCTGCCCCTCACACCTTATAAAGATCAGTTGTTATTCATGTGAAACTGGGTTATAGCTCAGAGCATCCTTGGACACATTTGTTCACAACCTGGGTGCTTGCTGCTCTTCAGAAGGGTGATAGGAATCTAAACCTCTTGCCTCTTTGGATATCCTCTCCCTTCAGAGCTGTCATCCAGGTTGTTAAATTTATCCTTAGCAGGCTCCAGCTGTAAAGGTCCTTTTTACCCCCTGTGTAACATTCCTGTCCATCCCATTATGCCCTGTCAATGAGGCTGTTTGTGTATTTCGTTTGAAACCATTTAAGAGTATTTTGCTAAATTCCTTCAAGGGAATTTAAATAGCCCTAATGACTATATTACCTTACAGGCTTTTAAATGTTTCCCCAGCTGCTTGATTCAATGCAGTATAAATTGTGAGCCTTTCCACAGTAATCTTGGCATTTGTTTAGGAGTTAAATATTAACAGATTTTTTGTCTTTCTCTCAGACAGTAGTCTCTGCACCTGCTTAATTTGCTGTAGGGTTTCTTAGAAGCAAATGTTGCTTTCTTTTCAAGTGCTCTGGGTTTTGTTCTCTGTATGTGCTTTACATGAGGTCAGTTTGAAGAAGCCTTGGACTGAAAAACTTTTGTTATCTTGCAAACATGATTCTGTCCCAGTAAAAATCTGGCATCGGGAAGAGCTCCCAAGAGCACTGATAAACTCGAGTGGTGGATTTGTTACAAACTGATTCATTCAATGTGATGCCCTGTATAGGGCTACAAAATTACTTTCAGCATCTTTTTCAGCATGCCAGTACTTTAGATCATCAAGAAGAGAGGAAAAAACCCAAAGAAAAAAATAGAAATTAATAAATAAGTCATGTAGATGGGCTAAATATTGGAAGCAATGTGGGTGGCTAAGCCAATACAACAGACCTATCTTAGGTATTTTTCTTTTAAAGACAGACTGCCTCCCACACATTTCAAAATGAATCTCAAATGTATTTTTACAATTTATAATTATTTCCATCAGAGAATAATAGCGATTTAATGCCTGGGGTAATTAATGTTCTGTGATGTCTATTATAATAGCTATTTTAAGTGTAGGAAATACCCTAATAAGAAACAGTTTTCTAGTGTGCTGATATAGTTGATTTTTATCATACTTTTCTCTGTAAAGTAACAATTGGAAGATATGACAATAGACATTTTGATTAAACACTTAAGCATCTGATAAAACTTGGGCAAAGACAGATCACTTCAAAAAGAACATTTAAAACTAAAAAAAACCCCTCTCAATTTCTGGCATTTATTTTTATGCTAACCTGTGTTTTAAAATATTTTGTGACATTTATTAAATATAGTAATTGGTGAATTGCAATGCTTTGAATCCAATCAAAACCCAGAACATGTTACATGTATTTTAATGAAAGAAGTATATAGTGGATAAAGACTGTATTTTCTAAGAAACCTTTAACTGGTTGTAGAGCTACATCTTTTCAAAGTTATGTATTGAATTCATTACAAAACAGTGAACTTGTAATTTCTTTTTCATACTCCTCCTGGTTTCCCCTCTCTAAGGGTTTTCCCCTGCTCTCCCCCAAGTTGAAAAACTGTTTTGTGTTATTGTTTCCTCCCCAGTTTCTTGTTTCTGGTGTGGAAATTGTGACTGCAGTGGCTTCTTCTTTCCCCCTGCTCATTCAGCACATATCATCCTGCCCTTTGTGTGCAGTGCTTGAGGTTTTCTTGTATCTCTCTTTTCCTCCTCTACATTCCTGTATTCAGGACCTGGTTAGACTTGCCTGCTTTCTCATGTAACTTCATTTGGTGTCTGTCCCCTGTACAATATTACCTTGCTTCCTTGCACTCATATTTTCTCGAAGGATTCATTTTATTATACTTTTTTACAAGCTCCAGTTCAGCAGAATTCTCAAGGAATCCAGTGTCATTCTGAATGAAGCTGCTCATTTTCAGATTTCTGAGATTCATGAGCATGAGTTACCTTAAAAGGAATTATGTTTTACTGTTTAGATGCCTTTGATAAGTAAGTTTTCTCTTTGTCAGCCCTGTTACCGTATTTTTCCTGATGATTTTATTATCTATTATAATTTCTATTTGTATATGTTGGTTCTGGTTTTAGTGTTTGATTTTTATAGTGCTTAGTCTCATCTTCTTATCCCTTCTTTTTCAGTTCAGCTTTTTTGAAGCAAATGCCACACTTTCCTTAAGTCTCCAATTCCAACACTTCTCACTGTAGCTTCCCAATCCCAAAACTCTCATGGTGGCACTCCTCACCAGAACTGTGACTAAAATTGCAAATTGACTGGCAGTATGCTTTGAGTTTTCCCAGCAGGGCAGTAAATTTATCACCCTTCTGTATGACAGAATTCTTGCTGCAGAGATTTAAATTTTCTGTATCAAAATAAGTATTTCTGAAAAAGTTTTCATTGACTCCCTGTAAGATTTTTCTCAGATTGTCAGCTCCTGGTGTACTGAAGCTTCGCTGTGTGACTGGAAGGTCAGGCTGTGCTCAAACTGCACTTACAGTAAGATTTGAAGGTGTTAGAATCTGAGCCAGCCCAAAAAACCTGTTTCCTCTTAAAAAAATATTACTCCTTCAATTCTGTTCACTTGTTCAAAAATTAGAAAAGAGATTTCCAAACCTGATTTGGTTTAAAGTGACCATTGTAGTAACAACACTGGTGAGTTTTACTGTGTGTCTTCATCCATCTGAATAAATGATCTGACAGTGACTTGGGTTCTTGAACTCTCAGTCCTTACCTCAGCTTTTTAAGAGCTAAATCTAAGGACTTAGAGCAGTCCTTAAGAACTTTTAGGCACCTTGGATTCTGGGGTGGTGGTTCTGTGTTTGTGTGGTGTTTTATGAATTATTTTTGATTCCAAATGCAGGGATGCCCAGCTGTGCAGCAGAGCAGGGACTCCATGAATGTCACTGAGACACTGATGAACGTCAGGGACTTCCTTCCCTGCCAAGCCTGACCTGAGCACTCAGCTTTCATTTGTGAGCTCAGGGCTCTGGGGCTTCTCAGGGACGTTATGTGCTTTCATTTTCATTTGTCCACGATAGGAAATCAGCTTGGGAAGGGTTGGCATATTTAACATCCCACCCCCAATCCCACTGCTGCCAATATATGGGAGTCAGCTTAAATATATCCTCCTGCTAACTACTGATGGACTGGTGCTAAATGTTTGTTTTGGCTTAAAGGGGCAGTGTTGAGATGTAATCACAGGATGATTTTGTTTCAGATTTTCCATTGAGTGCATAGTTTTCTGGCTGACTTACTTGGCTGTGTGTTTCAACAGATATATGTATATACATGGTTATCCAGGGGTCTGCGTGAAATACAGCAGCATTCCCTTTGCACATTGTTAAGGTGAATGTAGAAATGAATGACTAACTCAAACAGACCCTTGCAAATGTTATGAAAGTGCTTTGAGTTATAAAAAAAATTAAAATATAAAGAAAACTGAATGTACTTGTAGTTATTTGTGGGTTTTACTTGTCCTTTTAATAGCTCCTTTCTGGCTTTAAATGCTCTCTCTGGTTTTGGCTGTTATGCAGTTGTACAGTGGTGCCTGTAATGAGCATTTACAAAGCATCAGTACAGGGCAGTGGTTTCTCTTGTAATAGTTACAAAATTGTAATATATTTTTCTAGTAGAGAACAGGTAGGGCTCAGTGCAATGTGTGACATTTTGATGTTCTGTAATGGCCCTTGACATTACAACTCCATCTTCTGGCCTTGGAAAGTAAGGGCTGGGTGCATCATTCCCTATGGGAGAAGAATTTTTTAAGCATATTAACAGCAAGAGCAGAAGAGAAGTCAAATTCTCTAGTACATAGAAGTTGTTTTTCTTGTTGTGAGTTTGCATTCATCTCCAATCTGAGTGTGGTAGTGACCTGGACTAGTCTGTCAATTCAGTATTTTCCATGATGAGGTATTAAGATTTGTAAATAGCTTAAAACAAAAGGATTTTACTTTAGTTCTTGATTTAGGATCTAACATTCCTAGCACTCAATCTCTTTAATATTGAGAACTGAAACAAAAAACTTTGAAGCATCCCCACCTAATTCTTTCTACAGAGCACTGTCAAACGGATGGAGTCATGTTTTTAAAGAAGTCAAAATTGCTAATGAGTGGCAAAGCAAGGGTAGGGCCTGTAAGCAGTTCAAGGTTATGTTCACTGTGATATTTGCCTTAGCTTACTCAAGAATTGAAGCAGCATAAGAATAAATTTAATCTCTATAGCAAAATATCAACCTGCATAAAGAAACTGGGCCCTTGAATTTGGAATAGATAGAGATGTTACCAATACCCTTGAGACTGGTAAGATCTGCTCAAGAAACACCTCATTTCAAATGCCCTTTTTAGAGCTTTATTTATCCATTAAGTTTTGGTTATATCCTTGGTCATCTTGCAGTCTTTCTGCCCGGCTTGTGGCAGAAAAAAACCTGAATATGTGGGAGGAAAAGATGAATTGAGAGGTGGAAGAAGACTGTCTTGTCTTTTCTTTCACAAAGGATGTGTCTGTTCTCACTTCCAAGTCAAGCAGCAATAGAGTGACACTTTCCCAATTACACTCTCCACGCAAGTGATGCTATGGCTACCACATGGTGGTTCTATAATTGTGAGGTGATGATTGTGTGATGCCAACTGGGAGGCAGAAACGAGGTTAGGCAATGCTGAACTGGAGGGGAGGGGTGCACTGATGCAATCTGCTCATTGCCTGGGAGCTGGTGGAGCAAGGCAGCCTCCCTTCCTCAGGAAAAATGCTGCTCTTGTCCTTCCCAGTAATAAAGATAGCAAGAATTAGGTTTGGGATGGGATTTTGTTTGTTTATTTTTTAGTATAGCCCAGCTTAGCTGTAGATAGTGATGCCCTTATGGAAGAGAGCTCAAGGGCCTGGCATTGCAAATACTTCCAGCTCTGTGCTTCCCTCAGCAACCAGGAAAAGGAGTGAAAACAAGTAAACTTGAGGAATAGGTTAATATTTAGATGTATTTCTAGATTTTTTGGAATCCTGCATGTTGCTCAAAACCTTTTGATATCTTTTGAGTAAAAATTGGTAGTTTGTTGTCCTGCAAAATAGGACTTCTGTACTAAGCACCATCTGAAAAAGACTGAAGGTCTGGCTATGGTACAACATCTTCATGTCAGCTAAGCTGGTAGGGAAGGAGGAATTTTGCTGAATACCTTTGGGTATTGGACTATTTTTTGATAATTTTTTTCTTCAAAAATCCTCAGAGAGGAAAGATATGGACAGGAATAGATAGAGGCACACTCCCCTCTAAGAGACCACAACAGAACTCTGATGTGCTGATGTAAAGCCTTATTAATGTCCCAATCATTTTGACATCTCATCCTAGAGAAGACCACATATTAATAAATACTCTTCAGCTACTTTAAAAAATGACAGGTCAGCTGAGCTATCCTGGCTTTGAAGTGAGTTTCCTGGGTAAACTTCATGAAACTTGTTGGCTCTAAAGCAGCATATTAGTCAAATTAGAATTTAGAGATAATTAAGATTTGATAGAATACACAGACTTTCAAGATCTATAAACCTGAGTACTTCTGACTTTAAGGGCTCAAGCCAGGCACAGATGCAATTGCTGAAGTGGCTCCAACAATTCATTACTCGGGTATAAAATATGGGCACAAAGTTTAGGTAGGAGATCACTGATGATAAAAATCTACAGTTGACACTACAGTACATTCAAGCCTAAATTTTGGGATTTGGCTCAAATATACCCCACCTCTAGCAATAGCACATAAATTGTTAGGGAAGTGAGCTGGTGATACAGCTGTATTACTGTAAGCAAAAATCCTGGGGATGGGACTGCTGCCATTGGCTTCAGTGGAGCCAGAAAGCATTTCCTCATCCTTTTTCATGGAAATTGAGGTTGGCCATGAAGTCAGTGCTCCATCCCTCTTCAGCCTTGGGGCCACTAAAGCCAACCTTGCAGAGGTGGCCCTGTTACTGCAGAGCTGTATCCCAGATGTGCAGGGAGGGGTTCAGCTGCCAGAGGAGCTGCTCAGCAGGCTCTATCAACCCTGCTATGTATTTGCTGGCAGGAGGGAAGGGGTCAGGACCAAGAGTGGGTAGGATTGAACTGTGAGTGGGCCACAGCAGAGACTGACCTGTCTGGAAGCAATCACACCATTCAGGTCCACCCTGGAGGACCACAGAGACTGTGATTTTTTGTTTTATAGTTGGTCTTATGAGAACAATGATGCTTTGATGTTGGCCCTTGTATCAGCAGAGTGTGCTGGTAGTGCCTGAGTGATTTACCTAAGTTCATGTTAGGAGCTGGTGGTGCTGCAAGAACAGCTTTAACTCAGATTCTGTGGGATTTTGGGTTGTTGTCAGCCCCAGACCTCACTCTCTTGCACTTTCTTTCAGGCCCTGTCTTTATCAGTGACTTCTGCAGCTGGCTGAAAGCAGGATTTGCACAAAGCTGAACTACATTTTAATGCTTGCTGTCACTTTTGGAAAACCTCAAAATTGTGACTTTTTCCAACAAAGTAACTAGAGACATAAAAAGCAACGAAGGAAACAGTTAATAGACTTCAGGGCAATCAGAGGGCTTTGGCTCCTACTGCAAAATATTAACGGCTGTAATTTGACCTCTTAGCCAATTAATTTTGGCCAGTGTAAAATTCCATACACTAAATCTGTTTACGATACTTCACTATTCTAGGCATCTGATACTGTGCCAAGACCTTAATATGTCTCTGAACAGAGGTCAAGTCATGGCCTTAAAACGAAGACTTGAAATATAAGCTGTGTGTGGGTGGGTTGCCTTATGTCCCTAAGGGGCTTATGAGTTCCTTTTCTATTGCTGTATGATCTGAAACTCTGGTCACTGCTCTCTGTATTACCTTCTTGTATTTCTTAATCAAAATAAATCCATTTTGCAGCTCAGAAATGACCCCTCTTTTTCGCAGTTTGTCCGTGCCATTATGTTTTTACCACATGGCTCTGGTTAAGCATGCCAGCAGTTATTTGTTCTCTTTATTGTGCATCTGTTCAGAAACTCATCTTGGATAGATTTCCTCAACAAGTCTAAGTTATGTCCATCTTGTATTTTGGGGTGATACAGTTGTATCCTGGTCATTCTGCCTGTCATTTAACACTTGGTTTTCCCAGCTTTGGTTTTGGGCCTGGATTTCCCTCTGTTAAAGTATATGAACACCAGTGAAATAGTCTGATTTTTATTAGCAAACAATACAAATGTTTGTTGTTCCTTCCTGTTTGCAGAGTGAATGGTGTTTGTGGCTGCACAGCAACATATTCAGAACTGCAAGTTGTTAGGCTCCAATGAATGCTGGTTAGTTCTGCATGAATATATATACTGACTGGATTAAAGCCTAATTCAGTTTTTTTTTAAGTTTGTGCCAAGCTGCACAGAACTGTTGTTAGGTTATGAATCAGATGAACTGGCATGCTTAAACCCATGTTCTGTGAAACACCGTATTCCCAGTGCTGTGGAAGGGTGCAGCTCATGGTGCAGACTCAGAGCAGGCAAAATCTAAAGAGCATCATATTCTGTTCAAGTTGTCTGACTTCCAGGAGGAGTCCTGGACCACTGCTTTTTTCCCCAGAACCATCTGACATGTGTTTCATATCATAACAGAGCAGTTTTCTGAGATACCCTATACCTCTTGTGTCATTGCTGAATTAAAATCTACTGTTGGCATGTTCTGCGTGGACTTTTCTGCAGGACTGAAATGCTGTGCACCTAAATTAAAGGTGTGCCAAGTAGCCTGAAAATAATGAAAGCATGAAGTATCTGCTGTTCCACATGCTTGGAAGTATTAGAAGTCATGCCTGAGACCTGGAGAGGCAAAAGGAAACAAAGCCTAACGAAACCGAATCAGTGTCCAAAATTTTTGAAACTTTAGATAATGAAATAAAAAATGCATCTGTCTTATTACAATTTGGATTGGCTTCTAAAGCACTTGGGGATGTAGAAGCGCTGAAAACAAATGATAATCCAATTGGAGTCACCCAGTGCTGAATGCAGATTAGGATTAACTCAAGTGTGGGAATGGCAGATGACTGATAATTAGCTGCCAATTTGTGTGCCCCAGTTAAATGGCAAAGCAGAACATCCATCAGGGACTGACCAGGATCTGCTTGCACAGCACCTGATACTGCTATTGCTTTAACAGCAACCACTACAATTATTTGTCTATTACATTTTCTTTTATCTGTTGCCCATTATGGAAGGTATTACTGTTTGAGAGATCAGCTTTAATGTCTTATAATGAATAATGCCAATAATAAAGCATCTTAACCTAGTACTAGGAAGTTAAAGAAATTTTGAAGCCAAATCTTTGATTTGCTTAAGCCTGATTTATGTTTAATTCAGTGGAGATGAGATAGTTTGCCAGAATTCTAGTCCTTGACTAAAATGATTTTTTATTTTTTTTTCTGGAGGGAGCGGGGATGGGGAATGAAGAAAACAAAATTAAAAAATCACAAGAACAAATTACCTAGTCATTTCCATTTTGAATTTACTTAGCCATTAAAACAAATGAGATTGTCTTTGTCTGTGATATATAGTTCCCAGCTGATGTAAAGGGTATGAAAATAGTTAATGGCTTAAAGAAGAGAAACAATAGGGTTTTATATTATATAAGGAGATTGTCTTTGTGAAGCTGTTCCCTGGGTACTGACAGGTGGTGTTGAATTTTGCATACCTTGTACACTTAAAAGAACAAGGTTTTTAGATGGAAGTAAATTGCAAAACCCTGTGCAGCAAAAGTTTCTTTTTGAAGTGGAAGAAGTTACTGAGATTTCTCAGTCCCCAGCTGGAGCTACATAGTGTGAATGAGGCAACAGGACTGAAGCTGGACAAAGGGGAACATATATCCTGTAGGAAATAACACTTGCATTAAATATGTCTATTTTGGGGGTTATTTTCTAACCTGACATGGTAGAGACCACCAGCAAAATTCAGACTGGAGTGTGCAGGCTGGAATCCTGTGCTGTCTGGGAGGATTTGGGAGGAGTGTTCCAGCTCAGCCCCAGCTCTCAAACCTGTGCCTCTGAGCCTTGCTGTGCTCCTGATGTGGAGGGACAAGAGCTTGTCACATCAGGCACCTTCTCCCCCTTTTTAACTCATTCCATTGTGCTGTGTGTGAGTAAAACTCTGTAGAGTGAACTTGTACAAGGTGAGGGTTATCCCAGTGTTTCAGGACAGGATTTAATCAAGTTCTTGTTGATGGGGGCTGGAAGGAAGGGGGAGAACACAGATTGTGCTTTTCCAGTTTGAGCATTAGAGGTTTCTTCAATCCTAGGAAAATTAGCTGTAGTTTTGTAAGGAGTTTTAGCTGGAGTTTTAAGTCAGAAGGAACACTACATTGGTTTTTCTTTTTTTAATGAACAGGCTTTCCAAACAGGCCAGCAGATGGTAGTGTTTGCTTTGTAATTACAACTGCGAATTCATCGAAAGGACTGCTCTTGTTTGGCATAGGTCACTCAAGGACCGCTCAATATGTAGCAGAATTAGAGAATTATAAGGAACAATATTGGTTTAAGCAAGCAAAAAGGAAGGGGGGAGCCCATTCCTAATCTGGAGCCAAGTGGGACAATAAAGGGGCAGAGGCTTGTGTCCCATGTACTGCAGATAAGGTGCCTGGAATTGCAGAAATATCACTGGTGATTAAAGCAGTAAGCCAGGGACAATCTGAAAATGTTCTGTCTTTTGCAATAGCAGAAGTTACTGTTCAACTGCAGTGCTTTTCAGAAATGTCAGGCATGACATGATTTTGTTATCTAAGTGGGATGCAGAGTATCTCTTATTGCACAAAGTTTTGTTGGCAAATGGATAGAGCACAGAGGTGATGGATTGAGGAGGTAAAATTAGCTGGTGACGTGGTCTTGGGCAACTCTTCACCACAGGTTCCTTTTTTTCAGGTGAGGATGAGATTACTGATAACCACTGTCAGGTTCTTAGAGTGAACTAAAATGTTACCCAAGAATACTGAATATTGTTTCACCTGCACATGGCTCGCCTTGACTGTTTCCAATCATATATTGGGGTCAGTTTGCCTGCATATTTTGAAAGGCCTTGTTTTATTCACCCTCTCAACTGCAAAAAGAAATTCTACCACACAATGTGACACTTCACTTGAAGGTGATTTTAAAAGCAGTTCTAATGGAGAGCTTCATACAAGGAGTTTTCAGTTCATTTGTGGAAATAAAACAATGGAGAAATACTGCAGAAAGTTACAGTGAAAAATTTGATTTGTTTTTAAATGAATTAGTCTAAATCTGTGTGTGATTGCTTTGTTTTTGTTTTGCTGGAGTGTCCTCACCAATGCTGTCAGTTTTGGAAGGTTCATGGATGCAAGGGATTTTTAAGAGAAGTCCAACTATTAGTAGATGATATTTCCAATTAATGTTCTTAAAGAATATAGGTCTGAGCCTGTATGTGATAAGTTTATCCTCTGAGGACAAGGGTAATGGCAGTCATTCCAACCTGTCCAAACATCTGGGTGTCAAAAATTTCAGACAGGTATTTTAAAATGTTAAAACGAACTGCTCTATCAGTGATCTTCAAAAGAAAAAAAAAAAGAAACAAAAGGAAAAAGCAGAATTATATTGTACATTTTTTTTCTTGGGCTAGGTTGAAGAGGGGAGAGTTTCAGATGATTGACCAAAAATGAAGGATAAAAAGAAAAGAGGAAAAATAAGAGCACCTCTTCTTGCACAAATTACTCTCATTGTCCCTTCAGCTGTGTTACTAAAAATGCTAGTGAAAGTTTTTTTGGGTTTTTTTTGGTTTTTTTTTAAATTATTATTTTGTTAGAAAACTCTGTGAGGGTCAGAGTTTCTCCCTTGGCCCTCTGAACTCCTCTTCCCCTGACCAGCTGACTTGTGCTGTCCTCTGTCTTGGTTCCTAGGAGCCTCTTTTTTTTGTCCCTCTTTTTTTGCCTGAGGGACAGATGCATTTCTCCTGGAAGTGCTTTCTGCACCTGCGAGCTCTATAATTTCAGAGCTCTGGGTCTGCAGTGTTCAGGTTTTCCTGTGCAGTGCAGTGTAGGGGAACACAATAAAATCTGTATCCTAACATCAAAATAATTTGTCTTAAATGTGATGTACACTACTGAAGTGTGCATCACAGCCTTGGAGGTGCCCTGGTAATTAATGCAATACTTGGTGCAGACCTTGCTTTAAAATCTACATTTGGGATGATTAATATCCCTTTAATCTGATGTCTGTGTTCTGATGGGGGCTGTGAAAGGACAAGTTTGGAAACTTTTTACACATTCAGCAGAAACAGGTGATGTGGCTGTCTGAGATGGACACAAGCAGGCAAAGCCTGGACCTTGGGACCAAACCTTTGTGACAAGTTTGAGCTCAGTGGAGATTCCAAGGCAAACCAGCAGCACCTGTATGGGGAAGGGAGGCTCAGGAGTGAACAGGACACTCAGCAGTGGAAATGGATAAAACAGCTGGAGCTCACTGTGCCTCTTGTGCCTCCTGTGTCCTGTTTCATGTTCTGGAAGTGACTGCAGCACTTGGTACATCATTTTTAAACCACTGAAAAATGAGCTGGTTTGTATGGGAGAAGACTTGCAGAGCTGATCCTGCTACCAGATGAAAAGAAAAATATTATGAGCATATCTGCTTTTAATATTGTTTTATTAGAAATGCATTTTGATTGCTTGAGGAGTCTGTTTTCAAGCTGCAAATGGCTCCTGTAGAATTTTGCTGAGATGACTAGAGGCCATTTTTGTTGCAACACGCTTCATTTTTCCTGTTGTGTGTTTGTCAGAGTTTTAGGGTTTTGTTAGTATTTATATTGTCATGTTTAATCACTCCTTTTTTGGTTGCATGTAATAGAGAATATTTCATTTGAGTATTCAGATATTGAATTACTGCTTCAGCAATGCTTTTGACACTTGGTATTTTGAGTAAATGAGTTAAAACAAGAGGTCAGCTAGGAAAATAGGAGACATGGTATTATCCCCATGGTTTTAACTTTACTTTCTATTTTAGATTTTACATGATGATCATGAGTTTTTTCAGCTGGTCCCTTGTGTCTGAGAAGCAGGCAGTGTTGATGTGTGGTGACAGAGAGAAGCTCACTTAGATGAGCAGCACACTCTTGCTTTTACATTTCTGGTTTTACATTGTGTGTGAAACACTTCCATTGCTTCATTTAAAATGTTTTAAAAACATTTTATATATTGCTGTTTAGGTGCTCTCAATTCTGTGTGGATGAAACTGGCACTTGGCTGTAGAATATGTTACTTTAAAACAGACATGGATTTTAAGAGAAGATCCATAAATAAGATGTGGTAGGCAGTGAATACTGGACCTGTAATCCGTGTTTTGATTAAAACTAAATATTCAAACATCCAGTAACACAGGAAGGCCATAGCTTTTTTTATTTCTCCTGGACAATTAAGGCTTGCATGGGCAGCACAGTGTGGTATCCACACACCACCAGAGCAAAAGAAACAAGTTAAAAGTTAATATTTGGCTAACATTGTTTAAAACAAGTGACTTTATAATCAGGACACAATGAGCCCTGTCACTGGCCAGGTTAGAAGGACCCTTGTAGACAATTTTTAATCCAGAATTCCTTAACAGGTATAAAACCTGCTATAAAGTAGTTGAATAATAATACTACTACTAATATCATCTGTGGAGAAGGAAGGATACTGGTAATAGTAGGTGAATATAATTCTAGCAAGTCCTACTAAGCATCACTATAGGGTAAATTTAGTTGCTAGCTGTTGTCCTGGGCCTTTGTGGGGTGAGGACCCTGGTCCTGAGAGATGGATCAGCCTGGGCTGTGTTTGTGCCTGAGGGAGGGGAGCTGGGTGTGTCACAGTGGCCTTTTTCTGCCACACAGTTCTGCTTTAAGATTCTTTTTCCCAGAATCTTTGGACATGCATTTATAACCCAGCAGGAATTGTTCAGGTTTCCAGAGTAAGGACAAAAAGTCAAGATTTAGCTGTTGGTGTTGCCAGGAAAAGTTTTGGTTTTCTTTTTCTCATAGGCTGAGAAATAAGCAAGTCATGGCTATCATCCCTCACAACTCAAATTACACAAACTCTTTGCAGGAGTGAGCTGCAAGGGGATCTCAGTTGGGGCTGTGGTCAGATCAGGCAGCAGAATTCATTTCTGCCCAGCTCTGTCACAAAAAAACTAAATGGTATTTGAATTTGGTTCTGGTGTATCCTCTTGAGATTGATCAATCAGAATTAAAGGAAAATGGGTGCCAGTTTCTCTCTTACTACCTCCAGACCTGCTGTCAAAATTATTCTCCTTTTTCTAACTTTTTTTTGGTTCAGTGCAAGATGTTCATCACAGGTCTAAATCTCAGAAATACTGATTTTGATCAGCTAACCCTCCTTTATTTTCAAATACATTCCAGTTGCTCTACACATTTGATTGGCGCTTTTCCCCAGGAACCTAATGCTCAGTTTGGAGTAATGGGAACACAAACCATTAATAAAAGATTAAAGAAAAAGCAAAACACCAGGATTTAAAATTCCAAACATATCTCTGTAGACTTTCTTTATAAAAGGCAGTTTCTTCGGCAGGCGTTGAAATGCAATTCTTCCTACACATTAAATAATAAAATCAGACATGGGAACTTTCAGATTGCTGTGCTGAGCAAAATGGATGTAGCTCTTTTAAGTCCATAAAAGTAAGGAAAATCAGATCTTAAGAACCAAGATCACACTTGAACACAGTTGGAAAACTACAGCATGTTACCAAAACCTCATTAAGCTGTCATGGGCTTTTTTTGTGCATTTTCTTTCCCAGTCTTTTTGAATGCCAAGATATTTGTGTGTAAATACTCTTTTCTAAGTCTATTCCCCCTCCTCCTCTGACACTGTTTGTGACAACATGGGGGTTACCATGGGGATTGTGACGTGTGATGTCATACACAGCACAGTGACCTTGGTGAGCCAGTGAGCCTGCTGAAGGATGGAGATGGACAGAAAAACCAAGGCAGCAAAAATGGAAAAGCAGGCAGGAAAAATGAATGAATTTTAATAAGATAAGAGCGAAACATTGGTGCATGGGGCGGATTTTGTTTGTAAGTTCACCCAAGTTTGTGTTGTGGCTCAAGTTTTTGTTTTTTTGGCCTGAAAGTCCCTGGTTCTGGTTTTGGAATATGTGCTGTGTGATATGTATCTAGAGAGACCTTTCCTCTACCAAGTCAAGAAATATGAGGTAAGCTTAGCATGAAAATTGTAACTCTATCCCAGCTCCCAGAAAAGGGAGCATTAAATCAGACACTATGACTGCTTAGCACTTCTCTAATGCTTAACACGTGGAAATGTTACTGAATCTTCACAACACCCCCAATATGAAAAGCAAGCAGGTGCCAGTATCCCCAGGTAAAAATTGGTGAGTGTGTGATAATCTAAATGGTGAGTGAACTCCCATAAAGTGACTCATCAAATCACTGGCAGCAGTTGGATGAAGATCTGGAAATTCCTATCTTTATAGTCCCAGGTTTGTTTCATTGGATCAGATTTTCCTTTCATTGAAAACACAATGTTCTAAGTTGAGCTGTTCAATGAAATAACAGATTCATACCAATATTATTACACTTTTTTTTAGATAGAGGTAAGGCTGTGTTAGCACAGCATATCCATCTTTATGGAAAAGATGATACACTGACTATGCAAAAGCTGAATGGAGCAGAAATGGCCCCACTCTTATAAATGTGGATGCCTGCAAATTGAGCATCATGTGTGCAAAGCAAATTTTTTTTTTTTTCCTTTCTCCAGAACATTGAATCTCTCCCCATGCATGCCATGTGTGCACTAACTCCTAATTTATATGACTTCAAGTGAGGAAAGTCAGACCCTTTGACTTGTAAATCTCACTCAAAAAAACACTTTTATGATTGAGGTTATAATGGAAATACCAACAAACTCAGATATTTAACTATAAGAGCTCAATCTGTGACATTATAAAGATATGTTTTACTGCCAAGCTTTCTTGTATAGACAAAAGGGGAATGATGCTTTTTAGTTTTCCTGTTGTAAATACACATACTTTGGCAAGGAAAAGGTGTTTGCCAGGTCAAAGCCATTGCTCCAAAAAGAATGCAATAATGAAATAATATAAATAGTGAAGGGCCCAGCACCTCCAGCAAAAGTTATGAACTTGGAAGATCGGGCTGACACATTATTTCTTGTATTCATGTATCAAACTGGTACATCTGCACACCAGTAATTCAGTGTCAACACTATTGATTCTCTGTGCACAGAGCTCCTGTCGAGATCATTAGTAGGTCTGTTTGTGCAAGGTCTACAGGCACTCATGTCACTAAAATGTATGAAGTTCATATTTGTAGGGAGTTATTTCACATGTGGAACTAGAAAAGAAGGATCCTCCAGTGTCCAGAAAACCCTGACCACCTATTTCCAGTCTTATCTGTAAAAGGCTGTGATTTATTTTGTTCTGGATCAGACAAATGAGGCTTTCATCCAGTCAAGGTTTGAATTTAGGGGGAACTGGGTTGGGTTTATTCCTTAAACATCTTTTGTAAATAGGACTTTCCTCTATTAGAAGTGAATTACTATTTTTTATGTTTTGTTTCTCTCTTCCACAGTGCTAAAAAAATGTTTTCTCTGTTGGAAGATCTTTCTAAAAAGACATTGTTTTGTTAAAGCTACACCCCCTCCTCTCCATCCCTGCCCCCTGGTCTGACTGTCAACTGAAAGTTGAACTTTATGATGGGGAGAGTTTCTTTATTTTTTGTCTATTATTTTTTGCCAAAACGTCCTTTAATATCTACTCTACTTTCTCACTTTCTGTTGCTCCCAAGAGCAAAACAGAGGCTTATTTGCTATAGTGACATTTTTGAAAATCTGCATGGCAGCATCACTGTTGCCTATGGAATAGTCATCATGTTCAATTTTGTTGATCCTGTATTTGTTTGCTGGAAAGCAAATCCATCTATTTATCTTCAAAGTCTATTTTCCCAGGTTTCCCTTGCTTAAAGAGCTATACTCAGCTAGAGCAGAGTCCTTGACTGCAAAAGCTTATGATATTAATGTTTTGTTCTGCTGTTCTAATGATCAGTGTGATGTTTTGAAAGTGTTCTGTCTTGTCAGCCCTGTTGTTTTTGCAGTCTGTGTTGATTTGGATGTCAGCTATGTTTCCAATAAACTTCTGAACTCTGAGTACTTTCTAGCAGGGAAGAAAAAAGATGCTTTGTTTACCATGCTATGAAAATTAAAGACCAAGAACTTTCAAAAATAGGAGCCTACAGTTAGATCCTTTACCCTATATTTAGATTTCTAAAGCAGTGGCCTAATTTTTAAAAGGGTTGAGGATCCAGAGGCTCCTGTTTGGCTCAATACTCTGGACAGGATTTTAGATATTCCAGATGAGGATGGTTTAATATTTAATATAAAATTGACTTATTTTAGGTATTTAGTGCTGCATGGGATTTTGATTGAGTGATACAATAATAAGATTGAACTCACAACACAAACACAATGTAGTGATTGCATCCTACAGCTGGATCACAACACAAATGCCATTTGTGCCACAATATCTCCCCAGGACTTCTTCAGTGTAAAGTGGACTGTGGTAGCTCCTGATGGTCCTTAGTGTACAGTGATATTTCAAGGACTTCTCAAGTAAGTGTTGCTTGTCTTAGATTGGACTGTACTCTTGTACCTGCTTGTGATTCCTGGGGAGCATGGAAGGTGAGGAATAAAATTTCCTGGGTTAAAATGGGGTCTCTATTCTGAACAATACTCCTTCATATTTATTTTAAAATTAAATTTCCCTTCTGTGTTTTCAGGCCAGAACAAAATAAATATACTTAAAAAAACCCAGTTGGAATGGATACCCTTCTCTCTGTCAAGCTTTATTTATGGAGGGAATTTCAACATGAAATTTGGAGTAAAATTTCTCTTTCTCTGTTTTCAAGCAAAATGAAAGCAAATGATTGTTGCAAATACATAGTTGGAACAAATGATCTGGCTTTCATGCCAGTGAGAGGGTAAAAGGAAAGAAGCTTATGATGCTTCTGACTGAAGATTATTTTCTTTTACAAAAGGAGAGCAAAATACTGGCTAACTCAACTTCTAGGACAGAGATGAGCCTAAATACTTTATTCAGGAACTTTAAAGCCTTGGAGGAGAACCGGACAGGCAGAAGTGAAAGTTCAGGAATGTCTTCTCAATTCCCAGGCACCAACAGACTTTGAGATGTGTCAAAGGTTTCTTCTCCATCTCCAGCTTTTTGGGAAGTGTCTGTGTAGAGAGGAAAAAGCACTCCTGCATTCTGTTGTGAATGTCTTCCAATCTCCATGCCCTTACCCAACTCTCCCACTAAAATTTGCCTTCTGAGGAGAGGCACAGCAGAGAAACCCGTTTTCTGGAGCCCCTGGGCTGGCCCAGATTGCACCAGAGGTTGCAGTGTAATGGGCAAGTTTGCAGAGCATTCCCCAGGATCCAGCTCCTATGATGTACTGGTGTGTCAAATCTTAAAAGTGTGAAATGAAATTACGTAGAACATAATGACCATCTTCTGGATGTTTCCATGTCCTTTGTCTTTCTACTAACAGCTGCAACCCAATTTGTACTTGGCTATTTTTAGTGTAGAGGTCAGCCTTAGAAATGTGTCCTCAAGTACTCCTTGGCAAGACCAGGCAGATGGGTTTGCCAGCAGATAAACTGCATTTCCTAGAAGTTAGTGAGAATCTGAGCGAGTCACCCAAAAGTCAGTACCTGAGCTGGGAGAGCAACTGTGGAGCCTTTGCTCCATCTCTTGCCATAACCAGGAGGCAAAGCTCCTATTGCTCATATAAGCAAGAGGGTCAGAAAAAAACAGCAAATATATAATATTTAAGGTGTTGAGATTTTTTTTTTTAAGAATATACCAATTTAATACAATTTTTTTCTTTATTTTTTAACTATAGCACATGCATCTACCATTTTGAGCATTAATCTTGAAGCCAAGATATGCCTTTTGGGTATTTTCCTATTAATGAAGTAACTTGCTGCAGAGATGCCATAATATCTCAGCAATCTACATGCACTCTGGCCAAAGTACCACTTAAAGTTTTAGCTCCTTCTTGAATATGTTGGTTGGACACATGCCGTTTTTAGAAGCTAGACATTTTTTATTGGATTTGATGGGAAATATAAATTTGGTTTGGAAAAGGGCTAACTCTTCAAGCCTTCGATTCTCCCTATTAAGATTTTCCTTGCAACTTGGCCTCTTTTAAACTCCCATCTCGTGCATACTCTTTTCTAATCTGATACCTCAGTGTACATATCTAAACATGATCAGTGACAGTTTTAGCTGCGGGGTGAGACTTTCTGTGACAAGGGCAGTGAGCTCTGATTTGAGACCATTCATTGCAAGTGACTTCAGCTGTCTCTTCAAGTGACATCCAGCTACTTGAGGAATGGGGGATGACGAAAGTTCTTTGGACAGAAAACTTTCACTGACAAGAAGGTGACAGGTCCTTGCACAGCTGGTCTCTGATATGCCTTGGAAGAGGCCTACGTAGTTACTAATTTAAGTTTAGTGGTGGCTGCAAGCATGGAGCAGACAAGTTCTTGTAGATTTGTAACTCATCTGCAGGAATGACAGGAGTTGGAGCTACACTTATGGTGCTGGTGTTGTTGTATAACATTTCCAATAGCCCATGTTTATTTAAAGAGCTAAGTAAACTGAACTGCAAGCTATTCTCATTAGTGCTTCTGAACATGTAGCTGAACATGGTGTGTTCTGTTAATTTGTTCATATATTTAAAGTGGATACTGACCTTTTTTTAATGGTCTGTCAACTTATAGTAATGGTATCCTCACTCTTGGGGCTGTCTATTCCTTCATTTTTTTTTTCAACCTGTCCTAATTTTCCCCACTGTCTCCCATCAGTTTTTCAGCCCTTGAGGTGCTATCAATAATGAAAACACTAATGTGTGGGAAGTGGGTGGCTGGTTTTTTTGTTTTTTTTAATAGGGACTTCTTGCCTTGCTCAGAACAAATGCATGCAACTCCTCTCCCAAATCACCATTTTCCCTTCCACCACTGCTCCTGTTGGCAGTAATACTGGAGGGAAATCAAAAGATCCTTCCAAACCAGGAGAGTGATGTGGCATCCTGAACACACACACAGGTGAACTCTTTCCAGTGCACGAGGGGTAAGTGCTGCCCATTGCACAGGGAGCTGTGACAAGTGTTTTGTCACATTTGCTGTCATCTAGGTTGGGAACAGGGGCGTTTTTATCCCAGCTCTGCCACCAACCACTTTGGGGCCACTGTCAAATTGTTGTACACTAAGTACCTGCTGATTGCTTACATATCTGTGCATATGCAGTAAAGCTTTAAATGTCGAAAGTGTCTACTGTGTCTAATCCTGACCTGTGAAGGAAGAAGTCATTACCTCTAAATATCAGGTAGCTCTTGGATTGTAACCTCAGAAGTTTGAGACCAGCCATACTCAAAGAAATAAGGTGATTGTGGATGTTTAAATAATGCTGTTCTGGCAGATCTGGTTTCAGAGGCTCCTCCTTTCTCACCACCATGTGTAACTCCTGTTCCCACTGCCCACTTTGCCTTTCCTGCTCAGCTTTTCATGCAGTTGGGCTCCTAGTCTGCAAGAGTCATAATATTTTATTTCTGAAGGGTATCCTTTCACAGACCTGATTTAGAGCATGGCCACAGGAATGGTTTTGGCAGAGCTGAGAGGGTGGGCACCTGCAGCTGTGGCAGTGAGGGGTGAGGCTGCCAAACCCATCTGACCTGCTGGGGCAGGAGCAGTGAAGAAGCACTGCCAGAAGGGACTAGTGGAGGGAAGATGGGACTGATTGTTATAGAAAAAGTATTGGAGACCACAGCAGCACAAACAGTGGGTGGTCCTGAGCTGAGCTCCAGGGGAAGTGTGGCCATTTACACCACTTGGAAACTTGTCCTCTGCTGTGTAGGGGAGTGTTTGTCACCCTATCAGAGCAGTCTCAGCTCTCCTCTAAGGTCTTTGCTTTTTGTGTCTGAAATATTGCCTGGTTTACATTGGAGAGTACAGCAGTGTAATCTCTTTCTCAGCAGTTGTGTTTCAGTCCCAGCTGGTGTAAGTCAGCAGAGCTCAGCTGCCTGGACAGGAGTTGCACCATTTGCAGCCATGGAGGCTTTGGCCCTCAGTAAATAAACACCAGTGTATTATTGCAAAGATTTGACCTCATTTGTTTTGTTTTTTCCATCTCCTTGACACATCATTGAGCAAATTGTCACTGAAGCAAGGGAGTAGGAGAGGAGATAATTAAATATTACATAAGGATAATAAGGTGTGAGTAAAATTATTTCTGTGGTTTAACATGTAGGTCTATTTTAGAAATTTCTTTGCTAGTTGGAAAATGTGAGCTCGGTGTAATGCCAAATAAACAGTTTGCTGTAGATATTTGAAAGGACTGTGTGCACCTCTTACAGATACTCTGTTGACAGTTTAAAAATGACGTATCTATTATTCATGCTGAGCAGCCAGACAGGAGGAATGCTGCCCTAACTTTCACATGGTAAAAGAGGAAATGAGAAGCAGTGTAGCTTGTAAAGGCAATTGGGTTTGTTTAAAGGAATCCTGTATTTTTGGTAGCCTGATTTGTAGCATGACTGAGTTGAAATTTGGTAGACTCAGCACTACAATGGCAAAACTTCTTTTGATTCCAGCAAGACTGCAATTTGGTTTTGTGTATCCATTTTTGACTGAGGTCACAGGTACAGAAACCTGATGCAGACAGGGTGTTTGTTCTTTTTCCCCCCAGAAGTTGCTATCTGTAAAGGAATGAGTGATGCTTGGCTTTCTGTCAACAAACCTTCGATTTTTAATGACTCATCTGCAGGAGCTGATAAAGTGTTGTGAAGCCCTTTCTTGAAGGGTTGGCTTAGCAGGATGTCGTGTGAGAAATGTGTAGAAACAAAAGAGCAGCAATTGCAGGTGTCTGGGACACTTCTTACTGGAGCTGATATGCTGGATTCTTAATTTAATCAGAATTATATGTATGCAGAAAAGGAGTGTATTGAGATGACTGCTGTACATGGTGATTACACACTGCTCACTGTTGAAGTGAGATAGGGGTTTTGTGTGCCAAACGAAACTTGTTTAGTGAAGGGTACCTGTGATGTGACACATGCAGCAGAGAGCCCATCTGAGCTTACCTGGAAAGCTGACCAAAAGGAAACATTAATTTCTTCAGTCATTAAGATCTGTTGGATTTTGGTTTTCCAGTTTCACCTTTGCTTTAAATTGCATGTCCCATGCCTTTCCAGCTTTTGTGCCTTTCCTGCATTTCTAGGATTTTAGTGCATGTGCATAACGTAGAATTGCATGCCAACAGAAATTGTTCAATTCAGCCTCACAGAGTGGAGGAATAAGATGTGGGAACAGCCTTAGAAAGTTCTGGAAACAGGGAAAAGATGCTGAATTTGCTGTCAGAGAAGTGGGTATTGCCTAGAGGTTTGATCTGAATAAAACCTGTGTTGCCCAGGCGTGCACCCCTCTGTGAGTACTGTGGCTCTGAAAGGTACAGAAAATTGTGCTGGACAAGGAGCACAGCTTTGTCTGGGTATTTAACCCACCCAGCAGGACTCTGGAGTGAGATTGCATTCCTCTTCAGCCCTGGGATGGCATCTGACTATGGCTAAAAGTCACAGGTTGAGCCAACAGTATTTCATCACTGCAGGATTCTTGTGGTGTGCAAGTGAAAGTGCCTAAGGCCTCAGATTTATCTGTGCCTGGTTTCTCAAGAAACATAAGCATAGATTTATCTGTATAAGGAAATTAATTTTGTTCAAGGGAGAATTTGAAGCAGAATGCAGAAATGGTTCTGGAATAAGGCAGGTAAAGTTGTTAGTTAAATCAGCTCCATCCCCTGTGATAAATAGATCAAGAAGCTGGACAATTTATTGAATAAATTGTCCAGAGAAGTCTGAATTATTTGCAGTGTCATTTCACCTGAGCCTGAGGAATGTGAGGCCAAATTTCAGCTGGCTATATTGCATTCCTCTCTAGAGCCAGAAATAGGATCTCAGCTGTTATAAATTGATTAATGAAGGTATTGTTATTTAGACCAGACCCTTAGGCTTGTAATGCCTAGTTTTAGCATAAATGACCAAGCTGAGCCATTCTTTAGAGGACATAGCTTTAAAAGCTATTTGTCTAGTTCAGAAGCAAAAAAATTATAATGGCTTTCATTGCTTTGGCACGTTTTATTGTCTGTGTTGCCTCCCAAAATGATTTACTTGTTCTTTTTTTTTTTTTTCTCTTGAACCTGTGTGGCATCATATTAGCATGGCACATGAAGGTCCTGAGGTGAAAATAAATCCACAAAGATAAATATCAAACTTTGAGATGCTGTTCCATGTAACTGAATGTTTATCTGAACTTCACACACAGCATCCAGTTAGATAATTTGCCCACGAGGCAAGTTTGTTTCATTTTTCACAATGTTCTGCTACTTGAGATTATTTATTCACTGCAGCAGAGCTATGGACAAGCCTGATTTGTTAAGCAAGCACTGTGAGGATAGATACTGCAGTACTATCTTTCATGGAAAACTTTGGAGTGAGAAGCAAAGGAGTATCTCCCAGTGCATCCAGGATGTGCTAGAAAAACTGATGATGGTGCAGCTGCAGAGGTAAGAGGAGAGTCCTCCTTTGTGGAAATGTCTTTTCCCTCTTATCCCTTCTGCTTGCCCTCTTACACCAATATTTCGAAACTCTTGATATTATTTTAATAAAGAAAAAAGGTCAAGAACCTGAATGTTTCTATAGTTACCTCCCTGGATGTATGTTTAGTTAGCAAAAGGGAGAGATGAGGTGTTTATTCCACCAATAAGTACAAAAAAATTTATACCAGGCTGTTTAGCTGAAATTTAATAATCAGTATTCTATTAGACAATTCTTTACACTTAACAATCATTCTTGCATGAACGTGTTTGACAAGGGAAGCAGAGCTCATGTGCTGCATTAATTGTAATACATCTTCAGAGGCGTTGTCACAGAGTTCTGTTCCTTTCCACCTTTGTGTAGATGGAGTTAAACTACCCACTAAAAATTCAGCAAACCTAAACTGCAGCCAAGGAAAACATCTGCTTTGGACATGGCTTACTTTATTTTCTAGCAGGAGGGCTCCATATATCAGTGCCTCGCCTTGTCTAATTTCATTAATGTGATCTTGTGTCCATCCTGTGGCACTTTAATAGCCATTATTTGTGGCCTCCATCAAATAAAGCATTGACCATAAATCCAACCTCACGTAAATGAAGATATAAATGTCAATCTGCATTACTGTACAATATTTATTATTTTAATTAAATGAAACTGATTGTGACATTTATTAGATCGCAGGTTCCTTGTTAATGGCAGTGAAAGGAAAAAACATTGTTTATTTTAGAAAGGCAAAAAGCTGCTTATTTGATGTAATTTTTAGAAATTGTCTTAGTGTTACTAATAGGTTAATAGGCTCTGATAAAAGGTTACCAGAGCTAGGAATCTGTGTGTGGTACACAATGTTTGTGCATCTTTTTGGGACATAAACAAGTTAGTGAAGCCAAATATGACATGTACAGCAGAAATATCAGGGAACAAATATATTAGGAAAGTGAACACTCTGCTTCTGTTACTCATTTAGTAGTACAAGTATTTGCATTTAACTAACCATTTTGTTTCATTTTCTCTAAATAGCAGGAGTTATCCCAGGTCAGGTATTCTTTTGCTGTTAGTAATTCACATTTGTTCAATGTGAACAGACTTATTTTCCAAATTATTGTGGAAAATACAGAAAGCCTGTAGCTTTAAAATTCTGAAGCCAAATCCTTTTTAATCCAGTCCCAAGGACAGAAATCCAGTACAAATCAGAGACTGTTCTTATTTATTCTCCTTTGGTTGTTCTGTTCACTGTGCACAAAAGGAATACTCCATGCTGTTTGCATTGGTTGTAAGAAGGGGTAATAATGGATAAAATTCCCTGGTCTTGATGCCAAAATTTTTAATCTGGAAAATATCATGTGTCAATAAAAAGTGTAAGACTGAAGATGTGATATTTGGCACATTTGTTCACTTACAGGGAGTTGGGTTTTATCAAAACCTATTTTAGAGCAGCCTATTTAGAGTCTGAATAGTCTTTGTACCTCAAAAAAGTCACAACCCTCACCAATAGACTGTGTCCAGAAAAACTTCTGAATGATGGAGATGCTAAATATTTGGGTAAAAAAATTCCTGAGTTATAGTTTATCATTTTATGTTGGAAAATATTGATCCTGATGCTAATGAAGTCAGTGGCAAAACTTTAATTAACTCAGTTGGAAGTGTGGAAACTTGGGAAATTAGGATTAAAAGGAGATTTCATCTTTTTGTATGTAAGCTTCCTTTCTATCTGTGTTTTTCACAATGATTCCTTGAAAATAAACAAAAATACTCATACTAACCTAAAGGGAAATTGATGCAGCTCTTGAAGCATCTTTAGACTGTTTTCAGAACATTTCAAATGTTTGCTACAGATCTCTAGGATCTTTCCCAATAATGATATAGGGTTTTTAAACTAAACTGTCTTTGTTTCAGATCACTTTTAATTAAAAATATTTATAGTGTATTTGTAACAAAGCTGGTCATGAGGTTCTTGTCTGTATCAAATCCTATTGCTCAGATCTAATTTAATTCCAGTGAAGAGGTAAAAATACTTCTCTGAAGTTTATCCTTTTGGTCAGTATGAGCCATGCATATTCATGGCACACTTTAAGTAATTATTAGATATTATCTTTTCAAGCTAAGTGCCCAGCATTGCATGGCATGGCACAGAATAAATTGATTTAGGAAAAGCAAAGCTGAGAAACTGGTCCAGAAGAGACTGGATTTAAAGAAAGTGCTTTACATTTTTACAGGTGCTCCTCTCCTGTATTTATTTCAAGGCTTCTTTCCTGCAATGAAATAACCAAGAAAATACCTTTTTCTTTCCCAGAATCTGAAACCGAACAAAGTGATGGCAAGAATACTTCTGGAGTCCCACTTTTATGTTTAGCAATTTAATTCAGTATTGCTTTTTCAGCAAGTACTTAAAACTTTTTTTTCTGTGATTTTATAGGCCACTGTGTAGACATGTAACTGTGTAACACTTTTGTTCTCCCCCTGACTTTACTTTAATGTATTTTTCTTATTTTTCTTTTTGTTTATATACACAATCTGTGCTTGTATAGTTTTGTGGTATTTCCTTTCAACCTTTCTAGAAGCTAAAGCAGAGACATCTTGGGCTTGTGTTCATTCCCATTGTGCAATACACTTTTTCTGTGTTGCACCAAGGCAGTAAAAACTTCCTTTTCATTGTTGCACTGAAAACCTCCTTCCACTGTTGCACTGAAATGAGAATTAATATTGTTGAAGCAACCACTGACAGTGGGCTCCACTTACTGCTCCCTCCAAAAGAGGTCCAATGTTCCCTTTGCTCAGAAGCCCTTGAGAAACTTGTGAAAACATACATGGTGAGGGAAATTATTTCATCTCCAAATGGTGATCCTGACAACCAGATTTCACTTTGAGCATCTGCGGCAACTGCAGCACTATCCCTGAGTCTTTTGCTCCAAAGTCTTGCTGGCTGTCAGATGAAGATCACTTCTAATGTCCTGGAATATCACTATGTTTTAAGGTGGTTGGTTGGCCCTGTTCAAAGTCCAAGTAAGTTCCCTTGCAGAGTTGTATTTTTTAATATTGTCATGGTTGCTAGACAAGATCTCTCTTTTGTCATCATGCACCAGAACTGAGTTCTTGAACATTCTCAGAAGCTGTCTTTGTTTACGCTTATGTTTGTTCTTATCTGCCAAGACTGCTGTGATTTCTTCTAGCTCTGCTTGCCATCCTGAGATCCAAGTCCATTTCAGTGTTAGATGAGGTTGTGTAATTCTCTGATACCAAAATTATTTTGAAGAATTTTGTCAACACTTTGCCTTTTGTTCTAGAACTTGAGAGGAGGATGTACCAGTCCAGTCTTCAGTCATTCTGATTTCTTGATTTCTTTTTCTAACATGATTTCAATTTCCTTCTGTATTTGTTCTTCCCCTGGGAAATTAATCTGAGTTCTGACACATGTTCTCTGTCATCTTTGTTAAATCTGTAAGCCAAAGAATTGATGTTCTTAGCAGCGGCTGTGCCTCCTACCAGTAAACTGTATTTTTTGCTGCTTTAAGGCATTGCATTTTCTTCTTTTAGTTCTTGCACACATACCTAAAAATAAACAAACCTTGTTTGTTTTTCTTGTGCTCTCCTCAGTCTTCTCCTGTGTACCACATCTCTTCAATGGTCTGATCCATCTAACTCCTTCCAAAAGCTGATTGACCCTCTCATCCCATGTGCATATTTTCTGTGCAAAGTGTGAAAGATTCTGACCTTCTAGGCTCGTTTTCTGAAGTGTCACTGATTTGTTCTGTTACTTTGGGCAAGTCACTTAATCTCACTGTGGTGTAGTTTATCCACTATAAAATAAGTCTAATAATCCTTGTCCGCTTTGCTGAGCCCTGAATCTTGTTTGCCTTCTTTACATGTGCAGTCCTAAGGGTATTATAAAGCTTCAATTATTAATGTTTGGAAAGTGCTTTGAGATCTTTGGATGGAAATCCCTGTATAATCATATTTAGCACTTAGCATTTCACAGCACAGTGCAGACGCTACGTAATCCTCAGAATACTCCTGTGAGACAGAATTACCTGTCAATACAATTATTATCCTCACTTTACTGGATAGTGAGGCAGAAGGATTAGGACCTAATCCTGCTTCTCTTCAAATAAATGGGAGTTCTTCTCTTGACTTCAGCAGGAGCTGGAAGAAGCTTCTGTGACACATCAAGTTTTGAGTTCAGTCTAGATGTCAATCTACACTGAACCTCATGGAGTCTCCTTCCTCACTGTACTACAGTTTGGTGTTTCCTGATCATTTTATCTAGACTTTCTTGCATGATTCATTTTTAGTTTTCTTCTTTCCATTCTGTTTTGGTTATCTTCTATAGTATTTTATCCTTTTGTTTTTCAGTATATTTTCAAGCCCCAGCATATCCTTGATGCTGCATGTAGCCCTGGGGAATAGATCATCCATGAATTCTTCAGTATCACCTTTGCTGTCTTTCTTCACACATTTATCCAGTACTGCTCTTTTGCCTATTTTTAACAACTTTATTTTTCTGCTGGTCATGTAACTCAGCTGCTGTCTACTGCAATGCTGCTTCTACATAGTTGACCATTTCAAACTGCTTTTTTTAGAGCAATTTTGTTGTTGTGAATACAGTCCATAGTACTCTACCATAGTTATAATAATTCTATGGCTGTAATTATGCTAGCCTGCCCTTTATTCTTCTCAGTTATTTTAGTCTCTTCCAATATTAGACAAAGCAGACTTGTCTCACACTGTAGGTGCTCAGGACTCATATTGGTACCCTTGAAATGATAAGTGAAGCAGTGCTATAAAAAGACTGTAAGAAAAAGTATTTAAAATCTGAACTAAAATTATTTTAAGAAATCCCTTATGTGAAGGAGGGATAGGTGAGTTCATTCTTCTCAGAAATAAGTTGAATTATATCACTTCTTTATCAAAGAAGAATCAGTCTCTGACATGTAAGAGGAGATTCCTCAAAAATATCAGTTACTAACCACATATTGCAACATCACCAAAATTAGCTGAATCTGTTTTAAAATAATGAGGCAAAGTAATTTCTGTTATGTCAGATTGATGGTGCTTCTCTACTTCTTAGCCTGCTTTGTTCAAGGGACCATTTCAAGGGACATGTCCAAGGGTGGGCAATGTAAATAAAGATCCATCCACACAGGTTCTGAAGGCTGTCACAATCTTAGGTAAAGAGACTCCATGAATGTGACACTGGTGGCTGGGGAAGAGGGCTCCAGGCTGGGATTTAGCCACAGGTGCTGCTGGTCACTCACATCTCTGAGGAGCTTTGGGAGACCTTCCTACCCCTCTGTGCAGTGCTGGAAAAGGCCCTTGGACAGGACCCAGCTCATTGCCAGGGGCTCTCAGGGGCCAGCAATACCTCTGGCAAAAGCACTATAAAGCTAATTAAAACCAGTAGCACTGGCACCTCATTTCTAGCAATTTCTTTGGTTGAAACAACCATTATTGAGCATTAAAGGTAAAATCAATTCTATAAAGGTAAACAGTTTTGTAGTAATGTGACCATGACCTATAAAATGACAATCTGACATTAATTTTTAAGGATCATATATTCACATATGCTGTCATTGTAGAGCAAGTAACACGACTGGAAGTAGGCCTATGCATTTTGAGAATGCATTTACAGTTTAACATGCTGTTACAAATGTAAGGAGGCTCCTTCTCTCTCCTCTAATTTTTTTTCACCAGCTTGACAGTTTTTCAAACATATTCACTGTCAGCCCTAACAACCTGTCAACAACTGCCATTATGTGAAAATTGCAAAGACTTGCTTGAGCACTGTGAAAACTGACAGACATGCCACAAGGATAAGTTCCTCAGAAACAGAGGGCTAAAACTTTTGAAAGGTGCTCCAGCCTTCCAAGGCAAAATGAACAGTCAGATATCAGGGGAAAAAAACCATACACTTGTCACATCTGATATCTATTTCTTTTCCCCTCAAATTGAGGTGTATGTGAAGGAATAAAACATAGATTAGGACAAACTGTGTGACTTACTGGAGTTGGTGCAATTTTCCTCACTGTCAAGCAAGAGAGGCCAAATTTATCCACTGTGTACATCTGCTGTGTGGCTGATACAAATCCTAGGAACCAGGGATAAAATTCACCCTCTTAGAGTATCTATAAATGAAATATGATTTTCTCTGTGTGGCTTATTGTGAAAAATAAAAATAAAAATCTCAGTCAATGTTCACTATTATATGATAATATTCATGGAGAAGTGACCCTGCAATGCACTGTGGACTTGATAAGGCTTATTGTCTTATTCTGTACACAAATGTTAAACAGCTGCAATTGTGCTGACACCCATGAATTTTCCACCTTCTGACACTGGTGTAATGGAGAAAATCTTTGTTTACCGTTGAGCCAAAATGGTTTGATCAGGTTTGTGTGGGGAGAATAAATATGGATGGTCCACAGTGTGTAGGGCAGTGCTAAAGTGTGTCCATGCTGTGTGTTTGTGCACCATGTGGGAGAAGCAGAGGAATCTTTGGGAATTCTGCCCTCTGAGCATCCTAGGGGCAGGTATTTTAAATCTTCAGTAAAGGCACTGGGAGATGGTCAGGATAGCCACACAGCCAGGATGGTTCTCAAACCATAGCATCACAAACCATGTATTTCCTAGCTCTTGGCTGTTGTTCCATTCTAGGTGGTGTTCCTGAGTAGGAGCAGTGAACCCATGGAGGATGAGATCCAGTCTGTGCACCCCTCCTCAGATGGCTGGCACTGGTGGGCTCTCAAGTCACATCCCTGTCACATCTCCTTGTTTGAAGCCCCAGCTGACTTTAGTAGAAGGGCTGTGAGCTGAACTTAACTAGAAAATTTGTGTACAGTGAGCTTTGAAATGTGCCCCATGGCTGGAAGAGTTTTAAATCCTAAACAGTTTTCATTTTTGGTTTTCACCATCAATCCTCTGGAAACATAATTGTACCTTGATTTTCGAACATACACCTGTATGCACTAAGATTAAATTTGCATATGTCCATGTCTGTTGTTTGAATTTAAAGAAAAAAAACAGCCCAGGGTTATTGATGTTTCTTTCATTGAATGTGTGTGAAATGGCATGTGTATGACTGAAGGAAATCATAGCTATGAGTCTTCTGTGTTACATACAAAATTTCAGCTAATTATAGTCTCATGCAAAAGTAAGTAGGAAATACCTTTTTCCTATCTAAAATGAACTAAATAAATTATTATTCTTTGAGTTACATGCATTTGGAATGTATCTCTAAAGCCATCACTCTCACTGGGTCTCAGTCAGCACCTCACTGACTTACCCAGGAGAAACTAATAGTGATAGTGAAGCATGTCCCTGTGCTCCAGTGTTGAATTATCAGCTCTTCCACAGCCATGATTTACCACAGGCAAATAATTCAACTCTTTAGTCTGTGTTTCTCAGCTGTGGGGTAGCATTCATGATACTCCTTTGCAATTTGGGAACTGTGAGAATGAAGTTTGAGTTGAAGGTGCTGAGATCATGCAGTGATGAAGCAATAGAAATGCCTGGGCAATTAGATGAGGTGGTTGCTTTGTTTGGATGTTTATCAGAATGGGAGGAGGGGGCAGGGATAAAAAAATAACTAAAAAAACTTCAACCACAAACAAAGGCAACAGCAAGAACCTCCGGCAGGAATTCCTTTATGGTAATTCCCTGGTGGATCTGGCTGAGGTGTGTTTTGGGTCTGTCTCTCTGTGCTCTCACAGGGGTGGACTGGCAGGGCCCCTTTCTCTGGGGGAGATCATTAACTCAGGAGCTGTGCCCAGGGCAGGGCAGAGTCGAGTATGAGCTCATTTTGGTGTGAGCTTTGTTCTGAACAGGCCCAAGAGCATTTTCTTGGAAGCATCTCATTTTCTTTAAATGTTCTGTGACACAAACTGAGAAAAACCCTTCTAAAATATGCTCAGTAATGATCTAATGGCAACTCCTTTTACTTATTAGCAAAGCGAAGTAGTGAAGTCTTTCTTCATTGTTTTTTAAAGGTCTTTTCACTAGAAGACACTTAATTCCCTGTTATCCTTAAGCTCAGAATTTGGCCATATTGTGTTCCTCTAAAACAATGTTCTGTCTCAGGGAAGACACTGTAAGTAATCTGAAATAACACAATCCTGAAAGAGAAAGAGGCCTTACAGTTTTCTTAATGACTTCTCTTATTTCTTTGTCCCTTTTTTATTTGCAGTTGAAAAAATCAGAGTAATACTCATAGCATGCCCTTTTTTGGGGTAGATTTTTCTTTTGGTTAAATATTTTGAGCCTTTAACAACCCTTAGAGTAAATAGAAATTAAGCTATTAATATTTTGCTTTTGTAACTCATCATGTTTATTTTTGTATATAGACGCTCTCCCACTAGTTCTTGCTATTTCTTTTTTGGCTGATATTTGGTTTTACACTTGTGAGCTACACAAGGAAAGGTTATTAATTGGTTTAACGTTTGTCTGGTGGTCTAATCTTGGGTGGCAAGATGAGCTTAAATCAAAGCTTCAGTGATACCTAATTGAGTCTAAGCAGTGGCAGCCTGTTGCAAGGTTTTGGTGAGCTCTGGAAGGACTGGTGAGATGGTCACCTAAACCTCAGCTTACAGGGGGTTACCTTCTGCCTCTTCTCTTTGTCTTGCTGCTTTTCTTCAGATGGAGATTGCCCAGGTAATACAGGTGGCTGAAATGGGATCTGGTTTTTATTAACCAGGAGACTGCCTGTGTGTTTTAAGCGTCTTTCGGTGCATGTGGGAATATGTAAGGTTATAAATCACAGAAAGAAAACACCATAGCATTTCAATAAAACATCCTGAACTAGAGTGTCTGGGACAGAGAACATGAGTGTTTCACTGCTTTCATGGAGCATTATCAGTCACTCAGAAGACAAAGTGCTTGCAATTTCTTGTTCTAATGTCTGACATATTTGGGCAGGGTTCCTATCCAGGGCTACTACCCAAAGGCACAGGGCCTGACACTTGAGAGTAGCCTCATTTCTCTGGAAGGATGCAAGTTGAAATTTAAGTTTTTCCCTATATCAGGGCACGGAAAGTGATTGTAAACATGTAAAAAAGCTTCCTTGACTATTGGCTAATAAATTCAGGGTACTTTCCTCCCAAACTGCACTCTTTTGGATCAACTTCCCTGGTCCTGTGTTCATGTTGACTTGCTCAATCCACAGAAATATCCTGTAGAGCTCTTGGAGTTCTTGTAAATGAAGTGCAGGGGTACCAAGACCTGGCTAGAAGAAGTCATAATACACCTTTGCTACAAGGACTTTCATTTGCTGAGGATGGGTTTCACTTGTCCATCCACACACTTACATGAAGAAATATTGATTCCAACGGTTTCAGAGACATTTGATGGCTTCAGGAAGGAAAGCTCATGTTTTTTTCATCCACCACCATTCCAGTTTATCTTTTTTAAACACTGCTGTGACTCTGGGGTTCAGGCACCAAGCATTACTTGTCTGCCTCAGCCAGTCACTTTTGACATGCAGTGTTCTTGATCTGGGGCTGGTAGTTTACTTCAAACGATGTTCATATGAATGGGTCTGGCAGCTGGGAGACTGCAAAAAAAAAAGTGCATGAACAGTGATTCTTGTTTTCTGTCTTCAAAACAGATCTATTGTCCTGTTTCTGCTGGCTGTTTTGAAGAGTCTTGTCTTTGAAGCTGGAAAGAAATCATTATCTAAGTGGCCTTCATTTAAACTTAAGGCCAGTGGTCTCATAACTGGTCACTCACATTGGCCTTATGAACCTTTTCCATGGATGGGTGAGAAGAATATTGCTTTATTGTAAGATGATTTAAATAAGGGGAAAAAAATCTCTGGGATCTGAATGTGCACAGTATATGACATGTATTTGTACATTATACATCCCAGCTCCTATAATTTGATTATAGATCACAGCTGTTTCTTCTCTCTCTTGACCTCCTTTAGCCTGTGACATGCTCTGCTATCATTCTCTCATTCTCCTAATACTTTCACTATTGAAAATACTATAATTTTCGTTTTCCTGCTGTCAGGTATTCAGTCATTTCTTTGTCCTGTCTTGGAGCTTAGACTCTGAAATTGATCTGTCTTGATTTTTTTTTTTTTTTGGTTAAGAGATGACAACTCATGTTTATTTGATTTTAAAATTTATGCGGCAGGTCTTTCTCTAACACTCAGATCTCACCTAAAGCTTTTTCCTAAGGGTCTAAAAGTGCCTTTCAAAAAGGAAAACCCAGTTGTCTGTCATTAACCCAGGGAAAATTGTGACACTGAGGTGAGTGCTCTGCTTAGAGAGAGGAAGGATATCAGAGAGAGCAGAAAAGCAGGAGGGGAAAGTGTGATGTTATTCAGGACCTATGAGGATCATTGCAGGGGGAGGTTTCTATGCTAAAATCACATTGAGACTTGGACTCTCAACTGGTCATTAGAGCTTGAAAACTGTTCTTTTCTGGGATTTAAATGGAGCAATGCAATCCCAGAGGTCAGATTTTGGTTGACAATCAGGCCAGACACCAAAGCAGAGTGGAAAGGGATGAGGAGAAAATGATGTGGTCGTATTAATTCAGTGCAGCTTCAGACAAGCAGCACAAGGAGATTTATAGAACTGTTTTTGAAGGAGAAAAGTGGGTATGATAAATGGGGTAAGTCAATGTCAATTTGTGAAATTACACCTTTGTGTCACAGTCTATCAGTAACTTCCTCTTGCTATATTTGGATGATTTTCCGGTAGCAGTGAGAGGGATCGAATGGTGACCAACCCACCTCTCCAAATGGCTAATTTAGGAAAGTAACAAAAGAATTGGGCTGCAGTGTGTGAATCATCCCTGATAAAGGTCAGAAATTACTGTCCTGTTTTAGCTAAGGATACTGCGGCTTTTTAGAAGCAATCACCTAATAACTTCCTTAGTGCATGAGGAGCCCTGATAGAATTGTGGAAAGGCAAGGAAGGAGAAGCAGCAATCAGGCCAATCCAAGGAGGGATTGAAGGCAGCTGTAGTTCTGGTGACACTGATGTCCCAGCAGTGCCTGGAGCCTGTCATTTTGGGTGCCATCTCCAGAGACAAAGCTTTGCAGGCAGGAACACCATAGGAACTTGAGAGTTTTTTAAGATCACACTGCAGGGCAGAACGTGTGAGGATCCTGATCCTGATCCCAGCAGCTCTTCCCACAGCCCTCCCCTCCGTGGTGGTGGCCCAGCCTGCCCTGTGTGTCAAGGGAAAGCCTCTGACACTGCACATCTGAGGGATATGGCTCCTGTCCCCAGTGAGGAGTGCTTCTGCCTTAGTGCAGTCCTGCCCTGTCTGTTAAATGTCTATTTAGGGGTAAAATGAACAGAGATACTGATTCTGGTTAAATAATGCCATTCCTGCTCAGGTTTGTTGGTTGCTTATCCTGCCTCTCATGTGGGAGGAAAACTCTGCAAGGGATTCTGTTCTTGATGTATTTATTTTTGTGGTTTATGATAGTGTGTGAGAGTTTAGGTATTTTTTAAAATAAACCAGCAAAATATGTATCATAAAGAAAAATACTCTCCCCTGAATTGAGCAGACAACCATTGGGATCCAAAGAAAGACGCTCTGGAGAAACTTGGATAATGATGAATTTCTAAAGGAAAGGTAGGAGATTTTGATGAGTGAAGAGGGGGTGGCTTTTTTATTCAGAAATAGGATATTGGTGGAACGTCTTAGACCAACCCACTCGGTGCAGACACAAATGTGGATCTTGTGGAGAAATTGCCCTGGTTTTGATATCTCCCAGTGATGAGTCTCTGAAGAAACAGTCTGACTTTTTTTGCTGTTGTACTAACAATTTTTGACTCACTATATGAAGTCCATTAAATTATGCATGAGATGTGCATTTTGCCCAGTTTGAACTGTCCACACTAATGGAAGCACTAATGTTAGATGAATGGTATCCTCAAACTAATGTGGTTCTTAACTGGTGAGCAATAGGCTGTCAGGGTGAAAATGCAGCAAGCCTAAATACATGGCCAGGTAATGAAAAAGGGTGGTGCTGTGGACATGTATGTGCTGGAAAACAAATAACTACAGGCCACTCTTAGACAAGGAAACAAATAGTCTGAGTAGCCATACCCTGCTTTGATGAATGGATGCAGAACTATCAGAGTGTAATGTAGGTAGAGGGAAGCTTTTTCTGCCTCAAATTTGGTGGGGTGTCAAGAAGTGAAATCTCAGACTCCCCTACCCTGAGATCCAGCAGGAGACAGGGTCTGATGGAGCCCAGGAGACCACAGTTCTCAAAGACACTTATTTCCATGCCACATAAACCAGGCCTTTTTTCAGGCTTCGAGGGACTCTGCTGGCTCAGCCCATATGGCAAATGGCAACCTTTGATTTGAGAACAACACCACAAAAAGCATTGCAGTGCTCAGAACATATTGGGCAGCAAGGCCATAGGAGGAAGCCCAATATGCTGTCAAAGAGCTGTCTGGACCCCTGTTTGCAGGGGAGGGATGAGATTAAGAGTGGTTTTGTATTTTGCCTGGACTTGTTGCAGGATTTTCTCAGACAGTCGAGATGTGCTGTGTGGTTTGACAGGCTCCCCTGCTTTGCTCCCTGCAGTTGTGAACGTTTTGGGGCTTTTTTTGCAGCTTTTTTTTTCTTGCACACATGACTTGTGAGGTCTCTGCATGAGGCCAGTTGTGTTTCTTCTCAGCAAAGTGAAACAGCACATCCAGGGAGTCTTTAATAGTTGCAAAAGCTTGTGTGCCTTCATTCCTTTCTGTTACTGCAAGGATTTCAGTGGAGGGAGGACTATCAGTAGAGCAAGTGATGGCTTAAACTGTAAAAGCTTTATTTTATTCACCAATAACATTATAAACCTGTATTTAAACCAATATTTTTGTTGTTTGGAGAATTTTGCTATACTTCAATATTTATGAGGTTTCATCTTGAGCCACTCAAGGTAGGAGCATATTTCACTGGTAGAGAAAAGCTGAAATTCCCAATTGTAGTGGGAGTCCTGGAGCTAAAACTTTAAGAATCATCCTGGGTGGCAAAATTCCCCCAGCAGTTATGGGAGTCATTGGGGAAGTGAATGTTTTTGCTGTATTCCATCTCACTTCCTGTTTTTTTAGTAACATCAGTATTGACTTTCTGTGCTTTCTTGTTAAAAAGTCTTAATTTGATGGAGTATTTTAATAAATAGAATGTCTAAAAGGAACAAATTCATGCAGAATAAATAGTTCTCAGGTCCTGACATTAAGAGAAGCCTGTGCCTCTATCAGCCACTTTTACAAGCCCTCTCCCTGTGGGGTATTTCCCTGCTGGAACAGTTTTTCCAAACAGATTCTTCTTTTGTTTATTTTTATATTGGCTTTGTGTTTGTGAGCTACTACTTGAGGGTTTACAGGTTTTTGCCCTCTTTTTTTTCTTATTTCCCCCCCTGTATCTCTGCTTCACTCACAAGTTATTTTCAGAAATGTGGTAACTTTGATTACTTGGTTTTTCAGAGATTTCTGACTCCCAATATTCCTTAAACTTCTTATAGAGAAGACTCTGCTACACTGTGTTTTAGTGGGTTTCAGAGTTACCTTTGTGTCTGGGGAAAGCTGAGATGGGGCAGGTCAGAAATAAAAGAAAGTTTTAAAAAAACACCAAGATGATAGTCTGGGTGATTTGTAGTTGGATTCCTGACAGATCTCTTACAGGGTTCAAGGGGGGCAGATTCTAATGTGTGTATGAGTCTTCACATTCATTGCTTTTCAGGAGCTCTGAGGGAACATTTCAAATGTGTGACTTGAGGACTTACTGTCCTTCAGTGGAATTTTGCATTCTGTATCATATTGGTTTAAAAAAAAGTTTATAAAATAAGTATCTATGATACTTAAATATTAAATTGAACTAGACTTTATAAATGTATGAAGGAATATGTATCAGCTTTTAATGCCATTGTGTAGCTAATCAAGACCTCCAAACACAATTCATAAAATAACCTTCTCATTTTATGGATAAAAGTGGCAGAGCAAAATAAAATAGCTTCTGTTTTCCCAGTATCTTTGACATGTAAAAAGCAGGAGATTGCAAAGGTCATGGAAACAGTTAAACCACAGTTTAAGACAGTGGTTTTGCTCTCCTTATTCTGTTTTTCTAACCTTGTATTTCCAGTTATTTTTTCAGCTGCTTTGCTTTAGAATCCCTGAGATAAATAATAAGAGGTGTGGTAATATCCCTGCTGTTAAAACAGTATCAGCAAATAACCTGTGTGAGCCCAAGCCTTTCCTTGTTGAGAATCCAAATTTCAGAGGGGATGGGAGGTTTCTACAGCTCTGTTGTTCACAGCAGCAGTGTGTGCACCTAGAAAGTGCCTGAAAACAAGTTTGTTTTCCCTTCAGTTTAAGCAAAGAAAGCAAAGTGCTCTGAGGAACAGCAACTGAAAAAGTAAAAAAGTAATAAATTAAGTACCAGGATGCTGTGCTTCTCTCAGCAATGATGGAAGTCACTTCTGGAGGCTGCACTGGGGTTTATAAATATCAGTGGACAGACCTGGGTTTACGTGGACTTTTTGATTTTTTGCTTTATTTACAGGCTGTCAAAGTGTAAAAGGGGAAAATAGAGAGTGGTCATTAACAGCAGCAAACCTAAATAAATTGCTGCCATGCTGTGGGTCAATACTACCTGATTGGTGGATTCCTGAAAAGGTGGAGAAGGGAAATAAAATCCTGTGTGACTTGGTTAAACTTTGAGTCCAGGCAGATCATGGACTTATAGACTTCACTGCAGACATTTATAGGATAAAGATTGTTTTACAGCCTTTGAAGGGTGTGGGGGATGCTTTACCAACCCTTGTGAGAACAAGGTTATTGCTACAAGGAATTAAAATTTTATTCCAGACTTGTATGACTAAACAGGATGTGCAGATGAACTTATGAGTATGAGGCACATCTGGGATGAAAATGGTGGAAGTAACGGATAGAGAAGTGGCAAGCAGGAAAGTATTGAATTTCCTCAGCAAAAACATGCAGTGATGATGAAAAAATAAGTTGATCTGTTTTTTTTGACTTCCTGCATCTCTCACAGGAGAACAGAGCGTTCAGAAGGAATTTGAGTAAGACTATGAAAGTCTTGAGGCAAGTTCAGGAATGGCTTTCTATGCAGAGTATGGAAAGATTGAGTTGGCATTATTTGGCACACAAAATAATGAAGGCAAATGACATGTAGGAGTCAGTAAAATTCTGCAAGTATTACAATGCACACCTGTGTGTCTCCTAAGCAGCACCAGGAATATGCCTGGAGAACAAAAGCAGCAATTCCACAATCACTGTTCTGTGGCTCTAGTAATCAAGGAATGCCAAAAATTAGAAATTAAAAGAATTATTAGTTCATCTCCCCCTCTAAAGGGATGTTTCCTTTGTTATGTATGATGGTAATTAGCTGGCCTGCAAGGGGGGGAGGTATGGAACAGCAGAGATTTAAAATAGTGATGGAGAACCCAGGGCTGGGGGGATGAAACTGCGACAGGATTATCAAGACTGAGAGCTATGGTTTAGTACTTTCCACCTCCAAAACATTGCATAGATATTAACCAATTAATCTTCACAAATGAGCCATGAAAATGATCAGTGGCTTTGTTGAAATCCAAACAGTGAAATCATGTTTCAGATTTAGCACTTAATGTTCCCAATCTTACGGCTTAGACAGGAGAGGGACGGTGTGCGATTTCCAAGAGCTGCTGGCTCCAGGTGAGTATCCAAAACCACCCTGATGTTGCCCAGGGGTGTCTGGCTGGAAGATCCTTCCAGAAATTTAAAGGCAGCAAGGACTGCCTAGTCTGAAGCACAACATAAGTTGTACAATTTCTCTAGTGATATTCCTTTTAAAGTTCTTTTGCTTGTGGTTGAGCTAAAGCACATATTTTCAAAAGATTTTGGGTTTAGTATTCTAGAACATAAGTGATTTGCCACATTTCTTTGAAACTTGTTGAAACAACTAGCTAGCTTTCCTCCCACTCTCTTCTTTGAAGTAAAGCGACAGTAAAGGAGAGATGTTTAAAGAGTGAAACAATTGTTCCCTTCTCTGTGGATACTGAGTTGGGTTTTTGTAACACCTCTACTTCTTGTCTTATAAGGCCAGAAATATAAATGCTACACTCTTGAATGTTTTCCAAATCTCTATTATACAATCTCAGAAACATTCTTGGTTTCCCCAGCATTTTAAAAAATATTTTTCAGTTGTGGTGCTATGGCTTTTGGAGCAAATAACAGGTGTGTGTGTGTGTTTTTTCAATTCTGGGATTTGCACTCAAAGAAAAATAATTAACACTGGCAGGAGTTTGATTGCATTAATTCACAAAAAGAAACACCCAAATGATAAATCCATAGTGGGAGAACTGCCCATATGTTACAGATTGGCTTAACATGGATGAGGCATTAAATAAACTAAGTCTGAAAAATAAAAACCTTATCAGCTTTATTAGTGTTGAACTCTGTGGCTTCCACTGGGGCTGACACACTTAATTAAAGATGCTCTGGTCTAATTAGGTTGCACATCAAAACTACAAATACAAGTTGGATTTTTTAAAGACCTGTCTCAGCTCCAATTCCCAATGTTGTGAATATTTATTTTATTCAGTTAGTCTCCACCTAGACCAAATGTTGTTAGGTTAGCTAACACAAAAATACAGGGGTTGGAGTATTTAGATTTCTTGCAGTGAATGAGGCTGGCTCAGAGCCTGAATGTCTATATATCTGAGGAAGACAGGTGTAGGCAAGGGAGAAAGACGACTTTATTTTGAATTTTAAATCATTATCTGATTCTATTTGACTGGCTTAATTCTATTGGTGACTAGCTCATGAAGAAATCCATGGCCTTCATTTGTTTTACTACCTGTGGGATTGATTCCCCTGTGGGTCCAGTCCAACCTCCATGGAGGTCAGTGGGAAGACTGCCATTGATTTAATAGAAGATGGTTCAGAATCGATGGGGATGCTGCGTGTCACAGTGGGGGAATGTTCCTTCTTTCTACAACTCCTGTGCTTTAAAAATGGAATTCTTCTGTCAAACAGGGCAGACCTGTCATACCCTGTCATATATTCCCATGATTTCTCTGTAGGCAAGGTTGAGAATGAAAGTCTTTGATTCAGCCCCTCTTTTTCCTGTATATAGTTAATTTCTAATTGATACTGGAACTCTGTAGCCTCCTCAGCCTTTTGCTGCCATTTCTGTACTATTTTTCTAAGTGGTTTTTTTTCCCTTTAATTTGTAAATTTGTAAATTTGTAATTTTCCTTTATGCAAAAGGCAGCTTCTTCTGACATTAGTGATTTTGTATGATCTTGTGTCAGGAACAACAGGTCTCAACTTCACCTCCCATCTACCAGCAATAATTTTCATTCCTGATCATGGCATTTGTCAATCCTAAATCACTGTGAACAAAATGCTGCTATTTCTAATACCCAACCAGATAATTATTGCTCAGCCAAACACATATTGGCTGGCGACAGGTGTGACATGAGAGCATTTCTAAACTTTTTTGTTAATGGAAAATGGAAGCCCATACATAGCCTTTCAGAATCCATCATTGATTTCTGGTCCTGTTTTGGTACCTTGAAATCTTAAGTGACACGTAGACCTCTGTCAGTGACAGACATGGGAGAGATCAGCGGCATGAGGCCTGTGGCTCTCCTTGATTTTACTCACTTTGTGGAGCTTGGATCAATGTGTTGGCAAATGCACACCTAGAAAGAACTGGGTGGCCACAGTGCTGTATGGCCTCATTTACAACTGTGAAAATAATATTTCCCAAATATTATCCCTGTCACATCCTATGGTGGGGGTGTTTTGCTTTTGCACATTCAATGTTAATGCTAATTTTTCTTAGCCTGGGCTCTTTCTGGTCACTATCTGCCTTTTGCAGTTTGCTGCAGCAGGGTTAGTTGCTGGAACAGGATTTTGGAGTCATTTAAAACTGTTTTTTGAGAAAGGAGACAGGCAATTCTGATTTATTGAGAGTGACTTAGTGCTAAATGAGTGCAACTCCAGGATGCCTTGAGCTATTTTGGCTTTGTTTCCTGCTTTGCTCTTTGTATGTGTGTGTTTGTTGAGTGTGCATCCCTGCAAATTCCAATCCCACTCCAGAGCTGAAAAAGCAGCAGAGTCTCCTTCCTCCAACACTGAGCCACTTAGAGACAGCTGAGGTCTCCAAGTAGATGTGATCTCAGTGGCTGAGTTCCTCTTTTTAATAATTTCTGCTGAACAAAGCTGAGGTAGTGACACAAGCTGTCCTCACATTCTGTGCCCCGTAACTCAGAGCAGTTTCAGGATCCACACTGCCTGTGATCTGCCTGACTCAGGCCATAAACACAGTGCAGTGTGAGCAGAGGAGAGGTGCATTCCTGCCAGCAGCCATCCTGTGGAGACTGCAGAGCATCAGCACCTGCCAAGGCTCACCTGGGTGGGCAGGGTCGCCACTGCTGCTCTGAGATCCTCTTTGCCTGGACACCACGCTCATGATTTGGTTTTTCTGACACTGGATAGTACAGAATGCCAAGCAGCTGTAACCAGTGCTGTGATTTGCTGTTTCTCTCAGTGCACTGCTGTCTTCAGGCTCTTGAGAGAGGAAAGGTTTGGTGCATAAATTGTGAGCCATGACAGGGAGTGTGGCCTTGGACTGTTTACTGCTGGTATCAGCCATCTCAGAATGGAGTGGCAGCTTTATCAGGGAATATCCAGCTTTTTTTTTAGATGAAGTTAGACATTTAGGAATAGATGCACCTCTTTCTACTTTCTGAACATCCATTTTCTTATGGCACCTTACGGAGCTCATTTTAAACCCTGCTTCAGGGCAAAAATATTTATGGCATACTTTAAATAAAACATATTATGTGTTTTGTACAAACATATGTATCATTGTCCCCCTCGCTGGAGCTGATATAATTTCTGACACCAAGTGCTGTGCCTCATGCAAAATTCATGACATGTCATTGAATAAGAATGAATGTTCCTTTAAAATACAAGCTTTCCAACCATGATAACCACTTAGTTTTCAGTTTCAGGAACCAAAATCCTTCCTTGCTGTGACTGTTTGAGTGAAACACAGTGTCAGTGACTGGCAGCTTCAGAGTCTGGTGGCAGGTTGAGCATGGTTTTCTCCTACACATGTTTTTTTTTTGCTTCCAAGTCAATGGTATTTGTGGATCTATATTCAACTTAAATCGTCCCTTAGAGTAGCCATGGTCAGTGAATGCTTGTCTCACTGGTGGATATATAAGCATCCCACTGTTAAAAGTTTTCAATACTGAAACTCTTCATTTTTAATTCTTATTTGTAAAGAGAGAGGGAAAAATAGTTCTGCCAACAACATACATGTGGTAGAAAATGACCACAAAATCCTCATGTGCTGCTGCAGGGTGTTGCAGGCATAAATTAAAGACCAAATTAAGACTGAGGAGAGACTCATTGCAGCTACACCTTCCTTGTGAAGGGAAGAGGAGGAGCAGGCACTGATCTCTGCTCTGTAGGACCTGTGACAGGACTGAGGGAATGGTCTGAACTTGTGTCAGAAGATGTTTAGGTTGGATGTTAGATAAAGTCTCTTTCCCCAGTGAGTGGTGGGGCACTGAACAGGCTCCCCAAGAAATGATCACAGCCCCAAGGCTGCCAGAGCTCAAAGAGTGTTTGGACAACACTCCCAGGACAGGGTGGCATTGTTGGGGTGTCTGTGCAGGACTCAATGAGCTTGTGGGTTCCTTCCAACTCAACATTCAGTATTTTTGTAAATCTGCTTTGTGCTTAGCGCACTGCAAGCAGAAGTGGTCCTCAACCTCAAGGATGAACAAAATGAGCAAACAAAAGAGCATAAAGACAGTGGGGAAATAAAGGCTGAGTTGAGAGGGAGAAAACACCCCAACAACAAAACAAACAACAAGCCCCAGCATTTCAGAGGTGCAGGGAGAAGAGCTGAGCATTGATTTCTGGAGAGCATCTGTGCTGACTTGGGCTCCTCTGCTCACTGCCCTGAGTGAAGCCTGTGCTGGAGGGGATGCTGTGCACTCCTGTCTCGTGTCTGTGGAGACAAGGAGCAGGCTTTAGGAGTTCACTCTGTCAGGAGCAGGCTTTAGGAGTTCACTCTGTCAGCTCCTCTGCAGCTTCATCCCTGCTGCAGAACAGGTGCTGGAGTCACCCTCAGAGGTGACTTCAAGGCCACAGAACAACACGATTACATCTTGAGCAGCTCAGAGGGTGATTAAAGCTTAACTTTAAAAAGGAAATATGAGTTAAAAATTAAAGATTACAAAATCAAAACTAAGTTTAAAATAAAAGCACTGTTCTTACCCCTTCCTGGCCTGGCTGTGCCATTCACAGGGTGTACATGTGGTGCAATTTGTGGTGCTTGAAGAGGTGGGACGTGGATTTCTTGCAGGGAAAGTGGCTGAGTGGTAGGCTGGTTCTGTGCATACATGATGATTTCTGAGGCCATGTTTTGTGGCACTGTGACAACTACTGCCCCTTCAAACCACCCTGGGGTGCTGGTGAAAGCCAGCAAAGCCTGTTGAGTCCTGTTATTTGCAAGGGCTGCAGAGTGTTGACTCTCACATGAGCAGTAACATCAATTCCCTGTGCAGGAATTCCCTGCTCTGACACACCTGGCTCCATCTCCCTGCCATTAAACCCATTAACACAACAAATGGCATTTTCTAATAAATACATGTCACTTCCATGGTTTTAACTGGTCTTTTGATTTGTTTCCCATTTTATGTTGTTTAGACAGACTGATTTAGACAGTTAAAAATCCACTTAACCATGATACATTGTGGCTGCCTGACAGACAATAACATTGATATATATGACTAGATGAGTCTCTAATTAGATTTTGGCAGCGCTGTCACAGTCAGGGAAAGTTTCCACAAGAACTCCATTGAAATATTATTTTATGCAACCTCATGGAACGAAGGCCATTTTTAATTAAGCAGGTCCCCTCAAAAAGATGTTAAACCTAATGCCATTTTTTTTAGTGGCCTCTGCCCTTGCAGTGTCTGCCTTCTCACATATAGTCTTTGGTAGCATGACTTAAAATGCATATTTTAAAAAGTACATAAAGCAGATAAAAATAGGTTAAAAATCATAAGTGAAGCTTGCCCTGGATGTTATATTTAAAATTAGTTGTAAACATGGAAGAAGCGGTGATTTTATAAATTATTGTTCTTTACATAGGAAAAGAAAAACGTAGAACCAGGAGCTGATTGATTATATAATATTAGCATTCTGTAAATCTCAACTTTTATGAACACTTCAAAGTAACTATAGAATAGAAGAGGCTATTAAGCAAATGGGAAACCTATTTCCAATAACATCTCTCAATACTTCAGGTTACTTTCAGAGCTGGAGAGAGGCCTCTCAGAGGTCTCTGGATACCAGTGCAATAGAAATGTGAATAAGTCCATAGAGCTATGCTGCAGTTAATGGAGATGCACATCATCTTCTGCCCTCCAAACCTGCCCTGGCCTGGGGGTTGGAATCTGCATCACTTGACTTCACCCTTGCCGTGGCTGCTGCACATGAAGGATGTAAAAGGGGTGATCAGGTTTACCCTTCTGGAGCTGGGCTGTTGGTGAGGTTTCACCATGACTGTAGAGAGCAGAGCACAAGATCTGCAGTGTAACCTGGGAGTATCCAACTTGCCCACTGGCACACAAGTTAAATAAAAGATTTCCCTGTGGATGTTTACAGCTCAGGAAAAACCCCAATACATGTACTGTTCCTGTATCCTGGCATTTAATGAATAGAGATCCCTTTGTTCCTGAGTAGATGTTGAGACATCTCTCATGATGCTATTGGAGCTCTGTGTGTGTGATTGCTCCATGATGTGAAGAAAAAAAATGAGTGGAGGAGAATGGTACTGTGGAAAGGGCCAGGATGTCTGGAGTATATTGAATATTGAATGTTTTCAAAGTGCATCAATTTCAATGGCAGCAGGACTTTTTTTTTTGTTGATCCTATAGAGATGAATCCTCTAAGAAGGAAAATGAGGGCTGTTGGACAGTCATTATGTCTTCAGCAATTTTGTCATTAATTGCAAGAAGTGCAGAATTTGACCTGGTTTCCTCTCTACATATCACTGAGGAGATCAGTCTGTGCATTTCCCTGTGTGAAAAGGTTACTGTGATAATTTCAAGTGTGAAGGCAGAATGTGTCACACCAATATCCTGTGTGGGCACATGGTGCCCTTTAAAGCAGAGTCAGGCTGTGGCTTATTTTCATACAAAAATAATACACGTGAAAATACAACTGGCAATTTCCTGTTCTCACGCCATCTGTATTAATTTCAAAAGTGAATGGCTACTGCAGTATTTGAGAAGACTTGCTCCTCTCCCATGCCAATTCTGTACATAACTATCTTTTTCCATATATTTTTGAGGAACTGGAGTGTAGTAAATTGAAAAACACCCCAATTCATTACTTTGCAGAAACAAGTTTTGTGGACCCTGCAACATGGCATGATCAACTGAGCTAAAATACTAAATACCCTAGAACTGCAAGAGAAAGGTAACTACTTACCTCTGCTCTACCCTTTGATTTGTAGAAGACTTGGTTCAGATCAGCTTGTAACACCCAAGGAAATAGAAGCTTTGCATGCACGAGTTTTAAGGGAGAACACTTGGCACCTACTAACAGTGCTGTCATGGTAAACCTTGCCAGAAGAAAATACAGCCTGCAGAGCCGTTTCAGGTGACCATTTCTGGGATGTTTAGCTCATGTTCTAGTCGCCCCTCTCTGTCTCCTTCTTGAGCCCTAAATTTATTTCCTTTGGTATTTAAGTCCTGTTTCAGGGCAGGAGCTTGATTTTCCTCATAACCCCAATTTGCCTTTAACAGTAGATCTGATATCTTCTCCACTGATGGAAAAGATAGGAGGCTGTTAGCACTGGTATATTTATATTGTGCTAATGGGTTTTAACCCTCTTACTGAGCAGTGCTGATGGTTTAAAATAATGACTAGGCAATAAATTTTTACTGGGACAGGTGTACAAATAGTACCCAAAAGAGAGTGGTACTCAGGGTCAGTCTATGAAAAGAATGGTGTCCCAGATTATAGTGCAAGATGAAACTGTTTCATATGCTGGTAAATCCTGATGACACATGGTTTTAGCTTGAGCCACCAAGACTTATTTGCTATCATTAACAAGATCCACATGTATCCAATACTCAGATCCATCTGAGTCAGAGTCATCTTGGCTTCTGTTCCAGAGCTATTCATCCAAAGGGAGCGGGAGTGTCCTCACCACCCATTGACTCCAGTGGGAACCAAAGCTGCACCCAGGAAAATCCTGGTCTTGTCCTGTTTGTTACAGCCCTCTGCTATTTCCAAAACCTCCTTGTGACTCCTGGAATTCCTATTGTGGCTGTACCAGATGTGGATAGTGGAAAAACAATTAATGAATCCTGCCTTCAGTACAGGACAGCATAACTAACATGTGCTAACTGATGTCTGACTGTTATTTGGTAGCAATGTTTTTTTCCACAGTGGAGTCATTTTCCATAAATACTTTTGTGCTAGAATTTTTTTTAAAACACCAAAAAGTTTTATTTGACGTTGTTTCTATTTTCAGCTCCACACTTGAGTTTTCTTACTAGAAAAAGTCAGGTTTTGTTTTCACATTTTAAAAAATGTCTGCACTAAACCAGCTCTTATATTCACACTTTAGCATCTGCTTTCCAACAAATCACACTATTTATTTTTGAATAAATGAATAAAGAATGTGGAGCAAGTATGAATAAAGAATGTGGAAAGTAAGTTTAAACCAGATGTAAAATGGGTAGATCCTTGTGACCTAAGTGGTTCATCATTTGTTTAAATCACTAACCAAGCTTCAGTGACATTTCTGTACTGGGTAATACTGTGCTGGCATTTACTAGGTTTGTGCTACATGAAATTTGAATAATCCAGGAGTATTTGTTTGTTGAACAGGTAAAGGTTTTGAGTTCTGTATGAAGTGGGAGCTATTACAACCTTGCTAACAATTTGCTTTCAGTGTGATGCAATGAAAACGTCGTGTGCCCCTGCTGAAGAGAGCAGTGTCACTGCAAAGGAGGCTGGGTGCTTCAGTGGTAGTCTTAAATACCTGTACACTCACACTTTTCCCCCTCAGGACACCAGGCTTGTGAGATAATAAATACAGCACTTCAGAATGCAATACAACACTCATCAACTGTCAAATGTAGGATTCACCTACCCCATGTTCTAGAGTGGATTTGTGCCCATCTGATTTGGAGGAGCAATTAAAAATTCTCAAGCCAGCAGTCAGATAGTTTTATCCTGTATTTATCATAGTGTCAGAGATAGTCCACCTCTGGAAAAGGTGTCAGTCAGGCAAAATCTGTAGTTTACCTCTTGGTAGTGCTTGTCTGTCCTTCCAGCTTTTTTTTTTTTTTTTGTCAGCTCTGTTTTTGCTGTACAATTGTGGACATCACATGACTGGTGTTTGAGTTGGTTATAATGTTTTCTTTCTTCTGGTTAAACTGTAGAGGGAAGTGACTGTTTAGTCCAAGGTCTTGGATTTCAAATGAACAGGGACCTGTTTCTTCATTCATCACTTCACACCCACATGACAAACCATGAGCATGGAGAAGGAAGGCAGCACAAGGGTCTTTGTCAGCAAACAGGAACATCCTTCAAATTGTAGCTTTGCTGAGAGTACTTGGCTGTTACAGAATATTCTCTATTCAGTGACTCAAAACACTTCACCTCTCTTTTGAGCTTCTGGGTGTTCTGTGCATGGAGGAAATGTCACCTTCCAATTCTGCAAATGAGTCTGCAGCAGAACAGGACCTGGAAAAATCTGAGTGTCTTTGTCACTTCCAAGGGTGTCCCTGCAGCAGGCAGTGGGTTCACAGGACAGGTGCCATGACGTGAAGACCCTGATCCCTCAGCCTCCTTTTGCTGCTCACCTTTAAGAAGATGTGTCTGGAGTCATTGATGATGAGCAGAACAAATGTGTTCTAAGCAACTTCAGGGGAAAAAACACAGCCAACAAAACAAGAGATGCTTGAAATGAATTTAATCTCCATAATCCTTCTTTCCCATCAAAGACTGAATTTTAAATTATTTTTAAAAATTTTAATTTCTGTAGAAAATTATCTTTAGGGGAGATCAGAATGAAGAGGAAAGAACAGAAAGGGTACAGCTGTTTTTCTCCATGGAGAACTCTTTTGAGATGGACACAGGGATGAAAAGAAGGAAAAAATCCTATCCTTAGAGTTGGCAAGTGTTGCCACCGTGGTGGTCGGTGGATGTTTTCCACATGTGTACGTGAGGGCAGCAAGGATCCTGGAGCTTGTTTTTCTTCTGTGTGCAGCACAGCACGTTGGCCTAGATTTTATTGCTGTGACCTGAACTCATCTTTGTACCATGGGGGAAATACTTGCAGTGCTTTACAGATCTCGGGGACAGTCTCATTTTCTCAGCACAGAGCTAATATATCAAGCTAATTTACTGCCGTGGTGTGTTGCAAAGCCTATATAATATTGAGTAAACATTGTTGGCTTATACATTAACTGTAACTAAAACCCAGTGCAAACTTTATTCTGGCTTCAGGATTTTCCTTGAAGGAGTGACTAAGAAAAGAAGCACAGACTTTTTTCCTTTTTCCCCCCTTCTTCTTTTTTTGCAGTGAGGAAACTTTACTCTTAAACTTGGCAGTTCTCTTAATTCTAGGTCAAGTGGCAGGCATGGTTAGGAGCTTTCTGTGTGGCTCACTGAATTGGCTCTTTTTCTTTGTCAGGATCCCTTAGTAGTGTTTAATGTGGTTTCTTTTTCCTGTGTGGTGTGCAAATACAACTGAATAAATAAGAATCTAGATGTCTGTCTGTTTGAAAACTTGGTAGAGCTGCTATGGCTTTCTATAGTTAAGGATTATAATGTTTTGGGTGATCTAAAACAAAGGAAACCAAATACTTAGCTCATGGAATTTATGTGGGAATCCTTTTCTGAGGATCCAAATGTGCTTTACCATCAGGACTTAATTACAAAGTAAAGCACTTGTGTAAATGAACATCCTTTAAGAGAAAGTCAGGATAACATCAAGACATTCTTTTATTTTGCAAAAATCAATGTTTTTATATGTTAAAACCATTAAAATCTGACAAAATAAATGGTGATAATTTCCTATGGTTCTCAGTGATCCTGATGACTGAGGTTGTATCAGTACATCAGACTTTTTCCCCCAGTATGTGTTAATTTTACATTAACCATGTGTTCTATTTTGTATGGGACTTTTCCAGTTTCATATGTGATACTGTCCCAGTGTCCTGGGAGCATGAAATAACATTAATCAAAAAGTGTAAGGGCTTTATTTGTATTCAGGGCATATTGCTCTGCTGAGTAAAATTTGTTCTGGCTTAACTGTGAACAAACTTTTCAGTGGATGAGTGCTAATCTTATTGAACAGTGGTAGGAATAAAAAGAAAAACATCATCAGAGCTGGTGTTTTGCTCAAAGTGAGTATTAATGTCCCCTCTTCTGTGTTTCATGATAAACTCAGTGCATTACTGGAAAAAATTCTCTCCCATAAGAAAGAGCCAAATGCCACTCCCAAGATAGATTCTGACAATAGGGACAGCAGCCTTTATTCCTGAAAAACAGTCCCATGTGTCTTCTGCAGGAGTCAGGGAACCCCCAATGAGTCCCTGAAAAGCATCCCACTCCTTTGTTTCTAACATTGAATCACTTTTGATCCCTCCAGGTTTCTGACATGGGGGCAAATTTCAGTGGAAGGAGTAGTTACAGACTTTCTCTCAACTCACATCCTTCACAGGAGTTTGCAGCTGCTGGGGTCTGATGTGGAAGTGTCACAATATGGGCTGTGATGCTTTTAGAGTTCGCTACAGAACAAAAAGATCATTTCTCACTGTTTTTCTTGCACTGTGGGGAGGGAAGGAAGCAGCCTCTGGGTTGTTTTCTGTTCGTTCTTCAAAGGAAGCCAGTTGAATTGTGGTTTTGGTTTTTATCAAGTGCAGTCAATAGAAGATTCTTGTATTGAAGACGGGTAAATGGATTGTATGGAATCCCATTTTTACTTCTTTTTGAGATATGAATTACACTTGAACATGAATTTTGATGTTGGAGGTTTTTGTATGCTACTTAATTTTCTGATGGAGCCTGGGGATCAGAGTTCTGCAGCAGATCAAGAGTCTCTTCTGTTCCACCTAAACCAGGAACAAATGGATACTATAGATCTGATCTAAATCCCAGTGAGGGCAATGGAAAGGCTGCCACTGCTTTGGGATTTGGATCAGGTGCCTGTTACAGGCTGTGCTTTTATATATATATCTAAGTAAAATTCTGGAGGAAAACTGTCTGTTTCAGACTTCATTACAAGTTCCAAATTCATTCCAACAACAAGGAAAACACTACTTACCACTAAGGAAAGAAAGACAAGGCAGCCTCTTACATGCAGCCACAGGTCCACTGCATTTTCTTCACCAAGATTGCTGAATTTCAGAGATCTGCTTTCCCAGTCCTTGAAAATCAGAAATCTCCTATGGTTTTCTAACATTTTTAAAGTTTCAAAATCTTTAATGAGTCGAAAAGAGCTTTTGAGAAGGAAAGTCATATAATGATGGAACTGGAGCATTACTTACACGTTCTGTTTCCCTGTCCATGACTTTATTCATTCAGGTACCATTCTTCTGATCATTTTATGATCATCTAGCAACCTTTTTCAATGCCAATTGGATTTTTCAGGTAAAGCCACTAATTTCGATTGTACAATAGAAATCAGCTTTCAATGGTATTTCAATTAACCTTGCTATTAAAGAAATTGCTTTTTGCCAATACTCAATGGTTGGTTGACATTCAGAGAACACACAAGTCCTTTAATACAATCTGTATTGAAAGAAAAACTTGCATTTGTTGTCTTTGAACTAGCTTCTTGTAGTTTGAGGAGTTTTCAATATAGCTGACGCACAGCAGACTGAAAACAAATGCACAAACTATTTTGAATTAAAAGCTTCCAAGCATTCTATGCTATATTATATATTCTATTTTGTTTGGGCATAAATCCTGTATTGGATGTCTTTTTTTGTAGATGATGTCAGTTATTTACTGAACCCACTGCTGTAAATAACACACATTTCTTGAGGTGCAGACAAGCTGCCACCAGTGCAGATCCACGAAAGCTCTGTATGGGGAACAAATGAACAAAACATTTTGGGACAGAGTCTGAGGCTTTTTTCCCAGCAGGATAAAGACTTTGAAGGATTCTGGGGCTGGATTTCCCATTGGAAGGATGGCATTTGTAAACATGCTGTAAATTATAATTGGGCCCTACAGTGAGAAATATTTGGAAGATACTGAACACAGGGTTGCAGACTTGATCGCTTCACTCAGCCCATCCTTGCATTTTGTGTAGCATGAATCAATGGGAATTTTTAAAGTTGTGTTTTCTTTAGCAAAATAGGGAATAATTAGGCTAAACTGCCCAACATGCCCATATTGTGTTTCAGTGGCTTTTCCTGCAGCCATATTTGCATGTTTGCAAGGAGGTTCAGTCTGTGAATGACCCGACAAAACCTGCATGTGTGGGAAGGGAAAAATGCATATGGATATCCTGCACCTTTTACCTCTGAACTGGTTCATGCAGGACTCTGATAATCTGGCTCAGACATTGTTCAAGGCATTTCTGGTTGGCATCTGGCTGAGTGGAGTTTATCAGTTGTGCTCAAAGCAGTCCAGTTTGCTTTTGAAATTTCATTGTTTGTTTTCAGTCAAATCCTCAGCCTCCAATTTGCTTCTTTATTCCTGAGGACCCAAAATGTTAAAAACATCCCAGTTTAAAAAGTGCCCTTTCCTACTTTTTACACCTTTATTTGAAATCTGAGCCAGTCGACCCTGCCAGGGTTTGAAAACTTGAATTAACAGAGAAGTAAAGAGCAGTCTCAAATTGCAGCAGATGATAGAATAGAGCTCTAAATAAGAATACAATAAAATAATAAAAAAGAGACAGCCAAGTTGTCAGCAGTGTAACAGTATTTGAGATAATCCCCTCTGGGCCATTTTCTTAACAGCAACCATTTGTGTTTATCTGAAGATTAGTGCAGAGACTTTTGATTTTACAGTGCATGTTCCCCATTTACTTTTAAAAAATATTTATATGCTTTTATATATATTGCTTAGTATTCCATGTGAGGCAAATAATACTACATTGCTTTAGGTTTTATTGGCAAGGCATTTAATGTTTGGGATGGGGTCAGAAGTAAAAAGAAAGCAAAATTGTTTGGTCCTGTAGGCTTTTTAAATGAGGATTAGAGCCAAATGTTTGGGTCCCAGGAAATTGGCCAAGCCTGGATACTCACAATGTCAACTTGCACGTACAGTGCATAGTTTAATATTTTTATCATGGGACTTTTTTTCTTAAAAACAAAAAAGAAAAGAAGAAAAAGTAGCTCTTTGCCATTTCAGCTCTGCTCCTAAGACAAGAAAACAGCTGATTCAGTTAAAAATAAAAATATTCCTTTGGCTTAATGTGACAGCAGAGTTTTGCCCAAATAGGAGAACAGATCTACTGTGCTAGAAAGAGGGAGATGGGGAATTATGAGAATATGGCTTTCACAGTACTACCCAGTCCTGTTCCAAAAAGGAGGGAAGGATTTGCCAGCACTGGCAAACAGGGACTTGGGTTTCTGCTGGCTTTTGAGACAACTATCTCATTTTCAAAAATGTGTGAATAATAATGTTAGTTATGAGCCGTCAAAAAAGATTGTTATTTTTGCATCTGACTTAATCTCATTCAAACAGGAAAGGTGCATTAAAATAGTGGAAATCCTGGAATAAGAGTGGCTTTATCTGAACTCCTCTGCTGGATCAAATCCTTGATCAATTGGAAACAGGTGTAAGTTAAAATGAAGCAGGAGTGTTCACACTGAGATTGGCCCTGGTTTAATTAAATTGATTTTCAGATCAATTTAAATTGAACTGATGCAATTTGCCCTGTTATTTAAATGAGGCCTGCAGGAGTAGTCTTGGAATGAGGGACTGTACACAGTATGTGTAAGAGTATCTGAATCGGGACCATTATTATTATTTACGGGAATCTACTTGTCAATGAATTATTTTTTTCAAATTAGGGGGTAGCAGCCATAATAGTCCACTGGTGTTGGCTCCATTGATAATTATACCATTTTTCTCCTTTTCGTAATTGTCCTAGTCTGAACTGTGCTATTTTAGCAGAAAATGTTAATTATTTTATCAACAATTGGCAGACCCTGCTTCAATTTGCTGTTTTCCCTTTAACCAAAACAAAGATTACAGGCCCTGTTCCATAGCTCAGCTGCTGAATCTTTGCTAAGAAACTTGGGAACCCCTTTCTCATGAAACACTGTGTAAAGCTTTAAACACTCTTTGAAGCTGAGTTGTATTAAATGATAGACAAAAAAAGCCCTCTGAAGAATTGGTGCTTAATTACAACTTAATTAGCATAATTATGCATGCTAATAGCATCTCAAATGAATAGCAGTTGTCAGGAGGTTGGGACCATCTGTAAGAGTGTCGGATTAATACATCATTTTTTATTTCTAACAACGCTGTAACTCTTTCCCTGAAAGTGATTTTCATTAATCAAGTTCATTTTTATTATATAGAAAATTTGGCATTTTTCATTATGGGCCATTATCCGTTTCCCCATGCAGTCCTAATACAATACTAATGAGACCCCATGTGGCTACTCCACACTGACAATGGTAGTACAGGTGTATTATTATAATTGTTACAAACAGCACATTGTACCTCAGGACTAGTAGAGTTCTAATCTCAAGATATCAGGGTTTCCACTTGGTACCTTCCCTTGGGCCCAGTACAATTTCCAGAGCTTTATGAAAAACATACATGTTTGTGGTTATGAGGAAGCAGATTTAAAGAGATAGAAGCGTGTTTGTTTTAGAGCTGGAGAACTTGGAAGTTCAGTAAGCTGCTTTGGAGATTTTTTTCCTTTTCCTGACTCTGCTAAGCTTTGAGCTTCAAAGAAATTGCTTCCTCTAAAGAGGGGGCACAGGGGTGATGCTGTGGATGCTCTGAAAGCATCAGCATTTACTTGAGAATTTGTGTGAGTTTGATCAAATTCCAGAAGTATTATTCACTATAAAATGTAGCAGAAAAAGGGCAGTGGAAAACCTGTCCTGGATATATAAATGTCTGCAGAAGGAATGTGTGTAGTAGACAAGTAGCCAGGTTCCAATGGTACACAGCACATCCATGTGCACAGAAAGTGGATTTTGAAAGTTCAGAACATCTTTTGTGCTCAGTCAGAGGCCAGGGTGTGCTGTCAGCCATGCTGCTGGAAATCCAAAGCACGATGATTTAAGTCTCTGGACTTAGTTCAGATTTACAGTGCAGCAGCTTAGTGCATAGCTGACCTTAGCGCTTGTGTTTTAGCTTTAACTAATTGGTTAATGTTTGCTTTGTGGAGTCAAAAAGCTCTGTGTAAGCTCTAAGGATTATTTTTATTTAGTGGCATGTTGGTATATTCATGCCTAATGTTTGTATTTGATTTTTTTTTTCTGTGAATGCACGATGAGATTTTCCCAAGGGATTTTTCTTTTTCCTCTTACTTTCCCTAAATAGCTTTCTGAAATCTAAAGGCCTTCCAGTAAATTCTGATTTCCTTTGGTGGCCTGACTATAGAATGAATGGAGCAGTTTTGGAAATGCATTTTTAAGGAGAGGGAGTGAAAGGGTATGGAGAGGAGGACAATCAACAAAGCTGCTGTGCCTGTATTTATCAGGCTGCCAGTGGGAGCTGCACAGCTCAGACTGCACTTCTAATCAACCCTAAACAAAAGAACATTGAAAATAGCTCAACTGACACAGTCCTCATCATAACTCAGGGCTTGGTGGCAGGCACCAGTAAATCCTGCTCTCTTGCTGTTGTTTGTGAATATATTTGTGCATATAAACCCCTCTTCAGCATCTACTGGGCTTTAGGAATCTCCATGGAAGTAGCCCATCAACTTTCCCCCCACTGTTCCATCAATCCAGACCAGAGACAAATGCCCTGTGACACAGGAACAGGTGGAGGTTGAGAAAATAGGGCAGGCCAGGACTGAATGAAGATTGCATGTAAATGAGCAGCAATAATATGTAAAACAAAAGCTCAGCAGAGGCTGTTTGTCCTGGTGTACAGCTACTCAAAGCATGATACAGACCCTGAGTAAAATAAGAGCAACACCCCAAGAATAAATAGTCTGATGTGCTTTAATGTAATTTTATGCTGAAAATTTGACATAACAAGCAAGATGGTGTTTAAGCTGGGACTAGAAATTGCTAGGACAGTATCACAGTTTGTGTCTTCCATTGGTCTGCTCCATAATCTTCATGTCAGAGTCCCAGGAAAAGCAATCTGTGGTTTGAGGTCTGATGGTCCTGCTGTTCTGAGGGTACCAGTGCAGCCTCTCTCTGCCAACTCCCATCACCTGGTGTTTGGTTATTAAGTTAACCTGGTAACTGTGAGTTTGTTACTGTAAAAATGTCTGTGAACTGAGCACCCAGAGCTGTGACAGCTGCTGGTGTCCACGGTGGGATCAGTTTTAAACAAGTGAAAATCTGAGCCTGCCCCCACCAAGGCACAGGCGAGCGTGGGCACCTGACAGCTCACAGTACCCTGGGATGTGTGCTGGGACTGGACATCTTTTGTTCAGGGATTTTAGAGAAGGCTTAATTGTATTGCCTTGGATAATGTTTTTTGATGTCATTAAACATCTACTGGAAAGCTAAGAATAGAACTTCAAAGTAATGTCACCTGTAACATTTGCATTCAGATTTTTCTAAAGAGAAACACTAACAGTTGCTGGAGCCTTGGGATTCCCTAAGTTGCATTTAACTCTAAATTCCCTGAGCATGGAAAAAGTGAAACTCCTTAAAAAACAAACAAACCTTCCCCAGAATACTGAAATTAAGAAGAGATTAACAAAAATCAATAAATATATTTCCTTATTTTGCCTAGATTTTCCAAAGTGTTGGATTTAATAATGGTTTTCTGTGAGAGGGGAGGTCACATGTGAAGTTATTAAGTCTAATTGTTTCAGTCTGGCTGCTGTGTGCTCAAAGCCTTCAGTGCCTGCTCTGTTCTCTTCATATTTTAAATCCTGTGCATCTTTGGATCCTTCAGAAGGTCACTGTTGTATGGTCAACACCTGACCATACAACTGAGCCAGAAAAAGTTATGGCAGCTCCAGCTGAATAGAGTTCATCAAACTGAAAAACACATCCATGGCTTTTTGGATGGAGTTGTTGTGCTGCTACAAAAATCTGTGATATATAATATACGGGAAGCACTGAGTTATGGATCCTTCACCCTGGAGAGGGCTGCTGGAGAGGTGGGGAGTGTGTCTGTGCAGCCACAGGGGCAATGAAATGCTCCTGAGCATCCTGCACAGCGCCTGCCTTTGATCTGAGGCAGCAGCTGAGGGTGGTCCCAGGGCAGCCCTGGCACCTCAAGCTGTTTGGTTCACTGCAGGACAGGGAGAGATGTTGCCTGTTCTGGCCAGAGAGATCTCAGTGAGGGAAAGGAGAGTGCCAAGGAATTTGGCTGTATTTTAGGGACATATAACTTGTCTTATTTATCAGTTGGAGTGGGTTTTTTTCCTCTTTCGTTTTATTTTTCTTAATGTCTCAGTCCTCCAGAAGATCCTGACCCCCAGCTCTAAAAGACAATCCTGAACAGTTTGTCTCTTCCCTTTTTCAGTGGCTCCTCCTAACCTTTTGCTCTACCACAAAATGCAGAGGGATAAATTTTCACTGATAGCACAGAATTTCATGATGGGGGAAGAGCAATCAAAGAGTGAGAAGCTCAATGCTGCTGAAATCTTAGATGGCAAAACACTGCTCAAGCCAGGCAAGGGAGAAGCTTTCTCTGTTGTCATCTGTACATTTGGCTAGAATTTCTCTGTGTGAGACCCAGGGTGATTGCAGCAGGGAATGGGTGCTGGGATCCAAGCCCTGGCACGTGGGAGCTGGTTATTAGTTTGCATGAGGACAATCACAGGGTGGAGGTTATAAGTGGAAGCAAAATATGTGCTGCAGATGGCTGTCTGTTGACATTGCTATGGACAGATTATGCTTTCCAGAGATAAAAGAGTAATCATAAACTGGATGTCCAGCCAGGAGAGTATATAGACTTGAGTAATAGACTTGGACTATGGGGTTAGACTCCAAGTTCATATTAAGTACATATTTTCAAGAAATTTGTGGATTCTCAGATTCAGTATTTAGTTCATCATAAAAAGAACTCCAGGCCACAAAGCTTGGGCCTGAATCCAAACTTTTGCCAGATTTAGCTGATTTGTAAACTAATGTTTGCCTTTTGAGCTGGAGTTTTGTTGATGATGATTTTTAAACCAAACCCCAAAGCCTCCACTGTTGTGCAGGCTCTGAGGGCACTTCTGTGCCACCTCTAGTGAATAATACGTAAAATAACACATAAAATGTGTCTGACCACACATCAGTCTGGAGATCAGACTGGGCAGTGCATGTGTCAGTGTGCTCTTCCCTGCTGCAAACATGCTTTGCTAGTCTGGGCTCAAGAAAACTCAGACAAAGGAGTTGGTAACACCCTTCCTCTGGTTTGCTCTGTTCTTTTTCAGCATCTGTGCTGAGCTTTATTTATGCTGTAGTTTTGACCAAAAGAGGCTCTAAATTGTGGCTGTTTGGCTAAAATCTGCTGTGCAGTGTCCAGTGGAATACTTGTCTGGCAAGTGGTGGGATTTTGCCAGCACATCCCTAATATCTCTTGGAGGTTGGTAACGTTGGTAAAGTGTTGGGGTGTGCCTGAAAGGGCTCTCCACAGCTGAGGAAAAGCACATTTGTTGGCCTTTGATAAAGGACCTGTTGGTGGTGTGGTTAACAACATTCTTCTTAATGCATGAAACTTCCATTGTTTCTTAATTTACTTGGAAGTGTTGTTTAGACCCTTAATTGCCCTATAATGATATAGTGATAGTAAGTTAGATTTCAATCAACATACTCAGGAATTGCCAGTATTTTAGCAATAAATTGCTAGCTAATAAACTTGCAGCTTCCTTTGTAAATGCCAGTTAAAGGCCTAAACATTCCTCACAGAGTTAATTGCACATTTAGTGCTCATGTAATTTTGAATTAATTACATGCCAAATGGATTTATGTTGTATGTACTTAATAAACCTTGGTAAGTGGCCTTTTAACAATCAGTTGGTATTTAGGATTCTGTTTGTGTAAAAAGAATGACTTATGACACTGGGTCATGACGTTTTTCCCAGATCCTGACGTGCTCACTGTGGTGCCCAGTGGTTTGTTTGGGATTCACAACCAGAAGCTGCAGCATTAAATGAGCACAGGTGTGAATCCAGTGCAGGCTTGTGAAGATTTATTGTGTCCCAGCTTGATCCCATAGTCAGGAGATGGATTCTGCATAAGCCTCCACGATCCAGAGCCCACTGGAGTGAGCAGATGGGTTGGTGCTGGTTTTGCCTTAGGTTTGGGCTGGGTCACAAATGTAGAACAGCTCTGGAAGCAATTGTGGCACTGCAGCTACAGAAAGAACCAGAGGCAAAAAGGCACAGCACACAACACCCTGCTGAACTGGAAGAGAAAATCAGTGCCTGACTGTTATTCCACATCCTTTTGTGAAGTATTGTTTAAATTAGGTTTCCTTCCCAGATGAGTATTTAACCTGTGAAATTTTAAAAAGCTTTAAATCTATCCACACTGGTGGTGTAGACCCACGTTCCAAACAGCAGAAACATGGTTGTATAGGTAAATAAACAGCTAAACTAAATTTTCATGGAAAAATTACGCCAGAGTTGATATTTAGGTGCTTTTGCTTTTAAAATGTTAAGCATGAAGAGGTTCTCTCAAATCCTTGTGTACGTGTTGTCCTTAAGTTTTAGGGGCTTTATTTTGGTTTTGACATGCCAGGAGCAGTGTGTAATGTGTTTGATCTTGGCTTTACATACATGTATTCAGGTTTTTTATCTGAGTAACAGCAAGTGACTCCTAAAAGATTGTGCAACCTCTAACACACAAATGATAACCTGTAGGCTGCAGGCTCTTAAAAATTTAATTATTGACCTTTATTCCTTTTCTCTCTTTTCTGCAGCTAACACATCACTTAGTGCATTTAAATATGGAGTGAGTGCTGAGAAATAACTTTTCAGGGAGATATCATTGTCAGGTTGTAGCAGTGCTGGAGTGTTCCTGTGACAGGAATTCCCTGTCAGAATAGCACATGCAATAGCAGGCTTTTGCCCTCTTTACGTAGAGATAAAGGCTGAGCAACTTGGGAATACAGAGGCAGGTCAGGGTGAAGAGAAAAGGCCAGCAATAAAATGAAAAAGCAGGTCCTTAGGGCCTGAAGTGGAGTTCTGCATAAAACACAATTGTAGAAGTTCTTCCACTGCTGTGAAAATGTCTGATTTCCCTTGCTGTTGAGAGGTCGGGAAGGCAGGTTTACAAGCACCAGATAACTGATGCAGCAGCATTACTAAAGGTGTTCTTTTCTCTTTTTGTCCCCGTGAATGCCATTCACTTAAATGGTTACAAGGCAGAATTGAGGTGTCTGAACAGCCAGGGCATCTGCAAAAGTGTCATCTCATACTTTGCTGGATCCTGGAATAACTGAAACATGAATTTACCAACAGAATAGAAGAGCTGCTGTGTTGAGACGTGTTTGCCCTGGGAATGTTGGTGGCTGTGTGACCCAGCAGTGCTGCACAGGGCAGGTGTCAGTGCAGGATGGCAGCACCAGTTCAGTGTCCTGAGCGAAGCAAAGGTACCTGCAGACTGCCAAGATCAATGATAATTTCTAAGTGCCAGTTGCAGAGCAAAGCCAGGATATCAGGTGTGGAATTTTGAGTTGAAAAACTCCCAGTTTCCATGTGAAACTTCAGCAGATAGGAATGAAAGAGAGGACCACATCTTAATCATCTCACAGCATATGTTTTTTATGAAATGGGGAAATGGGGCTCAGTCTACTGTCAGATAGAGCCTCTATTACACTGCAAGCTCAAGCTCACAATCAGAATTGATTTTGCTTGCTCTGTACAACATGGAGAAGCAGATGTATCACATCTATTAATGAGCAGTTCTGCCCATCAGGGAAGCAAAATTGCCAATCCCAAATGCTCAAAGAACAGAAGATTGAATGATTGCGGTAATAAGTGTATAGTTCTCTTTCATTCCTACATTTCCAAGCACATTCCTTAATTTTTTTTTCCAACCTCTGAGTCTATGTACCCAAGTGAGTTGGAAGTGAAGATTTTTAGGTGTTTTCCAAGAGGCTTGTTTTATAGTCCACCAAGGCAAAGTTTATCAGTTTAAAAACACTGTGCCCTAATCTCCAGGGCCTTTTCCTGCCCTGCTTACAGGGAAGGGCAGGAAGACTTATCTCTCTGCTATCTCTGTAAAATGCCCTGTGGAAGGACACCCATCCAGCTCTCCTTAAAATGGTTATTTTCCTCTGGGTGTGTGCTCAGATGAGATCATTAACCAGAGTCTTCCTCATCAGAACCCTTTTCTGGCTGCAGTTCCCAGAGCAGTAGAGTGGTGCTCCCACAGTTTCTGTGCCTTGTACAACGAGGGTTTTAACCCAGTGCTGTCCAAACTTGTTTCTCCAGCTCTTAGTGCTGCTCTTGCCAGTCATGGTGGTTTACTCTGGTTGTAACACTTGAGTCATTTGGGTTAGGAGCACAGTGAAGACCTTTATTAAATTTTATTCCAAAACTGTGTTTTTTCCAAAGAGGAAAATGTATTATATACTTTCATATGTAGGATGGACAGGTTGTGTGTTGAAGGACTCTGCCTAGAGATTTTTTTTTAATGAAATAGTTCTTGTGTAGAAACCTAGGTTTCTTTCTTTCTTTTTTCTTCTTTTTTTTTTTTCACATTTTCAAGGTAAAACTGACTTCCTGAGATAGCTTTGGTTAGTATAAAAACCAAACTGAACAAAAGCCTCCCCACCAAACTCCTGCACTAGAAGAGAAAGTTTTATAAAAAGGCTAACTATTTTCTGTTGTCCTCAAGTAAATTATTTGCTCTTTGTTTGTTTCATTCTGAAAGTGAATCTGCCAAGAGCTAATGTAGTGTCAAAGGTTAAAGCATAAACTAGTGCAGAGGGAAATTTAGGGAGAGAATAAAAAATGTGGGACAATCACTGAGGTGAGGAGATAAACAAAATTGTTCCCTGTTGGCAAAGGTTCTACAAAGGGCCTTGCATGTTAAAGAAAACTCTGCTGTACAGACAAGAACACAACTTGATGTGAGGAAGAGAATTTGGGCCAGGTCCTAAAATGTAGAAATTTTTTATTGACCATGTAAATCTTTGGATACATTGACATCTGGAAGGAAATGTAAGTGCTCACCTGCTCACAGGACTGCAGGTTTTGAACTGCAGTAAACTCAGGCAGCACTGGCTTACTGCCCTCCTTTATCCAAACCCCAAAGAAAATAAAAATGGAATCTCCAGCTTAACTCTCTTACTACTGTTTTCCTTTGTAACTAAGCTGGGTGTTTTTGTTTTGGTACCTGGTCAGGGTCTAAAGGCCTTGCTCTTTGGCAGGGCACATCTACCACAAGTATTTTCAGAAATTCACACTCTGCAGTGTGTGGAGCACCTTCCTATGGCTGGAGCTGTGCACGATGTCTCCTTGGTAATTAACACAGATTAATTTAATGTGAGGAGAGGAAGGAAACAAATCCCTTCCCAGCAGCCCTTCTTTGGGCAGGATCAGGTGTTACAGCAGCACACACAACTGGGCAATGCCTTGTCCCGTCTGTCCCCAAGCCCAGCAGGTCTTGGCTGTCTCCCCTTCCCCAGAAGCAGCCTGGGGGATGCAGCTCTCCCTCAGCCCCTGGCAAGTGCACACAGAGGCAATTCCAGGTGTTGCACTGCAACTCTGGCACCTTGGCTGCTTTTGCTGTTTCAAAGCCTGATCTCTGCACCCCGTGTATGATCTGTTCTCTCCTTGTACTCCATGAAACCTCTCAGAGCAGGAGTCCCAAACAGCTCAGATTTACCATGCAGTTCTGGCTTGCTACATGGCCTAGAACAGCAATGTGCATCCCTTTGCAAAAGTATAGTTAAAATGAACAATGCAAGATGCTGCCCAAGAATTGCAAATGCCAAACAGGGATTGAACTGCAGAGAGGATTTCCATGTGTTAGTGAGGTTACTCACATCATTAAACAGTTGCAGGAATGTTCTCTGTACTTTCACATTATCAGCTTTTATAATCTTAGTCCTGACCCCGGAGCTCTGCTTTGAGTTCAGGTGGAAGCTCGTGAAGGTGCTTCGTGACCCAGTTGTGTGAAATTCCAACTTCTCAGGGCTTAGGACAAGCAGTTACATGCAGCAAAATGGCCAAAAGGTGAAAACAAGTGAACTCATCTTATGTTGGATGATTTCTGTGTCTTAGCCAGATTTCTCAGTCTGTAGCCAGAGCCAGACTGAGAGGAGCCAAGGGCTCCAGGTGACCCGAGATCCCCAGGTGGTTTTAGAGTCAGGCTTTTCATAATGTGGGAGCTCACTGGTAGGTCAGAAAGGCTCAAAGTGTTCTTTTTGGTATAATTTTAGAGGCTTTTAGAGAAGCTCTTCCAGTTACTATCTCTAACATACTACATACCTGTACTCCTTTTCAGAGTATGTCAGGCCAAACAGAATTGCTATGTGTCTTAATTAGAAGATGGAAACAACCAGCAGCTCCATCTTCTCTGGAAATTTCTCATGCAGAACAAAGGGAAATTATAACCTCATGTGCTTATTTTCTTGTCATTGCAAACTGCACAGCTTTTTTTTTTTTGACACAAAAATCACTACAGAGGGTCTGAGCAAAGCAAGGGTTTAAGATAGTTTTCCTTTATTCAAACTTAGAAAACGTGGTGCTATAAAATAAGACTGGAATTTTTCAGTCTAATATTTCTAGGCACTGCCGTGAAACTTTGAATCTTCAGAATGCAGAGTTTTTCTTTTATCAGCTATACACTTTTATAATTTTTCTGGTTTCCTTTTTATCTTGTTTTCCTAAAGGCTTGTTTATCACTCCTTTTAGTCTGCATATGTCTGTTGTATCCCTTCCCCAGTGACTTCTATGTTGGGGCCTATTTCACAAAATGTGACAGATAACAGGGGTTTCAAGGTTCAGTGCTTTCAACTTTTGTGGAAAATGATGTGTGGGTACATTCAGCTCTCACCAGACCCAGGAGAATCCCTTCAGGAGCTCACATTTGAGACCCAGGGGAGGGTAGGAGGTAATCACTGTAAATTCCAGAGCTTGCAGGATGGCTTGACTAGAAATGTTCCTTTTGATCCTGTAATTTTCCAAAGCTTATTTTGTGAGAATTTTTTTTTTTTTGCCTAGAAAAAGAAATCAAATGGAAAACCAGACAGGTAAATTTTGAATCTTTTCCACCCAATGTCCTCCTTTACTCTGTCATCACCCAAAGCACAGTTTGGTCTTGTAATTGCAGATCTTCCTGTGAGTCCCCTTTTATTCTTGTAAAACTGAAGGCAAGAGTGAGCTGTGGAATCAAGTCTGAGCTCCATCCTCAACATCTGGAAGAATTCAGCAGCAGATACTGTCATGGGGCCTTCTCCAACGCCCACGGAGAGGGAGTGTTTTCCCTGAGGTCCTCCTGGCCTTTCATAATGGGCATCTCTCAGGATTTCACTCTGACAAAACTCCCAGAGACAAATACCCTTTCTCCTGGATCCAGAAAGTCAGGGATAAATAAACTTGGCACTATGAGTTCTTGTCTTGAGGATGTGTCAATAATACCCACTTGTTGTTGAGTCTGTCAAATCCACTGATAAATTAGGGTAAAGACATCTTTCCTTCTTTTTTAAAAGTCATCAGAATCCCCCTTTCTACTGCTCCCTCAGCTCCATCACCATAATGTAACACAGCCTTGCTGGAGTCAAGCCTAGCTCAGGGTATGTTTGCTCTTGGATAAGAATTTGTCCTACTGCTTGAACAGAAAGATGTGTTTTTACTCCCAGCCCTCATGTCAGCGTGTTTCAGTCAGATAACTTCTCCTGCCTCAGTTTCCCATGCTAGACAGAGCAGGCAGTGACATCTGCCCATCTGAGCAGTGCTACACTGACAGAGGGACATTCCTTATGCTCAAGCATCGCGCTTCCATCTCTGAGAACAGCTTCCAATGAGCCTTGAGCTCACTGGATAAAGATGCTCCCTCTGTAAGGAGGGGGAAGTGTCATTATTGACTAATAACTGTTACTGGCTCTAAACTACCAGCTTGCCTTGCTAACATACGTTCATAATTATGTGAGATTCCATTGTAATAAATGGGATTGATTATAAGAACAGGATACATCATTGTTGATAAGTATAATTAATAATGTTTTATTTATGTTGCATGTGGCATGGCCAGAATGGGAGGGGTATAAATGACGGATTCTTAGAAAGGCAAGATGAGATTTAGAGTGAATACCTTGAAACAAAGGCAGCCCCATGGTACCAGGGGTTTCCTTCACAGGTAGTGCAGCAGTTCAGCAGTGGTGACTGTTCCTAGGATGTCTTGAAGTAGACATTAGGTATTACAGTGCAGTGCTTCAGAAGTTTCTGCTTTTTTTTTGGTGGCAATTTTTTTTTCTGGTTTGCTGAGAAAGGGAAAACTTAATTCACATTCACTGCAGACAGCTTCTTCCTCTGCTTTTGACATTTAACCCTATGCTAAGGGGCCCAGAGCCTGCTGAATCTACAGCCACCACTGTTAGCACTAGCATATTGTATCAAAATTCCTGACTTCTAGCAACCAGGGATTAAAGTGAAACAAAAGTTGGAGAGAATGAGTTTCTCACCATCTCTCTCTTTCCATTATATTCAAGCCACACTTCCTGCATCTGCTATAAATATTTAAAGCAGCAGTAGCCAACGTTTAAAGATTGGGACGGAAGCAGAAATCCAACCGTGTCTGCGCCTTCCTCTGCAGCCTGTGGCAGCTCCAGATCATCAGCCAGAGGTCATCTGCATTCTTAATGAGGTCATCTACCCTCTGCTTGCATGGGAGGCAATAGGAAACTTCAGGGAGAGTTTTATTTGCTAACCATGGTTTATAGCCTTGGATGAGTTGGGGAAAGCTTTATAATAACATATGTCCAGGGCTAGCAGGCAATCGTGGCTATGTAAGAGGTTGTAATTAGTGAAAAGCCTGGAAAATATGTCTGTGTTTCTACAGCTTCCATACAGTAAGAACTTAGACAATTTCTCAATCTGCAACATACTTTTATCTCTCTTTTGGATGCCTTTTAGTCATGGAGGGATAGCTTTCAAAAATAAAAGAAAATGAGGTAGTACTACAGAGACACAAAATTAAAGTATAAGGCCAAATCCTTAACAAATGAAAGTTTTTTGGTTGGAATTTCCCACTAATATTCCTGAATTGATTTACTTTCCCTCCATTTTGGAACCAAATGCCTCTCCTTCTTCTTCTATACCACATTAGTTTTTTTTCTGAGAAGTTATTTTGAGCACAAGGATTTTGCTCAGGAATTGAAGTCCATGACATCTCCTTTAGTTTCTCAACAGTCACTTTAGAGACAATGAGACTTTCAATTATGTGCACACCACAGCACTGGTTTGGAGTAGTCTAAGAACTTGCCCTCCATGCACACTGAAGAGGCACCACAGACAAAAGGGACAGCCTTATTAGTGTTACCTTTGTTTATCTCATTCATTCATTTGAATGTCTTTCACTGAAAAGTAGACAAATCTGTTTGTTACTTCACTTGCAGCATTTAGTTTGAGCTCTGGCTCCACGGTATGTGAGGCATGAAATGGGACTGGCTGCTCATGCCAAGAGAACAATAACAGCCCAGACTCTCAGGGCTGTGGATCCATAGTCCAAATCTTTGTAGGAAGGACATTTGGCATCACACTTCTCATCCACAGCACGTGCTTAAGGGGTTGATTTTTTCCTTATGAGTGGGTCTAAGGTTTCCCTTGGGCCCTAGGAAGGCTCACTTTTGGACAGTGCACAATGTTAAGGTCTTAAAGACTGATCAACACAAAGTCTTGCACTTGGAAGACTGTATTGACTTTTATGGTGAACAAGCTTGTTATTGTGATTTTATTCTGGATAAAGAGTCATCTGTAGTAACTCAATGCAGCCTGAGAGAGGCTCCTTAGGACTTTTGAAGATGACATTTGATTTTCAGCCAGAATAACAGAATTCCACCTAGATGACCCATAAGCTTTTTTTACTGCAAAAGCTCTCTTTTGGAAGAGATTATATAATAAATGAATTGAAGCCTTTCCTGGGGCATTGAGTAACATCTTTAGGAACTTGATTTTAACCCCCTGAGAGGTCAATGGGAATTTTTTATCTGACTTCAGGATGCTTAAACAAAAACAAAATCTTCCTGACTATTGTTTGTATTATTGTTCCTGCTTTCATTTCTACTGCTGAACTCCTCTCTGGAATTAGTCCTTTAATCTCCATGGTAAAAAAGAAAAGAAAAAAAAAAAAGTGCTGATAAGTGGAGACTGGACAGCGGATACATCAGCCCTGTGATTACCCTACTATATTTGGACATTGAAACTGAGAAGTTGCTGCCAATTGCAGCCAGTCCATGGGGACTGGTGAGTTCTGTCAATGGATGTTGTTTGATTGCTTTTTTTACCGGCGGCTGTTGCTATCTTTTTGGCCCTACTAACACCCAGGTCGATAACTGAAAGGCTGTGTGGATGCACAGATTTCCTCTGCTTCCCAGGCTGGTAGCAGAGGTTATGGGCTATAAATCATGAGCCATTATGTGATGAATCTGGATCATCATCTAAAGGAGACAAATACCTGGATTAATTATGGTGTATTTATAGATGCTCTTCAAAAAGAAAGGCTGGAAAGAATTCCTTGTAGGAAATCTTTTGACCACTAGTCCTCAGTTGTCTTTTTACAGGTGAGTGTGAAGCAGTGTCACAGCTGATCTACAGGAAAACCCACAGATCAGCCAAAGCTGGAGAATCTCTCTGATTTTGGAGAATTCATCTGAAGTGTTTCATGCCATCTAGATCTGAAGGTTTGGTTAGGCCACCTATAAATCCAGATGCATTTAATTCAGGTCAAGATTGTGAGCTTTCTTGAAGTTCAGGAATATTTCTGCACACACACATACAACTGCCCCACCCCCCCAACAAGCTGTGTGTGCAGTTCTCTGGACAAAGCTGATTGAATTAAACCTGAGTCCTTTCATGCTGTCTGGTACCAGGAGTTAATGAACTGTTGCCTGCAATGTTTAGTGCTGTGTGTAATCAGTCACTAATTGTAGAAACAACTGATTTCAGGGAGTTCATGGCAATTATGAAACGCTCATAATGGCAGCAGTGTACTAAAACAAAATAAAAGACACACTCTTTTCTCAGACAAAACCTGTGAAGTGGCTGGGTTTTCAGGGAGAAAATGATAGCCTCTCCTCTGACACTCAGTAGAATCAAAAAGTAGTAAATATCTGCCTCAAAAAAAAAGAGAAGTAGTGGTTCCTTTGAAGGTAGTGTTCATCTAAAAGGTTTGGAGGCAATCTTGGTTTTAGTTTTGAAGGAATTTATGCTTTGAGCTCACCTGATGGCATTTCAAAGTGTTAACCTGGCACTGGGCATGGTGTGGGGGAAGCAATGTGTTCATTTCCGTTCCGTTGTGAGCAGATCAATAAACAAACTGGAGTGTCACTATAAATCTCAGAAAAATTGCCTGCTAAGAAAATGTGAACATTTTTATACAGTTCCTGCTTTCAGAAGCTTGAGTAAAGGATAGCCCTGAAATATGCTAAGTCTGAATGCTAAGGTTAAATCAGGAACATAATCAGTCAAACGAGCTGAGACTTCACCATGCAGAATTAATATCAGTGTCGGATCTCTCAGTGCTGTGCCACGGTGCCAGCACCTCAGAAAAGGTGGGGGTGAGGCAGCACACACCACCTGAGCTCTGCTGGTGCCCTCTGTGCTTCTGCTTGATGCAGATTTATCACACTAACAGGCTGAATCTCACTAAGCTACAGAGAGCTTTTAAGACAATTATGCTGCAGTGTCGCCTTTCTGCAAGAGCCACATCTCGCTAAGCAGCGGTGGAGGAGCGAGTGAGATAATTAATCTGCAGTCTTTGCCTTTCATTCATAATGAATAACTTGCTTAAAAATGTAATGCTACTCCTAGGTGGCTTGTCTTCTTAGAGTACGTCCTTGGTATGTATATTTTTGGTCTGTATGTTTTCCTTTGGTTACAGGTAACTGCACCTGTGCCCAAGGACCTGGAGGAAGGCAAATGCAGGACAGGGTGTGCACAGAATTTCCAGACCTGGGATCATGGGTGATTTATGGGTGAAGTGCTGAAGTTTGCACAGCCCAGAGACCAGGGATATACAGGAAGTTGTAGCTCAATGGGAAAAGCTTTGACAAAAACTTTTTGTTTCCCTGCTCTCCATCAAACTGGGCAAATTAGTGTGTGTTCAGCCCCAGCCTGGAGGAGATGCCATCTACAGTTTTAAACATAATTTTCTGTCATTGGAGATGTGGAGAAAAGGTACACTGATGATCATGGTTAACCCAGCACTGCTTTTTTGCAGTTGACTCACACGTTCAAAGCTTTTTTTCCTCACTACCTGGGCTGTAAAACTGTCCTGCGAGGTAACAGAACTTCATTTTTAGTGAATACTCACCAAAACAGGAAATATTGCATTAAATAAAAACATATAGAGATCCCCACACAAGACAGTGTGCTTCTATTTCAATCAACTATATCAGAATTAATTTGTGAGTTAAGTAATGCTGGATTAACAGGAGATAAGCTAAAACCACTTATCTGTTGGTGGATCTCTGTCAACCTGCTGATCCAGGGACTCGTATCTGTTGTTACAAAAATCAGTATGAAAGAGGAAAGAGCTCCTAGGAACTGAGAGTTTCTGTGCTGTGCTGTTTGTACAGACAAGCTCTCCACAGGACAATTGACCTTCTGCTGGCAGGTCTGGTTTTGTTGTAATCTTTCAGAGGTTTTGGGGAAGAGCTCAGCTGCAGTAAGTGCTAGCGGAACTGTGACAGTTTCTAGTAGCTGATGGTCTGGTGTTCCCAGATTTTAGAGTGACTGTTTCATATTAATTTTAACAATAGGCTGTACTGGAGAGCTTTTCCTCTGGTAGCAGTTACAGAAAGGAAGAGAGAAAAGTATTTATATCCTTTAATTCAGCTTCAGACAACATCAGAAGTTGAAACTGGGGCAAGAAGTATATTAGGTATATCTTAATATAATTTTTAAAAGAAAAAAAAAGAAAGGTTATTGAAATCTCTCATTTTATTAATTTTCTTTTTTTTCTCTTTGAAATTACAGCAGATCCTACTAATTTACAATATTGGCAGCTTCAAGTGTAAATTAATGTTTTCAAGGCTGCATTTGCCCAAACCACCTCTAATAATTTTTAGTGGACTTCCTGTGAAAATGTAATCACTAAAGAAATGCAAAAAAAAAAAAAAAATCCTGTCTTCTTGGATGTATAGCATATGAAACACACTTTAGTGTTTTGAACCCACTAAAACTGCTGAATTAGCTGGTGGCTGCTGAAAGCCCAGCCAGGCTGGGTGAGGGACCAGAGCTGTGTGAGGTTTCTGGGGGGATGCTGTGCCTGTGCTGGGGCAGAGAGGCACATGGCCTCATGCATTACACACCAGCAGGTGTGGAAATGCACTTGAAAGCCATTTTTCTCTTTTCCTGGGACTTTGTCTTGCTTGCCAGCGCCGTGGAGCAGGGATGAAGGGACTGGGGCCATGCCTTTGACGTGTGTGCGTGCATTTGCAGCTCGGCTGAGGTCAGAGCAGAAGAATGCTGCTGTAATTATGGCTGCAGGCAAGGGCTGAGCATAATGGGAATCAGGGTCTGGCTCAGCCAAAGATTTCCTGTATGATCCTGGTCAAGTCACTTAATTACTTTTGCCTCATTTCTCAGTTGTACAGTGTATATCCTAAGGCTTCAGTTACCTGCCTTGTCTATTTAAATCAAACTCCCTTTGAAGCCAGGACTGTACAATGAGACTATACTGTTAATTGGAGTCTCTGGGTGATAGTGTAATTGTGTGTAGTGTAATAACAACATTTCCCTGCAATTTGCATCAGTTTTGCCATGGAATCAGCCCTCTGCAAAGCTCACAGCTTTGCACTGCTCCTGTTGAACACCAGTGCACGAAACTTAATGCTGGCCCATTAAATGTGGGCTAATCTCACTCAGGAGAATTATCACTGAGCGCACTGAAGGCGAAGGCAGACCTCTCATTTATTGTTTTCTGGGGCTGGGATTTCCCCCTAAATCCCTTCTTTCACTGGAGAAATGGAGTGAAAGGCCTGGCACCACGTCCATGTGCAGTGTCCCTGCATCCCTGGGGGCAGATGCTGGTGTGGTCTGGTGGGGGAATGAGTTGTCACACAGGTTTTCAGGTGTAGGATTTGTGGGCCTGAGCTCACCTGGTGGGACTGAGTTTGCTATCTAAAGCTATGAGGTAAGAAGTTCATAAAAAGTTGAACCAACCCTTGTTTTTTTCCCCATAAAAGCAATGTTGTTATGAAAGGCTTCTAGCAAAACAAATAAATAAGCAAGTCAAGTTTCATTTGATTTTAAGAGAAACAAGCAGAACACAGAATTAACAAACTAACCATGGCCATACAATTTCAGTGCCATTTTGAGCAGTGGTTTATGATTTGGGATGAACTGTCCTGACAGAAATTGCTGTTTTGTAACTATAAATATTGCTGAAATCCAAGCTTATGTAAATACTTTTAAATGGGAGGAACATAGACAACTTGTAATGCAGAGTTTAGGTTGATCATGATGGAGATTGGATCTGCTGGGGTAACTCAGCTGGCTGTGATGGGGTTTATGGTAATTGGGGCTGAAGTGAATGGTTAGGAAAGGATTGTTTTCATAATTTTGTGTGGCTGTGTGGTAAAGAGAAACCCAACCCTGTGTAAAGGGCCTGCACGAATGCCATGGATCTCATATATCCCCCTGAAACCCTTCAGAATGGGGCTTGAATGGGAAATTCATCAGAGAAATCAGTACAAGGTCAAATGGTGTTTGTTTGCCCCTGGAGTAGGCAGTAGGGAAAAATTAATTTGAAGTGCAAGAATATGAAGTTGAGTGGGTTTTGCTGACTTTCAGGATGAATTTGGCTGAGAACCTCAGTGAATAATAGGTGGACCCAGATTAAGAAAGATTACATTTTTTTATTGTTTTTAAACAAAAGCTTCCATTTTTTCCAACATTAGAAAGATAGATTATTCAGATTCAAAATTTCCTATTTGTTTTTCTAAATGGGAATATGTAATCCATCAGAGAAGCCACAGAATTTTAAAATTTATTTTAAATATATTTAAAATGTATATGTTTTTTTTCCTCACCTCAAGGGCAGGAGAATCTTTTAATTATGGAAGAAAACCTGGAGAATGAGGCAAGTTTTTGCCTGTTGTGAAGTGCCCCAATCAATCTGGCTGCACCTAACATCTTGTTTCTTGTTTAAATCAGCAGAGAAATCTCTTGAAATTTTTGATGGCAGGTGAGCAGTTTAAGTCTGTAAATAGTATATATACAACAGTCAAATGTGGTAAAGGTGGGATCTAAAGCTGCAGATGGTCTGCAGTTACCATGCACCTATGGATTAGTCTATGTACATCCTTGCCACCTCACAAGGACATTTATAGTAAAGGTTTTTCCATTTGTTGTGTGCACACATGCAATATATGTGTAGAAGCAGCTAAGAATTTGCCAGGTGCACCTTCCATTAATAGCAGGGGAGAATCTCCTGCTCCACACAGCCTCTGCTCTCTTTGGATAACAGAGCTGTGAGACACTCCCCATAAAATGGGCTAAATACCAAGCTGTGTGTTAATAAAAGTGGAAATTTAGGTGACTGTGAGTGAATGATTCAGTAAAAGATGTGTAGTCCTGTCTTCCCTGTTCATATGTGCATGTAAGCAGACATGCATCTAGGCAATCTCATTATTTAGTTGCAGTGGTGACTTCCTAAGTCACATGCAGAGGGGAAGGGGCAGATTTTTGTTACTCACTCTGAACTTTGGTTTATGAGGTTCCAGTCACAGGCAATGATGGGAGGTCAGTGCCACCAGACAATAAAGCAAAGTGCCTGCACAAGCCAGCCCATTAACTCTTTTTCCAGCAGTTATATTAAGTGGTGAAAATATTCTCTGAATGTCAGACATGCCAACGTTGGTCCTATTTATATCTGCATATATCTGAAAAGGTGGGGCTGCCTGCTGTGGGATGATACAGACACATGGCAGGACTAAGTCCATAATACCCTGGCTTGATTGAACAAAGGGCTTTAATAAATGTGATGGGTTTTGGAGTCTGGAGCTGGAATTTTTCCTTCCCTTCAGATACACTAATGCATCCAATAAATTCATGAATATAGGGATACCTTAATGCCCAAAATTGCTGCTTCTTGCAGTCCACTGATATTTGTAGCTGCTTTGGGTGTTTTTGGGAGTTTTGCTCTTGACTTCACTGGGGCCAGGATTTGTCCTGAGGACAGTGTTCCCACAAACAAAGGCAAGAGTAAGAGCATCTGAACTGATTTGTGTGTGCCTTAGATTTCCTCTCAGCATTATTTGTGTGTCCCGAGAAGTGAAATAAGTGCCACTGATGCATTCATATCCTTTTCAATTTGTCTAACACAAAACAATAGTTTCCACTTCTTTTGTGTGATTTATGTTTCCTTAATGCACAACTGGTGCTTTGACATGCTGCAGAAGAGAATTTGTTGGACACGGTAATGCTGATAGAAAAATGTTCTCTCTGTTTAGATGTCATGACTATTTCCTTTTTCAAGTGAAAATTCTAGTGTCACATACAAATGTTACCTTTTCCCCTGATTATCTTGTGGAAAGCTAATAGTTTTGGAATAGATACAGATTTTTAATGCAATGCTATGGTTCTGGTTTATAGAAAAATGGATCAATTACCAAGGCAGGCTTCAAAGAGGGAGACTGCCCTAAGTTATAAATGGCTCAGTCCCTTAATTCTGTCATAATCCTATTTGATATATAGTTCTCAGTGCTGCTGAATCCTTTTAGGGCTCTTTGATCAAGTGAGTACTTTCAAATGTGATGCCTCCTGTCATCTAACCCCCTAAAAATAACACGACTTGCCATTTAATTTCTGGAAATATTCATTTTTCCTGCCTTTTTTTTTTTAATAGGGAAAACAAAAAGCCTCACTTTCATATTAGCTAATTTAAGAGGAAAAAGGACTACCAGAAACAAGAGGTGTGTTTTTTAAATTTATCAAAGGTCCACTCCAGACCTGCACCGTAGCAGAGGGAGGACCTGGTACTTGGATGCTGCTGTTCTGGGTTTCACTGAGTTCTGAATTAACTGAGGGTATCAGATGTACGAGAGACACCAGAATATCATGGACAGCTTCTGTTTTCAAAGGTAGCAAATGGTTTGGCAATTATTTTGGGGTACTTTCCTGTATGCCTTGAAATTCAAAGGTAAGGAGCAGATCTCTGTGTAGTGCCTCGTGTCTGGCTTTTTTCAGTATCCTGATGAGTCTTTTCCAGATTAGGTCATGGGACTCATTAGATGTGCATGTTTGACATAGATCCTTTTCTTCCTCCCAATTTTTAAAAGAACACCAGGAAATTGTACAGTTACTAAGCCTGAGTTAATATTTTTTATATTAGGGTGATGTGGTGCCAGAACTCCTGCTTTTCTGTTGGGCACTATAACTGCTGTCACTGCTAGTCAAAATCCAGCTCTGAAGGAAGAAAAGCATGCAAATGGAAGGTTTAATATTTGGCATATGAGAAGTTCTTTGTTTTCCTTCCCCTTTGCAACCGCTGTCACTAAGTTACATTCAGCACTGGTGTTCTTTCTTCCTGTAACTGATACGCACCCAGGTAAGCAGATCCATCGACTTAACAGAGACAACTCAAGAGAGTGAGGGATTTTAGGATCAAATTGTCCAGACCTGTGCAAGGTTTTCAACTCTTCTGGTTGGAAATTGGCAGCTCCTGGAGCTACACTTGGCAGTTTCCTGCAGGAGAAGCTTGGTCTGGGGCAGCAGAGTCCCAGGAGGGAAATTTGGCTCGCACAGAGGCATGGCTAGCTCAGCACCTCCCATTTTGCCCAGCCAGTCATGTTTTCCAAGAGATCATTTATGTCCTGGGAAAGGAAAGCACTGCAGGAGTGTGGTTGAGGTGAATCTTGCAGACCTCTCCCCAGTGTGAAATGCATTTGAACTTTGTCCTCATGGAAGCTTTGGATCTGTGGGCTCCGTGGGGAGCCGTGGCTCACATCTTGCACACTCAGCAGTGGCAGCCTGCAGAATTTGGCTTCTTTTCTATCTTTGCATCTCAGCTCAAAAGCCAGTCCGCTCTTGGCTTTCTTACACATGGCTGTGACCAGTCTTGCTGCAGACATCTCCTTTTGAAAGGTAACGAGGAGAGGTTAAATCTTTGGTGTCATTGTGAATACTTTTAAAAGGTAGATTAAATGTCCATGTCTGTCCCTTGGAGCAATCAGATTTACCTACAGCCCTCCAAATGAAGTGATGGGAGCATGACAGCCAAATGCTGTCATGATGGAACCAGGCTGGCTTGTAAAAAGGGCTACTCACTGATGCAGCTGCTCTGTGCCTGTAGAGGACTGGATGTTTTCTCCCATAGAAATAGATTATTCCAACCAATCCCATATCCCTGTTTCAGACCTGCTCTCCCTCAGCATTTAACAAGTAGAACAGACTATCACATAGTTCCAACCTGTTCAGATGTTATTCTGCTTCTACCTACAGGTTATTTTATGTTCAGCTGGAAACTTGAGCATTTTGAACTCCTGAACCACCATCTGCTCAATCTATAGAGTCTGTTTATCAGAGGGTTTAAGTGCACTGTAAGGTCCAAACCATTTTATGGAGCCTTGCCAGCTGAGATGAAATATTAGTTGCTGTATATTTTGAAAAACTGTCGCTTTGTAGGCCAAAAGAGCTTGGAGATCCCAGCTGGTAATCAAAGAGCAGTGTCACATTTTTTATGGTTAGGGGCTCCATTGGTCCCAGATTCTTTAGAAACCAACTGATAAATTAGCCAATCATACTTAGATCTGACTTAAATCCAAAATGCCATCACTAAAGACCTGCATCACCAACAATAACCACTGCAAAAAGTCAGACCTTGGGAAAGTAAACATGTAAAGCATCTATGCAAGTTGTTTAGCTCCATGTTCAATAAGTCCCTCCTCAGAAAACAAAAGCTAAACGCAGGCGTGATCCTGCAAGCACTTCTGCCTGGGTGGAGATGTCCTAACCTGTCACAATTAGGATCTGAAAGGGTTTGCTATTGATTCCTGTGTGAGGGCTCTTTATTCCTTTCAGTCCACAGGGTAGATCACTGTGGATAAGCAAGGTTTATAAGGCTTCACTCCTTGGTCCTGTAATACAATTAGTGACAATTAAATCTGATTCTGCACCTTACTACTCAGTGCTGGGGCTAATCCAGTGCAGGCCATCCTCTGAGATGTTGTGTGCCTGTGGAATGGATTGCTGAGCCTTTAGCCTGGCCTCGTGTCGAGGGGCAAACTCCCAGTTTCAGAGCTGGCTTTGCTGTCAGTGTGGCAGCAGTGTCCCTGGCAGCTCTGGGCTCACAGGAGCTGTGCAAGGCTGGCTGAGGAGGGGTCAGCTGTGCTCCTGGGCTCTGGGCTGAGAGCAAGGCAGAGGCAGTGCCTGTGCAAGGTGCTTCCTCCAGCATCTTCCCAGTTCCACACAGCCTGGAGGAAGCATCTCTTGGTGTTGTGAGTTGAGGACTGGAGAAGATGAGGAAATTGTAGCACTCTGTCCTTGGCCTGGATGCTGCTTCTCACAGTGGACCTGTGAGCAAACCCCAAACCTGTGACATCTCCTGCTGGCCACAGTGTGACCTGGCACTGGCACGACCTCTGAGACCAAGCCCTGGGCTTTGGCAAGAGGGGGAAGGGGAAAGTGGGATTACTCCTGAGATGAGCTCCGAGCACACAGCTGTCCTAGCTGAGACACTTGCCAGCCTTCTAAAATAAACCCATGCAAGCCACTCTTTTCTGATCAAAGAATGAAGTGGCTTAAGCTGGATAAAGTCTGTGTTGGTGACAGACTTCACTGCTAGGGCCAGCTCCTGCATTTCCTTCATTTAGTGATGGCTTTTAAGGATTTTGATTTAATTCTTTGGGTCTTAAACATAAGCAGAAAATTCTTATAATTAATAGTACATTTTTTGTTTTAATTATGGAATTCTGGCAGCTTTAAAACAGAATACCCCCTCTGCAGTTTTTCCTGTAAAATGTTCTATTAAAATGTATTGTTCTATCCTTTTCCTCCAGCTGAGTTTAGCACAGGGTAGCTAAAGAGACCACAACAGAGCAGTTTGCTTGTGACTTTTCAAGGAGAAATTGTTTTGAGTGACTATATAACCTCCAGAGCCCCAGAACACATCTGATTTCCCCTCACCTCTGCTGTGACTTGTCCCATGACATGGGACTATCGATAATATATGTATCTTCTTACTGTACTGCTCAGTACATTCTCCTGGAGGTAGATCTGGTTAGAAAGCACTTGAAGTTTCCTTACACATCTCCACTTCCCCAAGGGATCAATGTCTTGATGGATCACATTCAAACACATTCAACATCTCACGGAGGGTGTGTGAAAGGACAACAGAATCACTTTCACTCTATCCATATCCATTTCCTACTGCACTCCCTGTTTTACAACTATTGGCATGCCTGGAGGGAACAGCGTTTCTCAAGGTCACAGGAGGTGGAAAATAGCCACTGTTGAGGTACAGAAACATTTGAATCAGGGTGGCAGAGGCACGACCTCTATCTGACTCCAAGGACAAACTGGGATTTGGGATTTGCTGATGGTGGGAGCGTGTCTGCACAGTGGGGTTCTGGTGATTTTTTTAGCCTTTACAAACAAGGTTAAGTGCTTATTTTTTAAAAGGGTGATAATAATCTTTGCATTTTCAGGGTAAGAATAATTTCCTAAGCTTCTCAGCTTTGCATTACAGGAGTGAAGGACGATGAGGTCCCAGCATTACCACGTTTCACCCTCATTTCCCAGCATATGCTTTACAAAGTGCAGTGCAGTTTTAAGCACTGCACACTTGCTCCTTCTACTACGTAGAGTTGTTTTATCAGTATTAAAAAGGAGATTCTGACAGATCATAGCCTGGGAGTGTCCAGCAGTAAGCAGTCACTCATAAGAGTTTTTTACTGACACTCATGTGAGGATGGGAATTACATCTCAGTTTTCCACATCCAAGATAAGAGCCCCAGCAGTTTGGTTTCAGAGGAAGAAAGGAAGAAGCACACTGCTTCCTTGTAGCCTTGGGATGAAATGTCAAGTGCCTATGAACCTATCCTAGCAGAGCCTCTCCCAAGTCAAAATGATGCATTTTGGATCTGCCAAAAGGAATATTTGTCAGTGTCAATGCAACTCAACCCAGAAATGTATGTTTGAGAATGAATACAGACCAGGCAAGTGCATGGAGCATCCTGCAAGGGATCCAATTACTGTTGGAACTTTCTACCACAGATTTCTCTAAAATTTATTTTTTTAATAGAAAACATGATTTATGGAATTTTCTGAGAGGAAATTTCATTATCATCCCAAAAGTATGCATCTTCCATTGGGGAAAGCAAATGAAGTATCTTGTTTCTACTTGGACTTCTTGAGTTTGTGGCTTTAGAACCAAATTAAGTTCTGGGTCCCTTTGACATGTAATCTACCCTGCCTGCCAGGATGTCTTCTGGGAGTTGTAGTTTTCTAGTACCAGAGCTCCAAACTTCATCATCATCAAGCCAAGATTAATCTTCCACAATCTTTAGCTGAGCTAGTGCTCATAGCCCAGGAACCTGCTGGCTGTCAGCTGAGTAAGGGGGATCTTTGACTCAAATCTAGAGTCCATGTGCCAGAAGGGCTGTATTAAACAGGGAACAGCTGATTTTGGTCTGCAAAGAGCTGCAGATTTCATAGCCTTGTAAAAGCAGGATCCAGATGTATATTTTAATGAGATTTAATGAATTCACTATTGGGCTGCCAGGAAGGGAGGGAAGCTGAGATGATAGGAACTGAAGTGAGGTATTTACTCATTTCTTTGCAGAATTCATTGGGTCAAAACCAAGAAATATTTAAGCTGAGCTTTTGAAGGGGCTGCAGGTTCTCAGTGCCCACTGGCTGTCAGGAGCTGCAGGGCATACACCCTTTTGATTTTTTTGGAAAATCTAAATGGGCTCAGTAGAATTTTGTTTTTCTTCTGCTCTTTTTGTCCTTGAAGTGCTGTGAAATGTGTGTGGTGCTTGTATGTGATGTGTTAATCCTTCTTCCCTGAGAAAAGTGGTTTGGATATTGTATAGCATTGTGCATAACACTCTTAAAGTGCCAGTCCTAGAGCATCTCAGGTGTTCCTTAACTTTAAAAACTCGCCAGAGAGGGATGCTTATTTCCTCATTTTACAGAATTGGAAACCAAGAGACAGAAGAAGCTCTGTGTGATCACACAACTTGATAGAAGGATATTCTGGATTTCCCTGCCTGTTTATTTTCCCTGTGTTCTGTTAGCATTGGCTCAAGTGCACCTTGCAGCAGTGATGGCATTCCCATTAGCACATGGCTTGGATGGTGGAGCTTCCACGCAGATTAATAAAGAAGCAGAGTTTCTGTGCAGGCTTTATAGCCTGAAAAGATCATGGCATTCCCCATGTGAGGAAAGCTGCCTAAAATCTTCCTGCCTCTCCTTGCATGGAAGAGACATTTCAGCACTTTTGACTTTGCCCAACTTAGATGTTTGTTTCATTTTGCAAGTGATATTTTGTAAATATTTGTCAATTTGTGGATGTTTGTGCCTCTTCCAGCTTTAAACAAAGCTTGTTTCTGTTAGTGAACATATCTGCCTTTTGGCATCTTTTCATTTCATGCTTAGGATTCCATATGCTTTTAACACACTGAAAAGAAATTCTTATTGCTGTTAATTCTGTTGCCCTTAAAACCTTTTACCTCTTTTATCACTTTTCTAGAGTTCTTAGTTTCTCATTTTTATCTGTGGCTTTCAATTCTCTTCCTCTTTCCACTCCTCTTTGTTATCTGGCTTATTTATGCATACTTAGAATTCATAAATAGCTGCATTTCCTCCTCTCTCCATTTTACCCACTGGCTCCTTCTTTACTGTGTCCTTCTGAGCTAATTAGCAATGCTCTTAGTATCAATCACAACTTTCTGTTTACATTCTTGGTACGACTGTAAGTGGCAAGGTTGGTTTAGCCAAAAACTCCACAAAAGCAGCCAGATCCAGGGCAAGTGAAGGTCCAGGGCAGAAAGAGATCTGAAAATGTCCTTTACATTTGGCTCGACTCTTACTCTGTCCAAATGCCCTGACAAATTTCCACTTGTCCTTAGGATGACTGAGGTAGATATAAATAAACCACAACATGTGACCTAGCAGGGAGTGTGAGGGGTTGAAATCCCATCCCAAATAATCAATCCCACTGCAATTTCCTAAGTAAGATTGGAGAAGGGATAAGAGTCAGCTGTACTGAGCAGCAGTGATTAGCCTCATTTACCCTGAATTGCCTAGGAATAGCGAGGTTGTGTGATTGTATAAGTCACCAGCTGAGCAAAAGTGTTGAGGGAAAGGATGGAAAGAGGGTCTGGGTTTGTTTCTAGGTGATAGAAAGCAGTTGGCCATGAACTGTGCAGCTCTGGAGTTCCTCTGCACATTGCTATTACTTCATGGCCAGCTCAGTGCAGAGATTTTGTGAATTACTTGGGACTTGAGTATTTTTGTTCAATTTCTGCCATATTCTTGCAATTGCCATTGGTTTGAGACTGTGTGTTTCTACCTTGAGTTTCTCAAGCAGCATTAAAAGCACTCTTAGGTTAGGCTGAGAGAAGCAGGGTAACCCAAGCCTGGTCTCTAGGATGCTGCTGGCTCACCTTGTGGAAAACTAAGGTCTGCTTTGGCTCGGGAAACAGGCTCACATTGAGGGGTCCTGGCAGTGCAGGAGCAGGTGTGTGCTCGCTGCAAATGAGTTCCCCTGGCAGCAGTGCAGGGATGTGTGCCTACTGCTGATCAGTGCTGTGCCTGGCTCCGGCTCATTCCATCAGGATTTGCTTTTCTGAGCACTTAAAATCAATATAAATTAATAAAAAGAAACCCAACAGCCCATAAACAACATTAGCTATGGAGCTGTTAAAATGCAAGCAGTCAAACTATATTTAATCTACTCTCTCACATTAATGCTGGGCAAGGGCACATTTTTTAAATGCTGCTATTGGATTAATAGCAGATGTTGCTCAAAGGAAATAATCAATGATTCTCATGGAGAGTTCTTGTGGAGGAGGCTTCTTGGGGCCATCTGAAGTAGCCAATGGTGTGCTGCTGCCCAGTGCAGAGTGACTCTGGGCTGTGTCAGGGCCAGCCTGGCTCCTGTGGCCAAGAGCCCTGCTTTGGCAAGACCCAGACAGGCCCCCTTGCAAGCTGACAAAAAATAGACTGAATTTCATTATTGCTCTGAGATCCATTTCTTCCCAGCTCAGCCCTTGTCTGGTTCCAAGATAGTATCTTTGCAGCTCTCTAAAGTTCACCAGGGATTTCCATGCTTTTGATAAAATAAGTGTTTAATATTGAATTATATATCAGCGTTCTTTGGGAAGTGTATCCTCCTGTAGGGTTCATTTCAGTAGAGTCCCTCCATCCAGTGTTACAACATCTTCCCTGCTTTCTGAGTGCCAGACTTCTCTGGTCTGACATAATTGGCTAGTTTTAATTATTTTATGAGTTCTGGCATAATCTAGTGCAGTGCTGAAGTATCTCCTTCCTATTTCATTTCTGTGGAGACATGAAACAGTTCCCTCTGCAGGAACAAGGCTCAGCCTGGTCATGCAAGTTCCACAGAGCTGCTGAGAGCACAAATGGATCTATACATACCCCTCTTGCAGCATCCAAAAAGTGAGCAAAAATCCTGTTCTTCCCGTGTGGCACACAAAAGAAATGCCACATTTTGGTGTAGACACAGAGTGGAAGGTTTGTCCTGCACCCTCAGTGCCCCAGGAGAGGGTGAGGGAAAAGGGGAAGGAAGGATGTGGCTGTGCTCCATGCACCTCTGGAGAGCTTCCAGCAGCTGTAAATTTGGTGCAGGGTACTCACAGCTTTGCTACCATGGCCCTCCTTCAACCCCAGCATCTCAAAACTGCCTGAAACCAGCAGCACCTTGGCTGGTTGGGGCCTTTCTGCACAGGAGAGCTCTTTGGAGGAGGGAGGAAGCTGAGAACATCTCACATTAGTGCAGCAGGTTTGAAGCTTTCTTTTGGTTGTAGCAGAATCCAAACTTTGTCTGTAAGATGTCTCAAGGAAACATCCTCCCTTCTGCCTGAAGTGGATTCATATTTAGACCACTCTTCTTTCTCTAATACCTGTGTGTGGGTGGTTTGTAAATACATATATAAATATATATACACATATATACACACATTCCTATATTCCATAACCTCCCACCCTCTTCCTATTGTATTTTTTTCTTTAACATTTGTGATTATACAGCATCTTGTAAGGAATTAAGAAGTTCATAATTATTTATAAAGTTAATACTTATAATGAAATGGTAGCACTTTGATGTCTGTATATGTTTTCTAAGCTAGGATGACCTATATTGTAGAGGTATTATGTGTAGTAGGTGATGCAGGGATTGGCTTGGGAATTACCCATGTTTAATGAACACTAAAATTAGAATTTGACTGAAATCCACATAAATGGCTCGACAGCAAGTTTGACTGCCCCTGGGGAGCTGTGGGCAGCTCAAATTTACCCACAGGCATTTTTGAAAATGTTTTTTTTGAATCAGCATAGTGTGCTTTTTGGAGCAGAGAGTGCAGCTTGCACTTTAAACTCCCTTCTCTTCACCTTGTCCCCCATTTTGGTGTTGAAAAGCCCTCCATGGAGAATAGAGCATGAACTATGTTGCAGGTATAATATATGTTACACTAGTGGGGTTTTTTTTTTTGCAGTACTTGCCATGGGAAGTCTTCTGCTTTCCCTACACGGTGGCCTTGTTGCTTTTACTCTCACTATTTTGAATTTCCAAATATTTGGCCTCTTCTGTGGGTATGTGTACTTTGGATAGTGCAAAACCTGGTCTAGCTATTCTCCATCTTACTGCCACCCCACTGCAGCAGTAAAAGCCTGAAGCCATAGTTCTGAAGGCTTTTTTGTTTTGTTTTGTTTTGGGTTTTTTGTTGGCTTTTTTTGTTGTTTTCATATTGTTCTCTCACTCTAAGGAAAGATGAAACTAGGAGTTTAATTATTTTTCAGGAGAGCTGCTTTTACAATGACTATTAATTCCTGGTCACTGATGGAAAAAACATTCCTGAAAGAATAATACCCAGCACTTTGCACAGGCCTGGGGGAAAAGACCAGTCTTAATTTCCTTGCATCACCCCAAAAGTGGAGTCAATAAACACTGTTATTTCTGTTCAGGCTGCAGATGCAGGCTGTCCTTAGCCCCTTTAGCTTTGTCCCAGCAGCTGACTGTGACACTGAGCTGTGCCCTGGCCATGGCTTTGGGGTTCAGCTTTTTGCTGCAGAGCCAGGAATGGTTTGAGCTCATGGCCTGTTTAATTCACAGCCCAGTTGTGCAAGTGGAAAAATATTGCAATTATAATTGTCGCCCACAGTCAGTGTGAGAATTCTTCCTGAGATTCAAGGAGAAATTTGCTAATTTAAGAAGCCAGCTTTTTTCCAGAAAATCTTGGGGCAAATGAATATCCCAGGTCTCAAGAGGAATACATCATGATATTGGTGGGTTCATCTCTAGGACTTTGGTGTGTTGTAAGAGCATATATCTCCTTTTAGGATGTACCTGCAAGGAAGCTCTAGGTAAAATGGAAAAGTGTAACACTGGTTTTAAGCTGTTTAATTGGAGTTTGTGAGATGATATGACTGAAAAGAATTAAGGCCCTCAGTGCTTTCTTAGTTGGTATACTCTGGATTCTTTTTTTTGCAGTTTTATATTCCTAAGCCTGAACTGTAGCCTAACCTTTAAAAACTTGTCTACCTTGTTGCTTCTCTCCTTCTTCCTCTCCTGTTTCTCCCCAATTTTGTCTTGCCTGATAGCAGTTGGATGTTGGCTGGAACAGACAAGCTTTTTTATTTCTTTTGACTGTTTCTGCAAAGCTTGATGAGGAATTTGCATAATCAATGAGGTAACCCTGTCACCCCAAACATGGAGTCTTTAAAGAGAATAGTTTTATGCAAATTAGATATTGATGGTGTAATGATTAATTGGCCCCAAGCCTTTGTTAATATGCAATTGTTGTAGTGTAACATGCATTTGTAATTATTTTGGTTTGGTTGTTCAAACAAGTGGTGGGCACTTAATTGCTTGCAGCAATTGAAGAGACAGGATATCAGAGAGAAAAACAAAGAGCTGGTTAACTGGCTGCCTGATATAATGTTAGATATCCTTGGTGCTTATGGTCAGATTCTTAGGTGATAAAAATTAATGTAACTCTCTTGCAATAAATAGAACTATCTGAGATGTAGCAGCTGAGGATGAGATTTGAGATGTGCCCAAACTCCAGTTTCATTGTATTTGGATCATACTGGACTTGGGATGGCGAGCTGTTGTTGATTGCTGTTGGTTATTATTATTAAAAATAAACAACTTTGGTTCCGAATTCATTAGTGAGAAGCTGCTTGTACTGTTTCAAGCAAATAAATAAGTATCTGAGCTATTTTACAGTCTGCAAGGTGCTCATCTGCTGTATGTGACTTTCCAGCTAGTTTGGTATCCATTTTCCATGCCCTTTGCCTTTAGATCTGCATTTAGCAGACAGGGAAAAAAAGACAGGGAGGTGAAAAATCCTACATCTCCAGAACTGTACTTAAGCTGTCAGCTGCCAGGTGTTTTTAGTCTATGAATTTACTGTATTTTTGTAGAGAGAGTACATTTAAGTTGTGAAGTTTCTCTCCTGGGACAACTGGAGGAGATTGCAGAGGATCCACATGGGAATAGTGGACAGAAAGGTAGCAGCTGAGTATGATTAAGATCTTCTAGAAATGAACACAGCTAATAAATATAGAAACATAAATACTAACTTGGTATATAATTATAATTCTGCAATTATTATACCTATGTAGCAATGAGCACATTCAATGAGGACAGAATCTACAAAACAGAATGGAGAAATGGGAGTGAGTAAAGTGTAACTGGTCCTTCTTGGCAGAGAGACAGCAAGGTGTCATTTGTCTCATCAGCAAAAAACAGAATTACTTAGAAAAAAATGCATTTTTTGTCCATCAAATGAAGCGCTGGAAGTGGGAGGACTGTGCATGTACCGTGGGTAGGACTTGCCTGAGCAATGATATCCTTTGGGACTGAGTGCAATCCTTTGGGTTCCTCAGTCTTGCTCTGGTCTGTTGTTTCCCTAAAGCCCTTTCCAAATTCCTATGACATAAAGCTTTCCTCAAGAGCTACAAAACCCAAGGAGAACCCACACCCTATTTTCATCCCATTTATGTGTGCATTGTCCTGAAGTTGGTGCTGGTGTGTAAAGTACAATCTGTTTTTAAAACAAGTTTTTTTGCATGGTCAAAATGAAGATATAATTTTCCCCACATAGTTGTTATAGAGTGGCTGATGAGATCTAGGTTGTTTTAAATTAATGGTTTTATCACAAGGAAAAGGAAATGCAGAGCTTTGCTTTCAGTCGTTTACGAAATCTCTTACTTTTGTTTAAACCTACTTATGATAGTGGGGATTAATTATACAGATCCACTCTATTTTGGTTGGTGTCCTTTGACATAAGGGTCACATATAGAATGTGTCCTGTCTTCTTTTCTATAATATATGCTCTGCTTCCCAAGTAGGAAAACACCATTTAATCTCATTATGGATTCACAGTATTTTCGTAAAATGTAGAGCTAATAGACAAGACAACAAATTAATGCACATATCATCTATATAAAGAGTTCAAGCAGATGTCTTTGATCTTTTCATTCACTGAGAGACATTGGGGGGAAATGGTTTTAATTTGAAATTGAGTGTTCGAAAAAGCTGCTCAGGACTGAGGAAGTTCAATCATTAACCTGTGCAGCAACATCTTCTTTACAATAATTTGAAACTCAGGGAGTAAAGTGGATTTTCTTACATTTGGATAGTATCACCCACAAATGCTGCAACAAGACTTTAATTCCTCTCAACAGAGGAGAAATTAACTCTTTAAGGGAGAAATGATGGGTTGAGTGGCTAGAAAGGTCGAGTCAAAAGCAGAGTAAAAGATCTGCAGATCTTGGGCTGGTCACATTGTCACTGTTAGAGAAAGTAGTACCAAGTAACCCAAAATAATCACAGACTTTAAGAGGGAACTTCACAGGCTCCTCTTGAATTCATCACTGAGCATCATGAGCATCATGTCAGGTAATTTCTCAACCCATGGGCAGCTTGTTCAGTAAATTCTTTGTAATCTTTCCCTATACCAGCCAGTGATAAGAAACAAAGAACCCCCCCCCCCCCCCCTTATCTACCAGTTAAAAATAATCTTTAGAAATTGAGAGGTAGCTCTGCCAACATCCAGAGGAAGGATGCAACACTGGCCAGCATTACAGGTGCTAAAATCTGTTAAAAAATGAGAGAGAATTAAAAACAGTCCCTGAGCTAGCAAGAATCACAGCATCTCCCAGCTGAGATATATATTAGAAAGGAAAGCAACAATAAGATTAATAATTTTACAAATGTTGGAACACTTCCCTCCACTCCAATCTGATGTAATTTGGTTCAGAGGGGCAAGGATGTGCAGGAAGAAATGAAGTCACAAACTGGCACACAAGTGAGTGGTTGCATTCACTAGTTTAAATGAGATCTGGTAATAAAAAATATACCCATTGGTAACTTAAAAAGTGATATCACTTCAGCAAAAATAAAATAAAGTTCTATGTTTATGGGCAGGGCAGCAGACCCAGCTGTTGGTCACAGCTCCAGCTGTTTCTGAGTCCCGTTGAGAAGACCAAGTTTTAATGCAGCAACATCAGAATAAATGCAATGCATACCCATAAGTTTCATCCTAGAAAGGATATATTGAACATGTCTATCAAGGCCATAATCTGTACAAAAATTCATAGTCCTATCTTAGAGATGCTACCATACATCTAACAAATGTTACAGCACTGAATGAAGTTCCTCATTTTACACTGGCCCAGAAAATCTAATCCACAGGCTTTATTCTCTCTAACACTGCACATATATTTAAAGTGTAATATATAATTTTAAACTGTGTATTATTTATCCGTTTGAATGTTTGTAGGATAAATAAAACATTTGCATGATAAAGCGGACGAGCAATTCAGAGACATTTTGGTCTCCTGGGTAAATTTGAATTTAAGCAGGTATTGTTACGCATTTTACAGAAGTGTACATTGAGAGAAGAACTTTCTTGAAGTATTATACCAATACCCCAGAATATTTAAGCTTCATAAACTGCTTAACTTGTGTTTTCTTAATACTCTAGTAGTTTAAAGGAGCTGAAATATTTTATTATTATTCTTCTTTAAAATCATATTCTCTTCAACTTCTCCACCAAACTTCAGGCAGATGCTTGTGAGCAATTTACAGAATAAACCCCAAAAGAAATGTTTATTGGTGGAAACATAGACACAGTATTTACTATGGCAGTGAGGTACACGCAACTCCAATGCCACGTTTAGAATCAAAATGACAATACCTCACCTACCTGGAACACAGGACATGAGGATGCCAACTCTGTCAGCAATCTTTGGTTACAGTAATTTCACGATTATGCCTCATGTCCAGGTGTCAGCAACTGTCTTGGGTTACAATACAGGATGTGATAAAAGGTATCTGTTCTATCACCATCTGTTGAGGGTAGGGGTAGTGATCCTTATCTCCATGGGAGATATTCTGCTAATGGGCCATCCATTGAAACCAGGTGGGGCATTGTTCTTAATCTTTTCACAACCCATCCTTCCTCCAGCCAGTCATTTTCTGCTCATGGCCGTTGAGTCCCACTGTGGGACTGATAAAATTACTGCATCCCATTGGGAGCTGCTCCAGCCAGGGGGAAGAGCCCAACATTTCTTACCAAGATAAAAACAGAGGTTTTGGGACACTAAGGGAGCCCCTTTCTCCACTGGACTCCAGAGGAAAACCGGATTTCTCCACATCCCCACTGGAGCTCCGGAGGGAAACTGCACCTTGTCCAGGAGCACTGCTCCAACTGAATCACATCTGTCACTGCAGGAGGATGCAGCCACCATGGAATGGGACTGCTGCCAACACCCTGCCTGACGGGTGTCAGGTTGTACTCTGACTGTGTCAGGGTTTGGGGTTTGTTTCTTTGTAGTACTGTATTTCTATTTTAATTTCCCTAGAAAAGAACTGTTATTCTTAATTCCCATATCTTTGCCTGAGAGCCCCTTGATTTCAAAACTATAATAATTTGGAGGGAGAGGGTTTACATTCTCCATTTCAAAGAGAAGTTCCTGCCTTTCTCAGCAGACACCTGTCCTCCCAACTAAAACAGCAACTTTTTGTTCTTTGTCCATATATAAGCAGCACCAGATTATAAGCCGCACTTTGGGTTTGGACCAAAATTTTAGTCAAAATGGTGCAGCTTATAATCATGAAATTACTGTATATTTCATCAGAGTAGGGCTGTTGTCTGTGCTTGAGATAGTCTAGGGAACTATAATAATTATTAAACCATTATATCGCTTACTCCTAAAAGGGTAGTGACAGGTTTTCATGGAAAATCAATCTCAAAATTAAAAAAAAAATCATTATAATAAAAGAAGAAAGGTAATTTAAATAACTGATTATGTGAAGATGGTATAAAAAAATTATCCTTTCTGCTCACAGTCCCCAGCTCTATAGGAAACATGTGCAGCTTGTGGTCAGATGGTTTAAAATGCCAGACTGCCCCCAGGCACACTGGTGGTGCCTTTGTGTCACTGTAGTCATCAAGCAGCTTAGCCTGGAGAGCTAATGAAGATGAGGGTATTGTGAAGTTCATTGTGGGAATGATCCACAATGGTAGTGAAAGGGACAAATGTGGGAGTGGGAAGTAAAAATGCCAATTGCAATTTGCTTTTATCTTTATTTTCAAAATCACAAAACTTAAGTTACATAGGTGCTTTTGTCACATCCCACCAGTAAATTCAGCAGCCCGGAGCCAGGAATGCTCAGGGTGCTCAGTGCCTTGTGGCTGCCCTAAAGAGCAGGATTCTGCTGGGCTGGGTAGAGGATTGAAAGCAGAGGTATCAGCACATCCTCTGCAGCACTGGGAGCCACATGTGCTGCTTGGGACAGCAGGCAACCATCAGAGCACTTTGAGTTAGTTCATTAGCATTTTCCTGGCAGGTAGAAATCCAGAATGACTGATGGGAGGAACAGCAGTTCAGAAAGTGGGTATGGCAGTATCAGTGGTTGTAGAGTGGATTGTTTTAGCTTTTTCCACCTGTGATATTCTCAGAGCTGCCTCTGTGAAATGTGTGTGTTCTGCACCAGGGTTTACTGTATCCCCTGTTTGTGTTCTCATAACTGGGAAACCCCTGACTCTGTCAGAAAGTCACCTCCTGGGCCAGATCCAAAGGTGGCATCTGTGGCACTGCAAATTACATGGTAGTTGTGTTTAAAGGACTCAAAATCGATGGAAGTTGAACAGAGCCCTATTTTGACATAAACTTCTACTCTATTATTAGCAGCTTTCTGCACTTCCTTCCTGCCAGGTTCCCACCACGTAACAGAGAGGCGCTGAGTCCTTCTGCCTGAAGCTGTCCCCGAAGCTGTGATTTACCCAGCCAAGCACCAACCCTTTGGTGGCATCCCCAGAACTGCTGTCACTCCTGGTTCTTCAGCACTCCCGGAGGGCTCCAGGGATGTTTGCTTTGGCAGGAAGCTCTCAGTGCAGGAGCACTCCTTGTAAAACTGCAGTGCAGACCCTGCTGGTGGCACAGGGGGTGGGCACAGCACTGTGGAGACTGAAATCATTTGCTCTTACAGGAGAAAAAAAAATATTACTGGATCCATTATGGTGAACACAGAGTAAGAGACTTAAGTGTTTAGTTTCTGATGGGTGACTGTGAGGATGTGATAAATGTTAGAATGGTTGCAGCAATAATGATTCCATGTTGTCCAGGAGGTTGCATTAATTTAATTGGATTTGGAGTCTGAGATGACCTGCCTCTACACAGTCTTAAGCAGCCAATGTTCATTGGAGGTGCACAAGAGAGAGGGGGTTGCCTGGTTTGTTGTGGTTTTTTTGTTTTTTTTTTTACTTCACAGACAATAAATTCTAGATCAAAGCAAAAACAAGCAATGATATGTGTAATTTTTTAACAGGAACTCTATAAATATTCAATGCTGCTGTTTGGCAACATTAAGAAATCACTGAAAAATGCAGTCATTGCTAAATGTGTTCATTTGAGAGGTTTGCTGCTACAAATGTGAATCTTCAAAGGCCATGAAACTTAACAATGGCTTTTTGGTATTAGACAGAGAGTTAATTATAACATCTATCACACAGGCAAAGTAACTAAAACAAATCCGTACCCCTCCTTAGTTTTCAGCTTGTTGAGTGAATGCTGTCAGAAGGAATTTGCCTGAAATGTGTGTGCTTGGTGATGTTATCAAAGTGTCTGTCAGGGGGAACATTTAATACTGTTCAGAGGCCTGAGCAAGCACGTTGGGATTGGCAGAGACAGTGACAGAGGTGACCACGGTGGGTCCTGACAGTTTGAATACAGAATTATATAGTGCACTGACAAAGTGCTCAGTTTATTTAAACTGTGGGACAGGATGTGCAGGAGACAAAGGGAGAAGCAAAGAAAAGGTTAAGTTACTGAAATTTTAATTGAGCTCTGAGTGACTGTTTTTGAATAATTGGTTGTGTCAAAACCTAATGATCACCGGCCTGGGAAGCTGCAGCCTTTCACCCTCAGGTCACTGGCTCAAATCTGGGCTGTGCTGGTTGTAATGACTGATGTTCAATACCAGCTAATGTGAAATGAATTGCTGATCTCTGCCCAGCTTCTACTGGATAAGGATCTGCATCACCAACAGTGTGTGCTGGGAGCCCTGGCAAAGGCAGCATCCAGAGCTAATCTCCTCCTTTTTATGAGAGTTCCCTGCTGGGAACTGGTTCTTTGGTATGTGAGACCTTCCACTATTGCAACTGTACTTTTGTTAATGCAGTGAAAAGATGAGAACTTTGCTGTTCAGTGTTTTCTGCCAGTGACTTTTGTGTGTGTTTGGTGAAACCTTAGCAATCCTTCACTAATTCTAAGGAGCCCTTCACAGCGCTTCAGGACTGCTGGCAACCAGGGCAGCAGGATTAATCACCAAGGATTGTTCTCTGGGGTCTGGACACAATCATTTCACCCATATTTACGAATGTGCTTGAGTTTTTATCTTCCAGGGACAAGGAAATAAAAATAATAACCATTGCATAGATGACATTTACCCACACTATCACTCCCCAGCTGTGTCATGAGCCATTTTTGCTGCTGCTGGAGTGTGAGATACATTGCTGGAAGTTTCCTGGAACACACTGAATATTTTTGAGTACACCTGTCTCTGCATAGGTCTGTTCCAGAGCTGCTTTTCCCAAAAACATGCCATACTGCAGGCACTGGGATCTTGGAACAGGGATTTTCTAGGGTGGCTCAGTAGATCAAAGCAATCCAGCAGTTGCTGTTTTACCTTCTGAAGTGTAGGATCCTTGGAACAGCTGCCAGATGAAAAGTTTATTTGTGTGTCCCAGAATAAGTTGTAGAAAGTTCCTCTAGGCTGCCTCAGTATTTTCTATGAACACAAGACAGCCTTTTAATAGTCCTAAAATAACTTGATTTTGTTGGCACCATTGAAAAGTTCCAAATCTTCTGGACAAGCAATGCAGATGAGAAAAATCCATAAACTTTAGAGTTTATGTTGATTGTTTCCAAAGAAACCAGCACAGCTTTAGCAGCATAAAGCCAATCCAGGTTTGTATACCCAGGGAGAAAGAAATACCCTTTCTGGTATAGTTTTGCCATTGATTTAAAAGTGGAAAAGGTTTCTTCACTGACTCAGCAGACCTGGAGAGGAATCAGTATCAGTTTCATGGGTTTATGAAATCGTTTTTCTGATTACCTGGGTTATTTGGTGGTGAGTCACTTTATTCAGTGAGAGCTGAGGAGGGTGTAAGAATGCATGCTCTCCAATTTCCTATTCCACTGTGCTACCCAAACATCTGGATCTTCCCTCAGACTCTCCTGGGAGGGGCGAAGGTTATGAACCAAGCTGTTCACTGGGTTGTGGGCCCTCTCTAGACACATTCCAGCTGAGAGTGCTGGCATTTGAATGAGAGAAGGTCTTGACATCTTAATTCTGGACTAGCAGGTATCACTCCCCATGCAAATATAATTTCTCAGAGCGTGAGCAAGTAACATATGTCCAGCCCCTGCACTGCAGAAGCCCCAGGGAATGGGCAACTGAAGTCCAAAAGCCAAACATATTTCCTGATTAATTGGGCCCTTGAGGCTTTTGGGTGACATTAAAGAATCTGCCAGTCATTTTTCCCCCCTTCTCACCTCTTCTTTTAGATAGTAAGTAATAAAATAACATAAAATCTGATTTCAAGACCTCATTGCAATGAGTCATTTCATTGCAGATGCTTTGTACCTTCTGTGAGACCTCATCCTGTAAGGGGCAGGGTGCATATCTTGGATGCCTACTTCAACTACAGAATGAAAGAGTACAAGCTCAGATGCTCCTATTCCAGCCAGGGGTACTGGCTTGGACAATACCCACCATGTTGTGAAACTCCTGGAATGAGAAGTTGCTTTTGGGATAAAAGTTTGGAATTAGTAAGGCAGCCAGTTTCTAAAGACCGAAAATGTCTGCAGATTTAAGAGTTCAGTGGGTTATTAAAAGCATGTGATTCTAACTCTCTGTGGCTCATTTTGGGGACAACAGCCTTGAGATACTCAGAGGCCATGGAGATCACTGGAGAAGGCATTTTATCTCCTTTACACATCAGAAAGGTATCTTCCACCTCAAGTTGGCATCGCTGTGTTGGTGAGAAAGAAATGGCCCCATTTCCAAGAGTACAAGCAGAACCCTGTTTTGTGTTTTGCTCATATAATAGATTATTTTTCCTGTGTAGAGTAGTCTAGGAGTTGTGACTGTCTAAGCAACAATTCAAAATTTTTGAAGAGTTCCATATTTTAGTGTATGTTTTCACTAGTAAGAGTGGCCTGATTGATCAGGACCATCATGTGAAGAATCTTGCCACCTCCAGCACAGCTTCCCCAGAGAAATTGCCTGTGTGGGTTCAGCTGACCATTAGGATTTAGATACCAACTGCTTGTCCCTTTCCCAACCAGGATGAGAAAGAAAATCCTAGCAAAGTACCAGCAAGAACCATGGTTTTTTTTCTGTTGCCTTTGCTGTGGGATGCAGCATGTTTTTATATGGTGTGTGTAAGGGGGATTCCCTGAAGAGGGATAACACCAGCATGCACAAAGTGACAACCTCTTGGTACCCTTGTAGAATTCCACCCCGTTAAAGGGAACTGGAGAGGAGATATATGGCTATTAAAGTAAAACATAACTGCCTGTCAGGGAAAAGTAGTGACAACATGCCCCGAACGCTCTGCCGTCTAATGCCTGTCAGCAGGAGTGGGGAGTTTTTACCATTGCTCATATTCCTCAACAAATGTGCTGGAATTGGCAGAGACAAGGATGGAGTTGACACGGGCAGGTTCTGTCAGCTGAAATGCGGAGGTGAGCTGTGTGTATCCCAAACCTGGTCCTGACAGCTGCATCCACACAATGTTTGGGAATGGGAACGGCAGGAGGGACCAGTCAGAGCTTATCCCAAACAGGCAGCATCCCTGAGCAGGGAAGGGAAGGGGGCAGGGAGAGAGAAGGAACAACAAAAAAACAATGCCTATTATGTTTCATGTCAGTGTTGCTGTCATTAGGTAGTCGGAAAGATTTCAAACAGATAAACTCCCCTTTGGTATGGCAGACTGCCTTGGCAGCCAATTTTAGGCCTTGATTTGATTGATAAACTCTTTGTGACAAGGAAGGATAAAAGAGGCCCCTAGTTTGGTACATATAAATAGGAAATTAGCTGGCAAAGTTGTCAAAGATAATTAACTCTCTGATTCTGTGTGTCTATTCAGGTTGACATACTGAAATTATTTAGAAATGCACATGTCAACGCTCTGACAGAATTTGGTGCTGATCAGATAAACAGTTTTTGAGATGCCTGATTGTAAAATGATGTAAGAGCTTAGCTGGTGGTTTTATCATTATGCATTCTCTTAGCAGCAGCAGGTATCAAACGGCAACACCATCCTTTAATGTGCGGGATTCAGAGATCGGGAGACAAAGTTAAGCGCTACTTCACAGCACTCAGCTCACTTGTTTTGTTCCTTGCCCCTGGGTTAAACAAAATACTAATAATGTGCTAAATTCCTGGGTGTTCATCTGCTCCTCATCCTTTCCCCAGGCACAATTGGAAGTAACAGAGATAAGGGTCTATGAGATAAGAGGTCTGAAAGCCGCGGCTTTTTGTTACTCCTTCAGAGGAGATAAACTCCTCGCTGCTATAATCCCAAACTCAAAGATTGACAAGGTTAGGAAAGTGCAACAGGAAAAAGCCAGTGACTGAATGTCTTTATAGTGGCTCCTATTAAAGCAATGACAGAGAACAACAAATATATTTAGCATTGCACAGTCAGCGTCTCAGCCACTGTCCCTTGTTTACAGATGTCTGCAGTGGCTGGTGCAGCGCTGTGTGTGGAGTGCACCTTCTGAATGGGATTTAATTTCCAAGTTCCATCAATGTCCTTGGAAAAGTTAAACTTGATGTGTGTATGGTACAGCAGATGTGAAAGCACCATAGTCCTCCAGAGCAGCTTGACTTTGATAACTTCTTGGAGATTTTCTCCATCTGAAAGTATTTTTCAGCCTTTAAAGCCAGCTGCTGCTTGGCAGTGGGAAGGTATAGGCAACAACATCTGTCTTGAACATGGTATCAACGGAACACTACTGGCCTTAGCTTTCCTTGAACAATCTGAGCTTTGTGTGGCTGTACAGACTGATGCAGAAAGCAGCACGGCCCCAGTGCTGAGTGAATGCTGTGGCAGCATCGAGTCAGCTCACCCTTCTGCTCCCAGCTGGTTGGGATTTTTGAGCTTCTGGAGGCTAAACGCACATTGGACACTGTCTATCGAGCCTTACAGCTTTCTGTCACATCTTGCAAGCTGGCAATCAGTCCAGCTTTTCACCCTGGGATCCAACCCCTAGGCAGGCAGCTTTGCTTGAAAGCTCACCTTTCCAGAGCCCTGTGCAATGGGGGTTAACTGCAGAAGGAAATGGAAAGAAAATGAATACAGAATAGATTGGCCATTGCATTTATCTCTGGGTCTCTGCCTGGTGTGTCAGCAGAGCAAACAGCTGCCTGTAACCTGCTTGAGCTGCTGCTGCTCTCTGAAGCACTGACTGCTGTCTGTCTCCTGTCCTTTTTGTGCCTTTCCTACCATGGCTTTCAAGGCAAAGTGAGCATGTGAAATGTCTCTGGCACACAGAGGCCAAAATCTGGCACAATCAAATCATGACTCCAGTGCCTCTCCAGCAAATCAACCTTATTATACTGAAATCCTGACTTTGATGCTGCTGCTGATGAGGAACTCCAGGATCTTGCAAAGACCTACCCCAAAAACCTACCATGTATTTAACCTCTCATAGGATTCACAAAGGGTAGGAACAGATTCTCTGCAAGTCAGAACTGATGAATGTGCTACTGTCCTCAGTGTCAAAATGATAATGGCACATGCATTATTCTTCCTGAGAGCCCTGCAGTTCCTTTTTATCATATTTTGCACTCATTTGTACAATGAACAATGTCTTGCCTCCCATCACTTACATACCAAGAAGCTTTTTGTCTATTTATAAATAGGGTCTCACTTGACATAACAAAATTCATGATGTTAGTTCCTCATCCATAAGCATTTCTAGAGTGCTCATTTCTACATTTACATTCTGCAACTATCTTGTGCAAGTAGGCACCCCAGGGGCCAGAAATTTGGCTTTAGCAGTAAGATCTTATTTTTCTTTTACTATTCACCTTAACATGAGGTTTTAAGGATTACGGAAGTCTGTGGTGGTTAATAAGGGAATGGATGCAGGTACCTATTGAAAGTGCAGGGACAGGCAAGTGCTTTTTAAAAGATACCCTAAATACAGATGCCTTTGCTTTATTATGTTCATCATGTCTAATTCAGCTCTCCCAGCACATGGCAGTGGGGGGCTGTTCATAAAGGAGCTCATATTCTCATGTATAATGCAGCATTATCCAACCTTCCACATAGATCACTGGTTTAGGATGAATTATCTCAGAGCTGCATGCTCCTGTGTTGTGTGGTATCTATCTTACAATGGGTTTGTAACTTATCACAATTGAAGCCAAAGGAATAAACTGGAAGGAAATGCACTTTTCTCTTGAGTGGCTCTTGTTAGAGCTTAGTTGAAATGTAGCATCTTACAGAGACTCCGTTTATACACAATTTGATGATGAAGGCTTTGCTGCAGGCAACCTGGGAACATGAAATAGGGCTTTAATCATAACACTTCCACTTTTCTCCATTGGGAGCTGTAGGTGTGCAGTGCCTCAGAATAGAAACCTGCTTTTATTTTGATGCCCAATATGGATTTATGTGCCTGAGCTTAGGTATGCAGATTTGGAAACAATGTCCCTGTAAACCAGAGCTACCCAAAAGACAGAGGTCTCAAAGAAGGACAGGGGGCTGTGGGTGGGTGACAAGCTGACCATGAGCCAGCTCTGTGCCTCTGCAGCAAAGGCCAACAGCATCCTGGGCAGCATGAGGAGCGTGGCCACCAGGCTGGGAAGGGATTCTTGCCCTCTGCTCTGTGCTGCTGAGACACATCCAGGATGGATCTGTGTCCAGACCTGGGCTCCCAGTGCAGGAAAGGGTTGGTGGTGCTGCAGCCAGTCCAGTGAAGGGCTGCAGAGATTATTAAGAGGCAGAAGAATCTGACACATGGGGAGAGGCAAAGAAAGCTGTCCAAACTGCAGAAAAGAAGGCTGAAGGGATATTTTGCCAGCTTGTATCAATATCAGATGGAGGAGAGTAAAGGTGGCAGAGCCACTCAATGCTGCACAAGTTGAAATGCAGGAAATGCAGTTTAAATATGAGGTGGTGTTTCCAATATGAGGGTGATCAAAACCTGTAATGAGTTACCCCGGGGTGTGCATGGAGTTTCCATCTCTGGAGGGTCTCAGAACACCACTGGACACACCACAGAGCACCCTGCTGTGTCTGACCCTGCTTGAGCAGAGGGGTTGGACTGGAATATCTCCAAAAGTCCTTTCCATCCCTAGCTCATAGTATGGAATTTTCCTTTCCACAAAACCCAGGCTTTCCTCTAAGGAGAGGAGCATAGGTGGTTATGTCCCGGAGCGGGAGTAACTTCCTCATAACTTGTTGGCAGATGTTTGACACATCTGTTTGCTTTAGACTTCCACTGAAAAGACATTTCTGTTCCTGCATCACATGTGTCAAATTCAGCTTCTGGGGAAATGTACAGATGTTCACACACAGAGAAGAAAATAACATGCCACGGGAGTATGTCATGGTTGTTGATATATCTTGCACTGTATTAATGAGGAAAATATGTTTCCTTTAATTAAAACATTTCGCCTGGGCTTCAGATATGTTGCGATTTTAACAGGCTGTTACTTGTGCGTGGTTAATAAACACGTTGGGTGTGTGTGAGCACAGTGATGCTCACATGCTGCTCTTTCCATCTAGCTCTAAGGATGGGCCCAGCGCTGATGGCAAGGTGGATGTGGGGATTTTTTTAGGAAACTGCCTGCCAATGCTTCTGTTGCCTTTCATCTGCTACTTCTTTGTGTGATTTTGCTCAGGAAAATAGTTGGAGTACTTATGGAACAGTCTGAGACTTCTCAGGAGTTAAAAGTGGCAGATCTCTGAAGGACAGGGAAAGTGCTGTGTATGCCACGAGGGTTGGGGAATCCTTGGGTATTTGGTGAAATAAATAGGGTGAGAAAGGGGTCTCTCACTCATCTTCAATTCATCACTCTTGTGGAGCTCAAAAAGCAGTAGCTATTCTGTTTTATTTCCATATGTTGGCCATATGATCATGCCGTCTGTGCATATTCTTTTTCCATTTCCCTGCACTTGATTTCTAGACAGAATTATGTATATTTTGAAGGTGCAGTAAATTTTGCAGTTAGTGGGTTTGGGAGCTTGAATCTTTGCTAATAAAGTATATATATAAATATATATATATATATATTTTTTTTTTTCCCCTATTTCCAGACCTGATTTCCTCTCCTGTACTGACAAGTTTTCTTTTTCCATCAAACAGGACAAAATGTGTGGCCTTGAATGCTGTGAGCGGGCAGTCTGTGATTGTTCTGCTTCTGCAGTCACATTGTCATTTGGGGATTTTGCAGCCTCCTGATCTGCATATGGGGCCAAAAGAGTTCCAGCTGTGAATAATTCAGTCTCTTGCCAGTATTATTGAGGTGCCTGCTACCTAGAAAACTCAGGGTGCCCTTGTGATGTCTGACTTTCATCTGTGCCAGAAGCCTTATACAAGGGTATTTTAGGTAAATCCTGTTCTCCCAAAAAGACAAATAGTTAGGATTTTCAGGTGACACACTTTAGTAACTGTTGGCATATATATTTCCCTAAAAATTTGGACTTTTATTACACAGAGGAAACAAAAAAAATCTCAGAGTTCAGGGCCCACATCTGCTCCACAGCTGCAACAGACATCAACTTCATCACCAGCTTTCGTGATACAGGGTAAACTATGGCAAATATTGTCTTCCTAAGCAATTAATGAAAGGTCTTGGTATTATCTCAGCAGGAAAGTAGGGATGGAAAAAGGGAACAACTATGGAAATTTATTTACAGAACAAGGAAAAAATGAGCCTTAGTAGCAAAAATAAGAATATAAAATAGATTTTCCAAAGTTCTTTTAGAAAACAGAATTGCAAAATCAGTGCATAAAAGGCAATTTGCTGGATTTACTGATGATTTTAGTAATGCATTTGATGTGGTTTCTTATGACATTCTTGCTTGCAAAACAAGTTTGCACATTGGTTAGGGTATAAACATTGTGTTGCAAGGACTGCAAACTGGTTGAAGGATAATTATTAACAGCAACGTGTGGTGTTTTGGGGAGGTGTTTAGCAGAGATTGGCACCAAGATGGGATTTGTGTTGATTCTTAGCTACTGGTAATGGCCCAAAAGGAGGGTGTGCTGACAATATCTTAGATGGCAGTAACTTGGGAGGTGGAGAGGACAGTGGAGCTGGCCAGGTGTGTCCAAACAGAGCCACAGAGGACAGGCACATGGACAGGACACTGCTGAGAAGTATGGAAAATGAGAAGCCAATACATGAGGAAAACCTCATTGTGAGGGAGAAATTGAGAACATTTGGCTGAGGTGATAAATGGCAGAAAATGAAATGATAATTTGTGGTGCAATGGCATGGCAATGAGAACATCCCAAACAGGATGGGCAGGAGGCAGGAAGTTTTGATCAGAATGATAACCTCTCTCAAGACTGGGAACCTCACATGAGGCTGAGTGAGAATTCAGAGAAAATCTCCAAGTTTATGTGTCCATGTGTGGATGTGTTTATGTGCACCCAAGTGACAGTGGCTCAGTTTCTGAGAACTGCTGAAACTGGAGGGCACAAGGATAGGGCTGTGAGTAGGAATGTGAGAGGCATAAACACCATGGTGTTAGAAAACAACAATACAGGGTTTTATTGAGGGATTGCTAAGAATAATACCAATGAAACTATCAACTGGAAAATTGAAGCAGGATATTAATGAAAACATCCTGAATGAATGAGGTCATTTAAGTTGGAACATTCTCCTTTGGGTCTTTTAAATTCAGTTTGGGGACCACACTCAGCGAGTGCTGTGGGGATGCAGTTCTGCCTTGGTCCTGGAGGGTAGGTGAGTTGAGCTGGTTTTTAGGTCACAGGAACTTCTCAAATCTGCAAGATACTGTGTTTTATTACTGGAAGTTTTCCATGAGCAAACCTCACATCAACCAGAAGTGAGAAGTAAAAATTGTTTTCACCTCAGGTCACCTGAGGCCTCGCTGGGTTATGTGCTTATGGACATTTGGGCATCTCCACCTTGAGAGGTTTGTGCCATGGGTGAGAGGCACAAAGTGTGCAGGGCACTGTGGCCCCTGTGCACGTGGCTCTGCACACCCAGAGGCTCCACCATTGCTGTGTGCAGACAGGGCTGAGGGGTGTGGACAGACAGATTAATGTGAATTTGTGCGGTTCGTTGGTTGTGCAGAGCTTGAACAATCAAATCCCTTCAGCTCACTCCACTAACTGGATTGCTTATGACAAAATCACAGCTTTTTCTCCAGCCCTTTTTAATCTCCATTTTGAAAAAAATTGGAAATGACATGGTAAAGTAAGACCAATTAACATTAACAATTGCAGTTTATTTGCTTCCACTGTTTTACAGCATGCAGTCTGGTAGAGCAACATGCACTGCTATTTTGGAGACATCAAAATAAATAAGTAAATAAATACATAACCCTGTGGGCTTACAGATTGAGTCAAAGAGCAGGAGATTATTCCTGGCATTCAGAAAAAAATTGTTGCCTTTGAAAACACCAGACATTGACAGTTTTGCATCAGGACAAAATTAGGATGAGGTGGAATCTCTCCATTCGCATTGTGCCAATTCAGCAGATGTTTCAGGCAATTCTGGAAGGTAAAAACAAATGAATAGAGACTAGAAACCAAAACCAACCCCAGATCCCTTGAGACAAAGGTTAATATTCCTCCCCCGACCAACTCTCCTTGACATGCACTGAGATAGGGTTATCCAAGCATTTATATCTGTATTTTAGTGCTGCCCAGCACTTTTATAAAGAAGAGATGCCAAAGCTTATAACAAAGAGGGTATGTGTCATTATCTCAATTTTACAGGTAAGGAAACAGAAGCACACAAAGGTGCAAAGACTTGCTGGCAAAGCACTCAGTAAACCACAGCAGAGCCAAGCACCTGACAGATGATCCTGTGTGTTTGCCTTTGGGCCGTGTCATCTGTCATCTTAATGGTACAAACATTTTGGATTTAGTCACACTGGAAAAGCAGATGACTTAGAAAGAAAAAAAAACCAAAAACCCCAAAAATCCAACCACTCCAGAAATTTGCCAATGAAAATCAAAATATCCAGTTTAAAAACTTCTAAGAAATAAATGTCATGTTATTGTTCTCTGTGAGGGAAATGCTCTCAATTAGAGCTTTATAAATGTGAAGCTATGCCCACCCTCATTCCCAAATTAAAACCAGCTACACTTGAGAGAAGCTCCTAAGAAGAGCTACTCAGTAAAAATACCACTAATTATTCTAACATCTCATATTCTTTTACCAAAACAAAATAACATAAGCTTGGAGACTGACTGACTTCTATCATAAACATTAACATGCTGTGCTTGGACCTCTGGAGATCTGTCAAAAACCAAAATGTTTTGTCTCCACATAGGTTTCTGCTAATGGATTTTCCATGCATCCCTTGTTTCAGTTTCTCTTACCATGTGTGGGACTCAGAAAATCATTGCTGCTCTGGGCAGTATCAGTTCCTGCTACTACCTTAAAAACATCAAGGGGCTGATTGCAAGTTACATTTTTTATTATGCTCTGTATATTTTTAGAAGAGAAAGGAGCACTGTTTTCAACCAATTTAACTTAGTGTTGTGAGTGAAAAAGATATCAGCCAGGGGAAAGAGCAAGTTTATCTTTCAATCTCTTACAATGTGTTTTAAGTGTGCTCCTAGTAGTGAATTTAATTTTCTATTTTAATTGCATTTAACACTTTGATCCCCAAGCCTTGAAGAGTACTCCACTGCACAGGTTTCTGTGCAGGTGATGAGGGGCAGGAAAAACCAAAATAAAAAAAGGAAAAAAAAAGGCAATCACTGCCCAGGGAGCTTTGACTCTTTTTATTATAAGTGTTGTCTTTGCAGGAGAGCTCACAGGCAGAGCAATCTGAAGATGGAATCATTCTTAAAAGGAGAAATTCTATTGCTCCATCCTTGCCTCCTTTCCAGCCTTGCTAATTGCATTGAAATTGCCTCTGATTTTCACTGAGGCTGTTCTTTGCCAGCTTCAGCACACTGTGTGATGTTAAAGTTTCAGACAGCTTTAGGAACATGCTTTAAAAGATTTCTTTATTATTTGTTCTATTTGTATTTAATATAACAATTGTTTGCTTACATCTAACAAGTAAAAAACATTGACCAGGAATATAATATGATATTGAGGTTGTAAAAAAATTATTGGCTCTTTTAACATAACATTCCCCTAAAATTTTCCAGTTTTCTTTAAGCCATGTGGACTAGAAATTAAAATGTAAGCAAAAGCCAACACAAGAATCACCTAAGCTTGGGTTCTTGGGCAGTCTCTTGATTTAAGCAATACTTTAAAAAACATCAGCTGTTGCAAGGTTCCATAAAAGAGGTTGCAACAGAGTGGGGACAGTGGCACACCTGTTTTCAGTGTTGCTGCTCTCCTGAAGTGGGTAGAGCTAAGACTGTGCACCAGCTGACTTGTCTGAATGATATATTTTGACTTGCAATTGGTTGATTTTTCATTTTTTTTTACTTTTATTAAAATTATTTTTTCATTTAAGGGAAATGCTTGAATTGTGGCTTTCTGTCTCTCACTGCAACTGACAGGGAATCTCTTTAGCTCTGTTTCCCTTACATAGAAATCAGCCTCTGAATCTTTTAAAAAATATTTTAAAAACAGCACACAGGTGAACATAATGTAATAAGAAACAAATGCAGAATGAGACCCCATAAATGTTGCACAAGGTGCAGTTAGAATTATGTGTATTAGAGCAGTGTGACTGCTGAGAAGGTCAGGATCCTTGAATCCACACTGGGGCTTTAGGGCAATCCCGAAGCTTGGAGAATTGAGCTGGTGGTCTGGGAGCCCTGGTGCAGATAATAAAATATCTCACGTGTAACTGAGGCAGATTTTACACTGCCCACACTGTGGAACAGAGTCCCCACATCAGGGAGGACTTCCACAAAGGATAAAAACACCATGTCCACACTCAGTGCCCCCAGACCACTCTGTGTGATTGGATCAACCTCTCACTGCCCAAGGCTGCTTTCATATACACATAAAAACCCCCAGTCCTCCCCTAAGCAGTGAAATGCACTGGCACAGGAAGGTGTTTTGGTAAAAGGTTCAGGTGGAAGAGGCGTGAGTTCCAACAGTTATTGTTTGATAAAGGCATGAACCTCACTTTGCTTTTCTTATTTTTTTTTCCATTTGAGTTCTTACTGTTTAGTTTAGTTCTTATTACTGGTATAGTTTCATGATTACTGTTGTTTCCTCTGAATCTCTGTTTTTGGCAGCACACAATATGCTCTGCTTCAGAAAACCCAAAGTGTTTGCAGGATGCAGAATGCTGTATATTCTTGACAAATTACACAGCCCTCTGTTTTTGTGTGAAGTCTTTAGCCTGAGATTTTCACCTGCCACAAGTAGAGAGTAATACCAAGATAAGCCCTAGTTAGTTAATGCCACATAATCAAATATCACAGGTATTTTCATAGTATATTAAGGGTAGATTTTGCCAATCATATTTTTGTCTGGATTTTCCTTACCCTGTGAAAAACCTCATTACAAGAATTAAAGCTTCTAGTGGCACATGGGCTAATCTATGTAAACAGAAATGCAAGAACATGGCCTTTGCTACTGATACTTTTGCATATTTTTACTGGTGTGGAAAAAGGTCTGGTTCTGTGAACACAGCACCAGTTCCAAGAGAATTGTAGGTAGTACCAGAAAGGTAATTTGAATCTATTACAAAATATTATTACTTTGATGAAATGCAAAATATTTCCAGTATTTGTTTTTCATCATTGTCAGTAGCTATGCACCTGGCTTCTGGTGTTCCAAGAGGAAAGTTGCTCTACCTCTTTTTCTTGTAACCCCTTTTATTTTTTTTGTTTATTTGTTTTTGCTATTTTTAATGCCTTTCTGCAGTACCAAACAATGAGCTTCTCCTGAGCCATCCAAGCACAGCACTGTGGCACCCTGCTCGCTGCTGCCTGGCGATGTGGAAAGAACAAAAGCCAATAAGCAGTGATGACAACCATGTAATCCAGTGTTTCTCAGCTCTCTATCTCAGGGAAAAAGCTGCCTTCCAGTGCCACTCTGAGTCTGAGACTCAGCAGGAGGCAGAGATCCTGCCAGGATGACTCTTTCACTCTGCTCTTTACCTGTGGTTGTGCTCAGGCTCTGCAGTGCACTGATATGCTGAGGAGTGTTGGTATCCACATCAGTGTAACAGTCCTTTTCTAACATTATTGCTCAGTCAGAGGGGGAAGAGAAGCACCAGGATTGCTTTGAGGAGAGAACATGCAAGGCAGATGTGCTGCTTAGGCTACTGGGAATGTGGTTTTTCCCAGTTGTCTTGCAGTCATTTACTCTTAAGGGCAGAGCACGAGCCTGCCAAGCTCTTGTTCTCAGTCGTGAAAATCTCAGATGCAGTAGGAACAGGTGTAAAGGGAGTCAAGAGACTGGACCAGGGTTTAATGCAGAGACTTTCTTGTTTATTTGGAAGGTATGAATTACTTCTTCATATATTTATTCCTAAAATACTTAATTTCTTAGGACAGCTGACTGTTTAAGATTTGAGTTTATCAAGGGATGCTGTGTAGAGATGAAACAGAGATCAGACAAGTTCATATCCAGCCCATGCAGCTAATGGAATTTCAAATGCCAAATTTCAACAGGATTTCAAATTTTCAAACAAGGGGTGTTGGTATCCTGTTTGGCCAGCCCAAAAGCACTTTTCCTATTTAGAAGTGAAGCCACAGGACCCAAAAATTGTGTGGCTCTGTACCACTGTAGCAGCAAGATGATGTGCAAGTGTACCTGAAGGGTGGTAGTAAGAGGTCTTTGGTTCTTTTTACAAGCAGCACTGAGGTTGCTCTATTCCCACCAAATAAGAACAAGGTGACTGTTCTGAAAATTATTTTCTTCAGGATAGAGGTAGCTCATAATCTGCTGTGGCAAAGGTACTGTCCATGACTATTCCCGAGTGTGTTTCTTGCTTTCCCTTAGAGCAATAAAGTTGATTCAATTGGAAAAAATAAGGGGAAGGTTTCATAACCAGCATGCCTCCATTGTTTTTGTTTTCCCCCAGAGACTGAAGTTACAGGCTTCCTGCTGCAGACAACCAGCAGCAACAGTTCTGATTTTCTTGGGAGACACTTCAAATTTCCACTTATTTCAGTGCCTCTACTACTGGTGGAGTGTTTCATTGTGTGTGATTCTCTGCAGCCATTCCAGAGAACTCCTTCCTTTGCAGTAACTTTCTTATTGTTTCCAAATTTCTTTTGTTCTCATTATCAGCACAGACCTTGAACTGCAGCCCTCAGCCAACATCTCAAAATTACCTAAACAGAGGTGTAGGCACCTGGTCTTTGAAAAGATTATGCTGTTTCTTCCTGTAGGTCTAATTATTATTGCTAATGCATTGATCCATAGGAAAAAGGGTCCCACACAATAACTGTAAGGTCAAAGTTGAAGGGAGTAGTTGGGAGAAAGATGTGCCACCTTAGATGGAGATTCAGAGTGCAGAGAGGTCTCAGGCTCCTCTCTGTTCTTTGAGTTGCTGAATTGCTGTTAGGTCTAACAGTTCTCCTTTGTATCAGCCTATAAATACAGCTGTGTCTACTGGATTTTGCCCAAGGGCTCGAACATCATGGTTTGCTAAATTTTAATCATGCTTGTGTTTGCGTTTGAGTGGAGTTCACATGTCCTGTACAGCCCTTAATCCTCAGTTTGCCATCCCAGGCAAAATGCCCAGTCTCAGCTGAGGCCTTCCCAGCAAACTGCTCTGACTCCATTGACTCTTTGCTGTGTCCTCTAAAGCATTTATGGATCTGGTGAGAGCTCTGCTACAGATCTGCACGCCTCAGACCAGCAATACAAGCTGCTGCTGATACCCTTCATTAACAAATATCATACAACTGTTCTGTCAGGCAATTGAAATTCATCCATCTCTCCTGGTGATACAAAAAAAAAAAAAAAAAAGTGTCTCTGTATCAACGTGCAGGCACATTGACAGCTGGAAAATATTTTAGCACAACTGCATGGAAACATTGGGTTTTTCTCTAAGTGGTTTGAAGAGCATGTTGTAATTACTGCTTGACTCCTCTGTGTATAGTGTTGCAAGGTTACTCCCTCTTTTAAAAACCAAATTAACTGTGCAGTTTGCATCCAATTTCTGCATGCAATTGCCATGATTACGTGTGCAGTTCACATAACTGCACATAGAAACTGTCAGAGTTGTCCATTCAGATATGTGAAGTGGAAAGGCTGTTGTCTTTTGCACGCATTGCTTTGGCAGCTGATTTGCAAATCCGTCCCTACTTGTGGTCTGCTTTCCAGAGCAAAGTACTTGTTTCAGTTTAAATAAGTGGCATCTCTCAGTCATTCCTTAAAATTGACAATTATAGACTGGGGTGCATTCATTTGACAGAGACAGATCTTCTCCTAAAACAAATTGTTCAGAAGAATTTCATTTGTTGTTTCTTCCCACCCCCCTTTTTGATGTATGGTAGTACAAAGGAATCTATGACATGGTTTTTCAGGAAAGACTTCTAAAATATCCTATGGGCAGCACTTTATTCCTGTGTAGTTCTATCCACAAAACTCTTCCTGAAATATTGCAGATAAGGATTTTAAGATTTGCATGTCCTTAGAGCAGTACATTGAAACTCTCTCCACAATGTGTTTTCAAGTTAAGATAGTGCTCTGATGAAAACACATTATATGAAAATACAAAAATTTGTGATGTGCACAAGCTCAGGATCTGTCTCTGAAAATAGCAATTATGAGGACTATCACTTTTGAATCTGTTGAAGAATCAAACAAAACCAACCAACATTTTATTATTTCCATTCGGTTTTGCCTTTATATTACAACAGCTTCAGGCTGCAGCAGAAACTGAAACCCCTCAAAATATGAAATATGAGTAAGAAGAGAGAGCTTTCACCTCAATGACATCTGAAAGACACATGAGGGGGATCTGTGGCTCAGAGAGAGACAGCAACTTCACCAACATCATGCACCAAGGGCATGATGAAGAGACAACACTGGAGATTAGGTCTTCTGGCTCTCAGTCTTTTAACACTGGGCCAATACAATAATACATTTTCCCCCATTTGTTATTATATGTTTACTTTTATACTCCTCTCCCTTTTTTCCAGTTTTTTCGAAAAACTTTGGAAACTATTGATTTTTCTCAAGTTCCCTAGGAAGCCTTCTCACATCCATTTAAATACCAGCACCTTTCATGCTCACATCCTTTAGCCTATGCAAGCTTCTTTATCTTCATCTAAAGCTCCAGAGGGAAATGCTATTCATCTTTATTTCCTTGGGTTTTCTTTCTCTTAGAAAAACTGACCAAATTATTTTGATTTTCTTTATTCTAAGCCAGATTTGGATAATTCTGAAGCTCCAGAGTTTGGGAATATAGTTAGTGAAGTTAGAGGGGACAGAATTTGAATTCCTTTGTGGAGGTAGCCTCAGATAAGGGTCTGTCACTGACTACTCCAAAACTGCAGAATTGCCCTATGTCTGCTGATGCTGCTTAAGCTGCACTGGAAAAATAGTGTATCTGTTGGAATAGTGTGTCTGGAAGGAATTATTTTGGGTCCTTTGAGTCATTGCCCAGTTGGACAGTCAGGGAAGAACCCATTCCTGTTTTAGCTACTTGAAAGGAGGTTGTACTGAGATGGGGCTCGTTCTCTTCTGCCATATCTCAAGTGAAAGCATGAAAATAAATGGCCTTAAGTTGCATCAGAGGTGGTTCAGTTTAGATATTAGAAAAAACTTAAAAAGTGAAAGAGTGGTTAGCCATTGGAATAAGTTGCCCAGGGAGGTGTTGGAGTCACCATCTATGGAAGTGTTCAAGAGATGTCTGGATATGACACTTGGGGATGTGATTTAGGGATGATTACTGTGGTGCTGAATTGATGGTCTTGAAAGTCTTTTCTAACCTTGTTGGTCCTGTGCTGCACCAAAATTTTCACACATTCAGCTCTAATATATCACTTTCTGCAGAACTGAGGATGTGAGAGCTCAGCATGGGGATGGCTCCTCAGAGACCTTGCTTTGCTGTGAGACCCTGCTGATTTGCAAGCCCACTGGACACTCAAATGGACCTGGCAATATTGCTTTTATGCCAATCTTTTAACTCTTCTCCCCCAAAGACAGGGGCAGGCACCCAGACACCTGTGATCTAACATGTGTCATGCAATGAAACCCAAAATCTGTTTCACCTCCTTCATTCAGCACAGCCACCATAGGTCATCCACTTGCAAAAAGGGCTGTTGAGGAAAGACAAAATGAGCTCATGGTAATGCCATGTCTCAGAAATTACTGTATGACTATTTTCTTGGTTGCTAAAACAAGGCACAAAGCCTCAGAAGAAAATATTTATTAAGCCACAGATGGCAAAGCTGAGCCTCTGATTTCCCTAAATCCTTAAGAGGATTGTGATACAGCTTATAGGAGCATCTTAGTGCCTGGATGCTCAGCTTCTTATTAGATATGTCATCCATCTATACACCCACAGTGACTTGAGGAGAGACAGTGTTTGCATTCCAGCTTTGCTAATTGCACACCTTAAATTAGGGTAACAGATAACTACTTTTTCTTTGTTTTTTGTGTGCATGCAATGCTGGGCTTCTGAATACACTGCAGCAATCCCATTTTGTATGTCTGATTTTAGATATGCTGTATCTATCTTCTTGATTTTACTTACAAAATTGGGAGGAAGCAGACAGAAAGGTAAATGATCAGGGTAGTCATACCTTTGTTTTGAACAAAGCTTAGAAAAGCACAGGATCATACCAGATAAGTACAGAAAAATAAATGAGAAGATGTAATTACCTTTATTGATGTGTCTTTTTTTTCCGAGATGCTGTTTTACTTGCACTCCTTTGTTTTTCCTTATGTTCCCAGAAATGCATGCCTCTTGTTCTCCTGCTCTTATTCATCTTTTTTTCTTCATATTTTACAGTTGAAAATATGTTTGGAAGAGATCACAGTGATCTGTGTCCATTCTTGGCACAGGATATTTACAAGTCCTGTCTCAGCTGTCTTCATTATACTGTCTTACACACTGCTGGGATGCTCCTGATTCCTGGTGGTGTTGGTTTCTCAACAAAATATGCTCAGCCCAGACAGCTGACAGTGCACCATAATTTTATTGAAAGGTCCCTCATTCAGATCATCACTTTTCTAGAATATCCAGAGCTGCTTTTCTAGTAAAGAATGTGAGGAGATGATGGTAAATGTATTTTTAACACAGTTTCCTGATTGTCCATTTTTAGATGAGGGTAACTTGCACATTTGCTGAATGAAAGAAAACATGAGCCAATGTGTGAGATGTGCAGCAGTCCTGTGATGCCACCCAGGTGAACAGAAACAAATCTCTGCTGCTGGACCACATTTCTCAGGTTAGTTCTCAGTGCTGATCTCATTTACCATCCATACCTTTATCACTGAGAGAGAGTTTCTGAGCCAAGTGCTGCATGGAAAAGGGCTTGGAAGTTTGGCCATATTAGCCATCTTGCCTTATTTAGTTTCTGCAGCTTTAGGGAAATGAAACTTTGTATATTGCTTGACAAGATTAATTGGATTTTCGGAAAGTAACAGTTGAGTTTACATTAATGTTATCTTCCTGTCAAATTAAGAGATTCCAAAGTGCTGCAAGCACCCAGATCCACAGAAGAGAGTCACTTTATAAGCACTCATGATTTTGACAAGTTGCAGTTCATTTTTGAACTCCACTTTTTGCAACAGATTCTCAGAAAAATTTTGTGATATCCACTGAAAATTACAAGCAGCAAATTATAGTGGCTATGCTCTTGTCTCTTCTGTATTCTGGAGAGATCAAAGATCTAAACTATTGCAAAGACTTAGCATAGTGTGGTTGTTCTGCTCCAGAGCATACCTAGGCACAGTCCAGCATGGATGCAGGGTGAATGGTCAGGAAAAGAAGGTCTTGGGTTGCAATGGGGAGTCATAAAAATGAGCAGTGTAAATATAATTGGAGAATTCAGCACTGACTGCATTCAATTTTCAATTGCCACAATAATAAACCAAACAGTAACAGCGACTGTGATATGCAATTATAAATATCTGAAATAAAGTCAGCTAGGATAAAAATCACATATGGTGTAAAGTCTGTGGAACAGTGATTTTTCTACTCCATATTGGAGACACACCTACCAAATTTGTAATTATGACAGACGAAACATTAGTTCATGTAAAAAAATAATGGTTTTTCCTTACTGACTTACTAGCCTTCCTAATTAATGGAAAACACAATAATACAAAGGGAAGGTTTTTGGGTGTTGACTTTAAAAATACATCAAATTTTTTAAATTTCAGAAAATCTGTTGGAAAGTGTGTCTGACTGTCCAGCCTCAGGTGTCAGCTGAAATACCTTGACTGTCAGAAAAAAAAAGAAAGTGCTGCTTATTTTTGAACAGCAGAAGAATGTTGTGGTTTCTGGTTAGCTCTGAACAAGCCATCAAGGATGAGTTGTTCCTTTATAGCATGACAGATTGTGTCATGAGCAAATACCCTGAGCAGGACAGAGATCATGTGTGATACAGGGGAACCATGCAATTACCTCGGTCCTGCACTGCCAGCCTGGGCCACTTGTCCAGCTGAAGGGCAGGACTGGTAAAATTGGGGAACTTAAAGGTTGGCTTGTGTAAGGCTGGATTCTGATTGCAAACCTGTTCTGTTGGATAATTTGCACTGTAGAAAAACCTGTGAATATTTATTGGTGATTGCAGTGTTCTGGAATCTGTAGGAGGATTCCCAGATTAGCTGCTTTTCAGCCTAATTCCATTTTTTTGTAGGGTGGTTTGGGGTGACTGTTCTAGAAGAGTCAGGTGAAACTGGAGAGCACACAGGGAAGGTTTTGTGCCTGGCACAGGTGTCTTTGAGATTTGCTCAAGACTTTCCTCCCTAATTAAATGGGTGTCTTCCTTGACTTTGATCTTATGAGTCATTCATATAGAAACTACTCACATTTTGCAAGACATCCCTGAATAAGTCTCTCAATTTATTTATATCTGTAAGATGATTTAACACTAAGTTAATGATTTAGGGACCTATCTGATTCCCAGGAAAGCCAGTCAGAGACTCTCACTTGTCCCCATCTAACCAACTGGGTATAATAACTACTTACATTTAAATACCGTTTATATTTCTACAAAAGAATTTATATTGCTTTCTAATACCTTGGATGCAGAGCTTTTTATAGATTACTACCCCATAAATTGTTAATCCTTACTTTTTAAGTTATCTTTCATTAGAAATGGAACAAAAAACAAAGCTGCAAGTACAGACCTAAACTGTTCACATTTTGAGAAGTTCCAGATTCAGGTACCTTGAACATAAACTTCATTCTGTGGCTTTGGATTTAGACTAAACAGAAAATAAGCCCATTTTCAGGTTCCAATTTGAACATATGGTAAATTCTTAGGAAATTATTTGACCTGATGGGTTTGTGACACTGGGAGAAGGTTGAAATCAGAAAAGGTAATTTCCTTGCTCTCTACTGAAAAGCAGTAAAATTGATTTGTTCCTGATATTTTAGGGAGATTTGTTTCTAGAGACAGCAGGGAAAAGCGAATTCAGCCAGAAAGTCTTCCTGTTTTCCAGGACAAATCTGTCTGTTTTTCTGTTACATTGCCATTGCCTTCAGCAGATGGGGAATTAGTAGCCAAGGAGCACAGGAGCTGCTAAGAAATTCTGTCTTAGACTTTAGAAATCTAACACATGGAAAATTCATTCTTGACTTGGGAGCTGCTGGTTTTTCCAGTGTCTGATGGCTCAGGAGGGAATCTGGAGACGCTTTGGGAAATGCCGGAGCTGGGCAGCAGCGCTCCTTGGCTGGTGGTGTCAGAGGCATCCAGTTCCTCTGGAGCTGCCTCTCAGGAGCTGGGCTGGTGGGAGCACGGCTGTGGATGAGCACACAGGACAGCAGGGACAATAATTCGTGCCAAGGTGGGTGGGGGATGTGGCGCTTTGGCCGAGGACAGCGCGGAGCCGCGCCACCCGCCAGGCATCGCTGCCATCATGGCTCCATTGAGAAGAGTTGCTCAAGCATGTACCAACCCTGGCACAGAGTTAGAAACTTCTGCTTCAGGTAATGCTTTAACAAGTTGTTTTGTTTTCTGTGTTGTCATCTGAACCAGAAGATTCAGGTGCCTGCTTATTGAGTAGATACACCTCGGGTTATGTACCGAGCCTGTTTTTTTTCTTTCTTTTGTTTTGTTTCTTAAATTGGCTGCATTCATGTGCTCAGGCCTCTTCAGCACTTCAGATCCCCAGTGAAACAAGAAATGGGAGGATGCAGCACAAAGGCACCATGAGTACACAGGTGAGAGGTGGAGTGTTCTACTTCATTCCAGAGAGCAGGAATCATATCTGGTCAGTCAAGCTTTTATTCCAGCTCCAATTCTTACTGAAAACATTTGCAGGAAAAATAAGGATTCAAAGACTTCTAAATCTAAATTTGTGAGCTGATTTATAACAAGAATTGAATGTCCAGTTCTTTCTCATTGATTGTAATTTAAGGTTAAATGCAAAAAAGTAGCATCAATATCAATGATACACACCAAAATAAAAGGAAAAATTACCTACTCTGCCTGACAATTCCTTCTCATTTGAAGACACCCCTGCCTCTTTTACCTTCCTTCAGAGAAGCAAACTGCAGCATATCTGGAAGAATAGCTAATTTATTTAGGACAAAGAGGAGAGAACCAATTCCTATGTCAAGTCCCTTTAAACAAATTCAAGTTACTAAGTATTGAATGGGTTGGAACTTGAATGCTTTGGGTGATGTGCCCTGTGGCACTCTCTGGTGATCTGGGTGCTTGCAGACAGAAAAAAATTTACTGCTTTGTTTCTGGTCTGGTGTGATCTGGCTTTGCACAGGGACCTGTGACTGAGGAGAGGGTTGGTGCCTTTTGCACCACCTTCCCTTTCTGAGTGACTTCAGATCCGACTCCTGACAGCTCACAACTTGTGAAGTCCACAGGGAAGAGAATGTTTTATGTCATTGTTTGTGGAGGCAAGTGAATAAAAGCCGTGGGAAGCTGTCCAAAACAAATTTGGGATCTTAATCTGATTCTCTGAGTTGTGAAACAAGGTGGCAACCAGGCTCCAATATCTCTGTTCGCGATCTGTGCCACTTCCAGACCTGATCTTACCCTGCCAGGTCCATAAAAGACGCATTCTTGTCTTCCTGATGTCATCAGAGCTGACACTGCCTCTCTCCTAATTGCCCTGCGTGTGCATTTAATGAAAGAAAGCACACATTTGGAACTTTGTAAAAACACCACTTAGAGCTCAGAAGAGTTTATAATGGTGACAGATATGCACAGGTGATCTATCAGAGAGTGATAGAGCTGTCTTTTCTTAACACTGCTCTACCCCAATCAGCACAGCCTATACCATGCACACTCTGATGCTGGGATTGACAGAGATCCAGGTGATCCAAGCCCCTGGAATGTTGCTGTGTTTTCTATACGGAGAAAGAGAAGAAAAAGTTTAAAGTAAATATCCTATTGTCCCTTATCTATGTCTTGTCCAAAATGAAATCACAGACTTGTTTCTTTATGAAAGCACCTAACTGTGCTCCATCTCAGTGACCTGGCAGCCGAATGCCCACCAAGCTGGTTCTCAGGTAGAGTTAACTTCAGCCTAACCCCTTTAGTCCTAACCACTTTTGGGAAAGTTAAGCTCTGCTGAAAGCTTCTGGTGTTGAGCAGGGAGTCTGCAACCATCCAATAAACCCCACTAAGCACAGGGGTCTGTTTGCAGCCCCTTGTGTGTTAAAGCTGCAAAGTCTCTGAGCACAGTCCAGTTGGATGTAAACAGCATTCCTCTGCTGGGGTGGCAAACGATACCTTCCTCCCTGCTGGGCCTCAAGATGTAGCCAAAACTTGTTTACTCTGTAATTTAAAGTTCATTGTAATCTAAAGAGGGATTTTTGCAATGCAAATAGGGCTGCACAGAATGTAATACATTTTATTTATCGCTACTGTTAATTATGGCTATATAGCTTATCACTCATCACATAGCTTGGATTGCAAAACACAATGTTTCAAACACACTTTAACTCTCAGATCATGATCAGTAAAGAGAATATATTATACTTTTAATATGCACTTTCCCCCACAGTATTTTACAATAGCCTGAATAAACTCCATTTTGCAGAAAAGGTTTCCAAGAAATGCAAAAAAGAAATATCTCAATTTATGTGTGAAGGTAGTTTCTGATTGTATAAAGTGGGCAAAAAAGTGTCTTTTTGTTTGGTTCTGGAGTGCCCAGTTGTTCTGGCTGTTATACATCAATGAGAGAGCCTGCTATTAACCCCAAAATTCTGATTATTAGAAGATCATCCCACAATGATCTAATGTTAAGATAAATAATTGCAGTTCAGTGTGGCTAGAACAGTCTGATGGTCTCAGTGCTCTTTAAAGGTGCTGAAACAAGAAGTGGAGTGCAAAGGCTCAGGAACAGCAATATTCAGTGAAGGAAAAGTCTCCTCTCTCCTTGGCCTGTAGGAGGTGATCTAGGTTTGCTTCTTCTCTAATTCACACCTGTCATAAACTAATAATCATGTTCAATAACAAATGAAATGAAAATACTGCCCAGTGAAGAGGGACAAAGTGGTTCATGTTTGTTACATATCCTGATGCTGGACTTTGACATTCTGACAACACCCACCATTCTCGAGGTGCCATTGCAGATAAATGATTCCCTGCAGCAGAGATAAAGTGCTAAATGCTTCAGTGCTGTCCACGAGATGCAATGACCCTTATGCCCCAAGAGGTTAGAAACCTTTTATTAGCTGATTAGTGCTCTAAGTTAATGCAGTTAGGCTAGGTCTAAGAAGCCTGGTTCTGTGAGTTTTACTAAACCCTCCAGCTCTTCCTGACCACCCTGCATTTCAGAGGGCAGTGCAGCTGGGAACAGGTCACCCAGAGAGAGCTGGAACCTCCACCTATCCAGCGAGCCTTTCAGGACCTGGCCAGGCAGAGCCAAGTTTGATCTACATTTGGCAATATTCCTGTGCTGGGTTGAAGGTGGAGCTGGATGGCAGCTACAGATTTCATCCAGTCTCTGCATCTTCCTTTCAGCTCCCCAGCTCCTGTAAGTCCTTGATAAGTGCTGGGGTGTTACAGCACTCATCGCCCCATCCGAGGTGATGGTTGGTCCTGCCAGGGCTGCAAAAGTGGGGATGTGCCAGGAGATCCCAGTGCCTCAGGCATCTGTCTGAGTTCCCATCCAGCCCATGCACCTGGGCTCCTTCCCACAATAAATGAGCAAGAGGATTAGGTTGTGATGTGCTACTGGATTTTGGCCTAAAATGGTATTGAGGGCATGGCTGAAGAGTATCAGTAGATTGAGGGGATGCTGCGTCTTCTACACCCCAGTGCCTAAAAGAGCTGCTGATTTTAGCTGAATTTTGCCACAATAAACTCTTTTTCAGCAATAAACTTGTTGGTGAGACTGGCCACCATAAGTTAGTGCAGAGCTGGAGGGGGATGCAGAAATCAATGCAGGTATTTGGCAAACTGGAATGTCTGACAGTGTTGGAATTAACAAAGCTGGTTTAGCATTTCCCCTGCCAGTATCCACTCTTGTAAATAGGAATTTAGTTATTGTTGATATAATTGCAATCAGGAAAATGTTTTGTAGAGCGAGGAGTTCTCTCTACAGTATTTTCTCTGATACCTGAAATTCAGAGTGGATGTGACATATTGTTCTGCTTTGAGTTTCATTTAATTTGAGCATTATGATAACGCTGAAAGAACAAGAGAGTGGTAGCAAGTACTCTGCATTTGAATATATTATCTTAGGTCTTGCCAGCTGCAGAAGTTGCATTTACATAGACAGATGGTGGTGTAAGAGCCACCACTACTGACTGTACCACGTTAAGTAGTTTTTCAGTCTGTGCAAGAGGCAGTGCTTATTGTGATAGGAGTACTAGCAGTAACCTGTTTTGTTTATTCTTATATAATCAAAACCCCAACAACTCCAAAACCAGCAGTCACTGTGGAGTAGCTGGTGTAAAGATGGAGGCAGTAAAACTGTCATGTTTGAAAATGCCATTTGGGAGCTTCTACAATTTATTTTCTGAATGATTAGGGAGGCTGTCACAACATAAAAGATTTGGAAGTAAGCTGTCCAACATTCAAAGGTACACGGTTGTCACAAGAGCAGTTACACTGCAGCTAAATCCTTGGTGATGTAAACAGCTGTCAGCTCTCAATTAAATGGGGATCATGGCTTTGCCCTGCCTCTGAGATAAGGGAGCCTGGTTGTTTCCGTGCCAGAGCATCTACCTGTGCACAGAGCTGCTCAGCAGATTGCTGGCACCAGTTGTTTCCATTGCACAAAGTACTGAGTAGTACCAGGAAAGAAAAAGCCTGACACTTCTTCCTCTAGCTGTGGTGCATTGCTGTACAAGGGTCAGGAAAGTCCCTCCTGGCTGAAGTGCAGGGACCAGCCCAGCTCACAGGGCTGCTGGCCCAGGTGTGTTTGGCACTGATGGCACTCTGTCTCAGGGTTACTGATGGTCATGGCACAAGCAGCACTTCCATGCACTTGCTCTGCTTTCTCCCTGTGTAATGTACCTAATGTAGTCATGAACCATAATGAAACATTTGCAGCCATGTACATGCACTCAGGGCAGTCTGGATTAAAACAAACTGAACAGGATTTACAGTATTTTCTCCAAGAACCCAATTAAAAAGATGAGCTTTCCATTACAAAGATGCAATCAACACAAAAATCTTACTTTATATTCCCAGGACAGATCATTAATAGTATTTCAATCAAAATTTGATTATAATAATCCTAACCTGTTTAGCACAAGCCCTGCAGAGCCTTTTATTGTTTTTTTTTTAACTGGATGAAAATAATAACAATACCAACAACACCAAAAAAGTTTTAAGAAAGTATTTGATATTGAGATAATTTAAACTCATTTCAGCAGAGACTATAGACTAGGGGCAAATGTTTTCTATAAAGCTGCTCTTTCTGAACACCAGCGTTTATGAAAGTCACATCCACTAAATCTGTGGGTCTGTCTCATGAATGTTTTATCTAATTCCAGTGTTGCTAGCATGTCAGAGGGTTGTGCTTTTTGGGAGGTTTCCAGTTGTCTGGTAGAAATCCAATTGCTTATTCATGGATGAAATCTGATCAAGATGGAAGATACTGCAATGAGTGGAATTACCTTTTGGCTTTGATGAGCTGGTCTAAAACTGGAGAGAGAAGCAAAATTCTATTATACATAATTTTTTCTCTCCAGTTTTATTTATTTCTTTTCTCTCCCCTCCACCCTTGCACTTTTCTCTGGGCAATTGGCAAATCCATGAGTGCCATTAATGTTCCTGCTTGGCTGAACATTAAAAGTGTATTTTTGAACACAGCCTCCCTGAAATGCCCCAATCCTGTTGGCTCAGGGATTGTACTTGTTCTTGGAATATCCCAAGGGAAATCCCATCACTTTTCTTCCATTCACATGACCCAATGATTGTTTGAAAGTGCCCAGTTTTGCAGCTTCTTTCTTTTAAAGTCTGAGTTTTGAAGTTTACGCATTATATTGGACTTTGGAGAACTTTAAGTCAGTTCACTTCTTTTAGCCCAGGCATGAAAAAATTTACTGGAAATTACGTGGTGCCCATGTAAATACTGAGATATAGTTGAGCAGTGGACATTTGTCTTAAAGACAGAATACAAACAATGAAAACACACCAACCTTTAGCCCACAGCCATTATCTGTGGTATCTTAGTAATAGATGTAGTACCTTGTGCAGGGTTCAAGGCTCTCATATTTAAAGACTGAGGGATTTTCTTTTCCCACAGAGTTAAAAAGAAAATGTCGTAACTAAAGACAATATTATTTTTTTATTAGTTTAAAATGTGTTGTGAATAACCTGAACAAGTACAGAGAGCCCCCATGCATGCTAGTCAATATGGGATATTTTATTTGCCATTGCAAATACACCACTTCTCTATTAACCATCTTAAGCAAAAATATGCCAGACCATTTGGGCCTCAGGATAATGATGTTGTGATTTATTGCACTCTGCATTTCCATCCTGTAGCAATTACCAGAAGAGCTGATAATGGTCTGCAATTTGTTTTCCAGAATTGGGAATAGCTGCCAGCAAGAGCTGCTCTCAGGCAAAGGTAGTGGCTGTTTACCTGCCCTGCTCAGCCAGTCCAGGGAGGACAGGTCAGTGGAACCTTTGGGAATGCACAGCCAAGTGCCAGCCTGGTGAACTGAGAGCAGCTGTTTCTTATGAGGTGCTGCAGTGGGACCCAGTGGAATAAAAACTGACTTTTTATTAAGTGTCTATAAAAGAAAGGGTAATGTATCAGTTTTTCTACCCTCCAGTTCACTCACATCAATTTAAGATGTGTCCTCGATTCCAAGAATCAAGTGACACCACCCTGTTTTTAAAGAGCTCACAGCTCTAGCTATTGGTGGAGGTTCCTTATATTGGAATTTACTGTAAGCACTTGTCATAGTTATATGAAATCTTTATAATCCATGGGGTTAGAGATGTTTCCTGTTTCAAACTGGTTTCTTGGTGACCTTGGTGTCAGTGAATTGAGGCTCCACACACATTTTTCAGGACTTGATCCTGCCCAGCTGTGACAACAGTTTGTCAGCTGGCAAGAGATGAGACCCTGTGAATCTCAGTAGAAAGGATAAACATTCATCTTCAAATATAAGATGATTTCATACTTATTGAAAGTTTTTGGGTTTCCATTACTATCAGCAAGGTTGGTTTAGTTCTCTTTAATAGGAAAGGGATTGTAGGCTACAGAAAAGTGGTTTGACAGAAGGTGTCATAGCCTAGGTCTTGGTAAATGTACAGAATAGGATTTCAGCACTTAATGAACTGAGAACATCAAGTTCACACAAATATTTTGCCGACTGAGAAAAAGCTTTTTGGCATCTCTAAGAAAAAGAAAAAGTTGGTCTGTATGTGTTTTAAAGAAGCTTCATTTGGCTTAGCCTGTATTTGTCTCTTCTTCTGCTGGTTCTCCTTGTGTGTCCAGGCTCTGCTGTGCTGTGTTCAGTACCTGGTATTTTTGATGAGCAGTCATACAGGTGTGCCACTGGAGTATAGTAAAGACTGTTTTGAGTCTAACTTCTTTAGGCTTGGTATTCAAAGTTTTAGCATGGTAAAATGAACTTGTATTGTGCTTTATTTAAAGGAGAACAATTAAATGGTTTACCTTCCTTACAATAACTACTTTCCTGTAACATGACTGGAAGGAAAGAAGGAATCCTATTGACATTTCCATTAGTGAAAATCAGAATGTAACAGAACTAAATCCAGTGTCAAGATGATGTAACCACTAGGGGATTTCAGATGCCAAGCACAGGTAAGAAAGGACTCTGCATTACCACTTCTTTCTTGTCCCTGCTTTCTTTCACACTCCTGTTTGTGAGAATTCTCCCCTGCATCCTCCAAAATCACTGGGATCCCCAATAAGTTTTCAGAACAGGAATAACTACTGCAGGCACTTTAATGCACTTTAACTTTGGCAATGCTACATAAGTATTTTCCCACCATTCTTCTCCCCATTAGCAGCAGCAGCTCTCTTTTTTACATTTTTTTGCCCCCCAGCTCATTTTGCTCTAACACTTCTGAAGGGTTATACTGAAGTCACTCTTCAGTGAGTAACCAAAATAATCAGGTATTAATTACAGCTAAAGAACAAGGTCCAAAGCGTGATTCATTGTAATTCTTCAGTTCATCTAGAGTAAATAGGACCTTATCTGTGGGGCTGCCTAGATTTTTTACCTCAGTGATATGTGGAAACTATAGCTCAGGATCTTGGAGGAAACTTTGAACCCACTACACCAGTTTGAACAGGTTTGTGGCCTTTGGCTTTTTAATCTTTGCCTTGGTTCACTGTTAGATTTGAATGATTGCCAAGTACTGTAAAAGCCTGGAAATTGGATACTAATCTTGGAACTCTTATTTAGATTTTTTCCCAAGGAAGAGGTTGCACAATAAACATTGCCTGTCCATCTGGTCATGGGAGAGTGTTTTCCACTTTTGTTTCAATTCCTATTCTCAATGAGAATGGAAGAAACTCAGCAATTTGCAAGAGCAGACACTGAAGCTGCAAAGCAATATGAAAATGCCATTGTTTAAATTACTCTATAGTTATTATTATTAATAATATGGCTTTGCACTCATGTTCAACCTTTTGAGTAAAAGGTAACAAAAAGTTTTGCAAATGAGAATTTAAAAAACAAATAAATACTTCTATATTTGTATCTTCACAGAATAATTTGTGCTTGAGATTACAATATTTAAGTGCCCCTACTGGTCTAACAGAAAAATTAACCACTTGTACATTATTTTAGTCACTATTACATTTCTATAACTCTCTTGAGAAGGAAGGGATTTGAATAATGGTTCTGAATAGACATCTATTAGTACTTCTATAGTTTCTATGGAAGTACATTGGAATTAGGAGTATTCTATAAAAAAATATCTTTTCATTCTGGAAGTTCAGCTTACAATTCACACAATGGTTTTGAAAACTCTACCTTGCATGGCAACCTTTCAGTCTTTTGCCCACATAATTCCTGTTGGTTTAGCAACTCCAGCCAGTGCTCAGTTGTTATGAAACCCAGAGAAATTGATGAAATTAGTAATATAACTGGTTATTCCCATGTATGTATGCAAATATAAATAATGCTTAGAATTTATTCCTGGTAGTGTATTTTAGCTTCAGCTGTAGTGTATGAAGAAAGTGGGTAGTATAACCATACCTTGGTTATTTCACTAAATGTCCTTTTTGTGCATTTATTTGATAAAAAGTGGTGCTTTTGTTCATCCATGGAAGAAGGCAGTATCCAGGGCTTCTCAAGGACTTCATAGGCCTTGAACTTTCTCCCACTCTAAGGACAAAAACATAATTTTTCCTTTTTGGCAGATTTTACGACCTGAAGTGAGCTGTTGCTGATTCTAATACATTGAGATCAGGACCAAGGCAGACCTTGACCACGATGAGGAGATCATGCAGAAAACCCAAGGTAACTCATAACTTGACTGAGCAGACCAAAAGGAAGGAGTTCAGCAAGGAAACCTGTGTATTTCTTACAGGTGGTGTCTTCATCAAGTGCAGATCAGGTAAGTCCAGTACAGTTAGAATTTGTCACTTGATTTCTTGAACCTGTGCTGATTTAGCCTGGTTTTGGTCTGACCCTCTACTCCTGACATGCTTACAAAGAGCAAACTCTATTTGCAAGTCTAATAATGTGGCTGAAACTGGTAATTACTATACATACTTCCAGAAGATCTATAATATAATTAGCAGCTGCTTTGAGTTGCAAAATTACAATAAGAGAAGATTTATGTGCTTCCCTTTAACTTAAGCATGGTTTACTTCGATAAATACAATTCTGAGATAAGAATAAATGCATATTGCATTGGGCAATCTTCCCTGTGACACTGAGATATGTATTACCTCTTTGCTCCAATTATCCAAAATGATGTTGCTTTCCCTTTTTCCCTGCTTTGATTACCTTTTCAAGTGTTCTGTACCACCCTTGCCAAAGGGGTGCAATTATCCCTACAGGTTAAACCTCTTGACTTTGGGTGGAGGAGTTGTGCAAATGCGTTGCCAGTGTGGCGGCTCGGTGAATCAAACTTTCTGTCCTTTCATAACTTCTTTCATTAGGAGTCCCACCTGAGAGTCTGAAGAGCTGGTTTGGGTAGGAAAATGACTGAAGCCAGGGAGCAAGAAAGCTTTTCCTGCCCTGGTCTGCCTGGTCCCTCACCACTGCTGTGCTGCCCAAAGATTTCTGATTTGCCTCCTTTGACCCTGGATGTTCCAGTGCAGAAGCAGTGTCCCCCAGATGTACATGGCAGCCTTTAGACAATTATTTAACACTTCTCCAGAGCTTCATTAAGCAGAAGCTGATCTGAAGGAGTGAATGAACTGTGGCCAGGGCCTTCTTGGGCTTTGAAACTCAAGGCAGGAGCCTTGAGTGGCAACAGGTCCAGCTGTTCATATCTCAGAAGCTGAGAGTTCTTAAAGGCCAGCTCCACCACACGGAGCCCTTCCTGACACAACCTTAACAAAAAGATGTGTGAGAATGCCTTCACCAGAATTTCATCCCTTTCAGGCATTGTTTCTCCAGAGGTACCAACTTCTTCAATTCTTCTGCTGAGGGTTGTGATTGCAGAGCTCATTACAAGAGTCTAAACTCTGCTGAGGGTCTTCCTTGCTTTCCACTCATGTGTAATATGGTGAAGATAAATTTATTCCACTGCCTTTCAAGTCCTCTTTGCTCAGAAGGGATTAAGATTTAAACCTTCAACTGCCCTCTCAAAGAAGGTGAACATCAAAACAGCCTTGTGACTGAAAGTCTGACTGAAGCTAATAAAAACCTGTTCTCTTGAAACACCCTTGTTACAGCATGAGGAGCGCTTCTGTAACCTGCCAGCCTTCGGTTCCCTTGTACTGCTGTGGTGCAGTTCACTGATTAGAAACAATACTAGATGCACTTGTGATAAACTCTTTGTGGAGCCTCTGATCTGTGCATGGCTGTGCTCTCCTGAGATGGGGAAGCACAGACTACGTGCTGAGCAGCACTGCTCACCTTGCTGAGGTATCAGCCAAAACGCCAAAGAAAAGATCGTGACAATAATAATAATAATGATAATGATAATGATGATAATGATAAAAATAAAATGACGTACTTGGAAAATCTCTTGTGTTACCTTGGCTTAGCTTGAGCAATTTATAGGAAATCTCCCGGTTCCCAAATCTTCAATTGGGAAAGAAACTCCCAGATGGCAAAATTAGAAGCGTAATTATAATTTATTTAAAAATAGAGTGGCTTTTTTGAGGTAAAAGAGGAAATGCTTCAGATTTAAAACATTAAAGTTGCCTGAAGCAGAGTGAGTGAATTGATGATAATGTGGAGCTCTGGGTTTGACTTTTCATGAATGTGTCCCTATTGCCAGAATTTCAGTCCCTATTCAGAAAGATTTTAACTATTTTTTGGAAAGGGATTAGATCTAATGAAAGCTTTTCTGCTCTTTTTTTATTATCCAAATGATAATAAGCTTTAACCAGTGTATTTTCTTGTAGTAGCAGCACTGCTCTCCCAAAAAACTGCAGGATGATCTGGGACTTCATCCAACCTATGCTGAAGTCTTTCAACTCAAATCGAATCCTTGGTGAAAAAAATTAGAGGTGATTCCTCAGTAAATACAATGCATTGTCTGTGGTGGGTCTTGCAGTTACTTTTGCATTTATTCCAAAGCCTGGCACATGATGCTTAGAGAACTGCACAGTATTACAGGCCTTTGTTTGAATTCTATCCTTTTTATTTTGCAGATTTTTTTTTAAACATAAAAGGAAGAGGAGGAAATTTATGAAAATGCAGACCGTGTCAACATAGTTCAACTTCTCAACTTGTCATCTTGTCTCAGTTCTAACTGGAAGAGCCTGAAGAAGGCCCTATGGCCAACTTGTCAGCTCTAATCTCCCCTTCTACTCCTAGTGGATATTTTATTAACACTTTTTAAGGCTGTTTTTTATTTGTTTTGCAGTCTACATGCTGAGGCAGCAGCCAGTTTGGTTTTCTTCATCTTTCTCTCTTCTTGCTCTCTGCTTCCTGAGAGAGAGGTTGGCTCTTCTGCCATCAGAGTCCACAAATCACAGCAAAAGGGATTGTTGCAGTTTTCATAAATGTGGTGTTACTTGAAAATTATAGACTGCAACTGCTTATTGCAGTTCTGTGCAATGGCTGTAAATTGGGCCCTGTATCTTTCTGGTGACAGTCATTCCCGCAACAGGCCTTTTAGGAAATTGGAAGGGAAATTAAACAAGAGCAAGGGGTAGCCTTCCTTTTATCTTTGACATGCCTTCCTGAAATCCTTATCTATCATATTCAGGCAGAGATGCTGCTGAAATGCTGGTGGATTTAGATGTTGTCTGTCTCTGAAGCTACAGACTGCTGATCCTGCATGCTCTTTGAAGCAGGCCTGTTGATGGGGTCTAGATACACATAAAATTTTATGAATGATGGACCATGGTGACATGGCACCAGTGGAATATATTATTTCTCTATTTTTACTGTCCATTCATTTAAAAATCAGCTTTCTCAAAGCTGCTTAAAAGGGTTAAGCTGAGCACACCGTGACCATAGGTAGGAAACTGTTTGCAGAGAAGATTGAGTGGCCAGTAAAGGAAGGCTACATGATGAGTTTATTTCTCTTGCTCAGGAGAAATAGCCAGCACAAAGGATGGTAGGTAGTGCATAGAAAACTAATATAATCTACTATTATATATATATGTTATATATAATATATAATCTAATAACTATGTAATAATGTACAAGGAAGGAAACTGTAAATGCAAGGTGGTTTCTGAGACTCAAAACCTTCTGAGGTGATGCACATTACTCACTGCCCTGTGTGCTGGGATGTGCCTGGTCCTAATCCAGCCCCAAGTCCTGGCCTTCCTTCAAGTTTGGTTTGATGGGAAGGGCTCCTCACCTAACCTTACCTTTCTCTTCACCACTGAGCTTGCCTCAAATGAACTCTGTGTTGACACTCGTGCAGGAAAAAAGACTCTGGAAAGAAAAGGCTTTTTATATCTGTTCTACAGAAGAAATACACATGTTAATTCTGGCTATGGCAGATCCTCTAGGCCCACACCTCTGACACACCCAATATAAAGAGAGTTTAAACAAGCACTTACCCTTAAGGGTGGGAGGGATGCTCAGTTTTATCACCTCACCCCACCCCAGCCCTGGTTCCTCCAGGCCCTGTTAGAACAGCCAGGTTTGTTCCCTGTGTGCAGGAAGTGCTGAGGTTTGTGTCCCTCAGCAGCCACCTGCTCCAGGGTGCTCTGTGCTTCAAGAAAAGGGTCAGGTAAAAAACACCTTTTTCCATGAGTTGGGGACAATCAGTCAGTGCTGGGAAACGATGGATTTCACAGCCTCACATATCTCAAAGCGAAGCAGAAACCCGACCTCAAGGCACCTGTGTCTCTCCAGTGCTGGTGGTGCCAGTGGGACGGTGCCTCACCTGAACCCAGCAGGACAAACCCCAGACACACCTGTGGGAGCTGGCACCAGCCCCTGCTTGTCCTGGTCCCTCACCCCTCTGCCAGGGCAAAGCCTGGATTGCTCTCTGTGCCAGTTTAAAGGAGCATGGGCAAATTACAAGGCAGTTAAACCCAGTGATCTCCTTATCTTTGCTATTAGTATTGCTTTCGATTATTCTGAATGATACATGGCAAGAAACCAGATTTGCTTTTGATCTTTAATACCATGTGTTTACTTTTCACTAAGCCAAACAAGGAAAACCTCTAACTCTCTTTCACTTTTATCTGTCCCCTATTTGTTTTCATGTACAAGCACAGTGCTTCAATGTTCAGGCTGTAGATGATGCCAAGGAAAATTGAAGTCCAAACCAAGAAGCTGCTTTCACTGGAATTTAGAAAAACAAATACAGAGAGCTTTCTGTTGCTCATTTTATTTCATTTTCAATAAATCTAAATTTTGAGTCAACTCAACCTGACAGTGTTTATCTAAATAAAAATGCAATGGTTATGGGAATGAGAGCTGGTCCTTAGCTCAGAGGAGGAGGAGACTTTGATTAGTGCTTGGCTAGGAAGAAGGCAAGTGTCTAAAGCAAGAGGATTTGAAGACCATGTTCCACTGAAGTGGGTATAAATTTTATCAGTACCTTTGAAGCAAGTAGAATCAAACTCTAAATTAGTGATTCTGCATTACTTAGTAGCTCTTACTTCTAGCTTCTGGCTAGCTTCAGTTTTTAGCTGGAGAGCTAACTGGAGGGGTTATTTGGAGTTGCCTTAAACCTATATGCTACTAAATGATTTACTGGATGTTTAGATACCTATAATCCTGGAATTAGACCTACTGGGATATAAATCCCTGAAGCTCACAAGCAGTTAAATAATGACTAAACGGAAAAAGAAAAACCCATCTAATCCTTTCCATGCTAAGGTATATAATAGCACAAAATTGGGAAAATCCATCTTCCACACCAAATAGAGTGATTACAAATGAAGGCAAGAACATTATCCAAAAATATTGGAAGTGGAGTAGTACTGTGATCAAATAGAACAACAAACAATTCCTGAAAGAAAGGAAAAGTACGTAAATATTTCTGTATGTGTTTTACAGGGTCTGCACTGACACTGAGTTCCTTCTGTTCATGCTTTTATCAAAATTCTTAGCCAGTTCCATATGTTTATTGCAAAGTTTTCCTTCTTCTTTGCCAGGAGGGCATATCCAAAGCTCTCATAAGGAGACTGAAACCATGGGCTGGATTTGCAAAGAGCTGTGAAACTTTTTCTGCCTTACTGGGAGCAAATACGGACTGGATTGCTGAGATGGAATTTTAGCATCCTGCCTTCATAGCCTACTGTACACAGGAGAAAGCTGCCTTAGGATTTCAGTGGCCCAGGAACCAAGCACTGTGAGCATCCTTGCTCTGAATTTTCCCTCCCTAAGGATTGGTAGTGCAGTTCTCATTGTAGACAGCCTAACTCAGGAGCAAAATCCACAGTTCTGGTTGCACTGTGCCAGAAGAAATGGTTTTGAAGGACCTCAGCATGATTCAGTGCTAATCCAAAATACTGCACAATGGTGAAGAAACAAGGAAAATCAGTTTAAGCTATAGAATGGTGCTTTGCACAGCTATAGCTGAAAGGGGCCAGCAGTGCTCGTTGGATGGAGTGTGTGAGGCTGCATGCAGGGCAGCATCTCGTGAATCAAGGGTTGCTGTGTGCACTGCAGGGATACTGTGGGAAAGGAAGTTATACACTTTCACCCTCATTCCCAAAGTGATCCTGGAAGAGCCAGCTGCTGAACTGACTGTGGTGGTTGCAGCACCTTGTCTGGTCATTCTGAAATTGATTTCACAAATATTTAATGTGTATCATGTGTACCAGGTGGGCTGATGAGGATGAGATGAACTCTAAGAAGAATTGATTCTACTTCGTTCTGTTACAGAACCTCATCACCTTAATATTGCAGAAGTTCATCTGCATCCTGCAGTGCTGGTGGTAAGAAATGAGGAGCAGCTCCCTCAATAAAGTCACTTAAATATGACTGATGACAAATACTGCAGCGTCTGACCCTGCACCTCTTCTGTATAAATGTAATTTTGTACAAATAGTCACATTCATGTGCAACCACTGGATGTATTACTTTGATCATTTGACAAAACCAGCAGAGGCAGGTAATTATTTTTGGTTATTAGGTGTTTGCCCAGTATTCACAAGTAGGAGTGCATGATGGTTACTCTGCCTCTGAGGCTATTTATTTGCATAATTTCCTTTGTTTGGTAACAATGTGCTATCCAGACATTGAGAAGAGTCATATAGTCCCTTTCTGGTGGAATCTGTGTGTTTGCTAATACCCATGTGCAGTTTGTATGAATGTATTTGTGGTCAGTCTGTGCCCACTGACCCAGGCTGTGTTCCCATGCTATAGGATCAGTGGGTACCTGCCCATTTCAGGAGGAAGCAGGAGGTCCTGGCCCAATGCAGTGTGCTGGAGTCACGTGTTTCCCAAACTGCTCCAAATCTCAAGGCAATTTTCTGTGCTTTGTCCTTCAACACATGATTTATGTTAGTGAGTTGAGGAGTCAGTGCTTCCCTTGGTGAATGTTATTCTGCAATGGGAGTTATTGAAATGGAGAAGTGACAGAGGTCACAGACCAGAGTTTCTCATGTGCAGCACTGCCTGTCCTCCTCCCCTGGCTCCTCAGCATCAGGCATTAGGGACTGGCTGTTTCATGAGCCTCAGCATACAAAGCAAAGCCATCAGCTCTTCTGAAATTTGCTACTAGGTCAAAAGAGCTTCCTTAGAGGTTTATTTTGTCTTGGAGATGCACACTTTAAGAGCTCCTCCAAAAATTCCAGTGAGAGCAGAAACAGATAAATGTTAAGCTTCCTTTGCATTCCACAAGAGGTCCCAGCTGGTCTTTCTCTCCCAGCAGTAACCCCGGGGCAGAAGGCAATGCTTTTTATTTCCTCTCACACTCTGCAAAACAAAGCTTAATAAGCCTTGACACAGTTGTTCTTCTCCATGTTTTGTTAGGGGGGGATTCCCCTAAAAATCTTTCTGGATGCAGGGTTGCCTGAGACATTCTAAACACTTTGGCTGAAATTCTATTCAAAGTTTTATCACAGGGCTTTGCATGTAGATGATTTTCAACCCTAGTTTCTATTTCACCTGACTTTTAAGGCCAGCAGGAACCATTATAATCATCTTGGCTGAGTCCCATAAGCCAGAGAGTTTTGCTTAGTGATTGCTGTGTGGAGCTTGTGGTAGAGCTTGAGCACATAGTTTAGAGAGGCATTCAATCTTTATTTAAAAACTCAAGTGTCAGGCAGTTTGTCCTGGATGGTTTACTACCTACCCTGGCTTGTTCTTGTGGATCAATTGTCCGAGTCACAGAATTTAGGCTGTACAAGAAAAGGAAGCAAAATATAGTGGTCCCACCCTTCACAACCCTAGCCTCAGATGAGAGTAAAAATTGAGTATATTGAGATTTACTTTTCACAAATCCATACACAAGTGGTTTCAGAATTTCACAGTTATACACATTTAAAAAAGGCTCCCAGACAGCTGAAGCTTCTTCTTTAAAATATTCCTAGTGAGCTTCCCTATATGTTTTAAACACCATCATTTTTATGGCAGATGAAGTATTTATTTATGTACTTGGAGGCTTGATTCTGGAATAGAGAGGCTGGAAAAAGAAAAAAGATGCTGTTCAGGAAACCAGCGGAGAACTAAGAGATGACAATTTGCTTTTAAAGAAAAAAATGAGTGTTGCATGTGCTGAAAAAGTGTGTGGATCTGTGTTGGATTTGTGCTGCAGTCAAATTCTGCCTGATTGGATCTGTAACCTTGTGTTCCAGTCCAGCCCCAGTGAACTCGTCCTGGAACTTTGCTGAGTTCACTGCAATCTCTTGTGTGTTGATAAATGGAGTCCCAATATGCAGATTTCATGCCTCAGTCTGTTTGCTCAGTATAGAAGCACATGGCACAAGCTGTGCATGGTGACCTCAGCCTTTGCTGGCCTCTTGGCAAGTGTTTTGGCAAGGAGCCGCTGCAGCCAACACCACCTTTTGCCTCCTTGTTAAGTTGGACCATTGCAGGAGCATTTCCTTTGGCATCAGGGAGTGCTGAAGGTTCCTTCAGAAACGTTCTGGCTCTGAGCCATGAGAGCACTTCTGTGAGAGGCAAGGACAAACAGAGGGCAGGGTACCAAAGTTATGTAACATGAGACACGTCCAGGTTAAGGTCCTGTGATAATGAAGTAAGGGTTGTTCACAGGAGCAATCATTTTCTTGGTTGGTTTTTTTTTTCTGTTTTGGTTTTTGTTTTGCTTTGGTTTTTGTTTTGTTGTTTGTTTGTGGTTTTTAGTTTTTTTCTTTCATACTCTGTAAGTATCTTATCAAAGTTCAGAAAGGAAGTCTCTCCTAACATGGGTCAGAAAACATTATCAGCTGAAGGCCAAGTTAATAAAGAGTTGCCTATTTATTTAAGACTTTGCTTGTGGATGAGAAGAAGAATTGAATCAACAGTTGATCAGGCATTGACATCTATAACAGCCATTAAACCACTGGGAACTTGTAAATGGGGTAACTGGTATAGAACTGGCTGGGTGCTGTTTGAGTTCATCAGCCTTAAGGAAGCAGGAGGTGGTCAGGAGCACAGAGGTGTTCTGCAGCTGCTGCTACTGCCTCTCCTCTGCTTTTTTAGTCCAGGTTTTACTAGATTTAAATTACTTTCATACTGAAAAATGGAAAACCTTTGACTATCCAAATTTAAACTGAATGGCAGTGTTTCATTGTCAATAAGTTAAACATTTCATATTTTTCAGGTTTATCCTAAATATCCAGTCTTTCAATGTTTAGCTGATATTTGGACTATAATGTTTCTGTGTCTTTAATGAGGAGCATTTTATATGTTACAGAGAGCACTTGCTTTTAAAATGGTTTCATTTACTAATACACTTACATGAGAAAATATCTGAATCACCCCATGATGCTAGGTAATTTTTAATTATATGTAAATGTCAATATAGTATATACATAAGTAAGTACACAATGAAGTCTGGAGGAGAGTGAAACATTAACCACAGCTGAGTGGTGAGAATGAGAACAGCACTCCTCATGTGGAAACAAGAAATCAGAGGGAAAATCTCTTCTTCTCCACGTTTAATTTCAGGATTGATGTATGTCCCAGGTTATGTAGGAACATTTCATTGTCTCACCCAGTGTTCCCTGCTGGCAATAGAAATCCTCCTGCTGCACAGCAGAAGTGCCATTATTGGCAGTGACATTGCTGGGAATGTGTCTGTGGTGCACGAGCTGTGGATCCTCTGCAGGTGCAACTCACATTCACACCACAGTCAGTGAGAACTTTCTCAAGGCTCCAATTATTTCCATCTGGTAAAGGAAGGATGCATTTGACACAGGTGTCTATTGGCCTTTTCAACTCAAAGTGGCCACTCTCCAACTGGCTCAGTGATGGGACTGTCCGCAGAGGAAAGGGGAAACATCCCTGCTGCACACTTCCTTTCAGAGCAAATCCTTATGGCGTGAAGAACCTAAGATATTTCAGCTTTGGTTTGCTTTTCTAGAGAAAAAGTTTGATGCAAGTATTTGCTGCCCGTTTGATCTTTAGAGGATATGGTTACCATATCCTCTAAACTCTTAACTCAAAAGCAATGTCCTCTCTTTTTTAAATTTTAAACTGAAGAGAACCCAGCATGCTCTAGCTTTGCTTCTCAAATTTTGCCCCTTATTTCTTTTTTTCCCTAACAGGCACAAGCCTTAAGCACAGGTGGCTTCTGTGGTTTTTTATTTCTGATGATAGCTATTGACCTGCCAACTGGGTATTCTCTTGGTAATAGTAAACAGGTTCCTAATGGCTAAACTTTCTTCCATTTAAATTCTGTAGTCCAAAAATAATCTAGTTTTTTATTAACCAGGGAACGTATTATTAAACACATACATCATTTTTACCAGACTGTACCTCTGTAAACCTAAGTAGTTTTAAGTCAATGTTTTAGGGTTTTGTTGTTTTGATTTTTTTTTTTTTAAGTTTTAGGCCTCCAAACATTGGAAATTAAAAAGTGAATTTAGTGATTTGTGTGTAAGTAGGAGGCCTGGGAGCTAGAAGCTATACACAATTTTGACAGTGTGTTTGAAACTACGTGACAGAGAGTATCTGTCTGACAAGTAGCAGACTCCTTGCTGGTTATGACAGACTCACAATCAATAGGTGATTTCAAGGAGTGTACTTCTCTGGATTATCTTGTTTATCTTGAGTTATGACACCCGTTTTTCTTTTTTTTTTTTTCCCCTATTTGCATAAGTTGTTTAAATTGCAAAAATCCATTTTACTTTCTCAGCTATTAAAAGAAAGGTGAGATCTTCCTGGCACCAACTGGATGACCCCTTGAATTAACTGATTATGAAAATATCAGAGCTTTCTTTTGCTAATGTGGTCTGGGCAGTACCTTCTGGTCCAGCCAAACCATATGGAATTTATATCCCAGTCGGTACATGGGAAAATGAGATTATTTACTCCAGGATATGGGAATGCTCTCATTGACTCTCTGACTCTCTGTGGATGAGTGTGAATACTGGGGGAATTGACAGGCTGCTGTCACAGGCTCGGCCCAAGTGCAATCCAAGCTCTGGTCAAGCTCTTGCACACGCTGCTCTGCCAAAGGACTTCAGCCTTCACCTACAAAATCCTTGTTTTTCCATTACTGAGACTTTCCCAAACACACAGAGCCAAAGGGACATATTAACACATGCTGCATGCCAGAAGGCACAGCATGTCTCTGTGACCAGGAAACACGCTTGTTATTTAACAATGGATGGAGTCCCTGCGTTTGTTTTTCACCTGAGTTAATCTTGGCACCTCAGTTAGTATCCTTTAGGTCACCTAATATGTTATGTGAGTGAGCTGTGGCTGGCCAGCATGTCCAGATTTCCCTTTCCCACAATAATGGGAAAAGACAGCTTTAGTTTTCCTCTTCTTGCCTCATTTGGACGTCACATGGGTACAGTCCTGTCCTATTGTGCTCTTCCAGAAAAGTCTGTGGGTTCAGCATTGATGATCCAACTCATCTGGACCTCTCATCCATGTGTTACTACAATCAGCAACTTTTACCACTGGTATGGCTGCTGCTTCTCTTCAGAAAAATTCTAATTTCCTTCTTTTTTTTCCAAATATATTTCTCCTCTGCTATAAGCGTGCATATTTTTCTTTCTATGTATCCAAAAAAAAAAAAAAAAAAGGGATTTTCTGGATTTCTCATTTCTTGAAACAATCTGTGGCCACAAATGGGTAGTGTTAATTGAGAAGAAGGCAGAAGACTCCAGAGGAGATTGTGCTAAATGGAATGAAGATCAAGTGGCCTAATCTAGAAGCGTGGTCTGGGCTAAATTGTGGTTGTGTACATTTTTTATTTATCTGGTAATTATTAGTGAGAAAAGACTGCTTACTGTAAAATATTTTATTATTTTTCTGGATAGTTGTAATGTATCTGGAAATTGTCCTTGTTCTTCTTCAAGACGTGTTTTTGAAAATCATAATGTTTTAGTTATTTGAGGTATACATCCCCCTCTCAATACATATAAAAGTCAAAAAGTGTATTTCTGCTTTTCTAGTATGAACACAAACTTCTAAATCCACATGAGCTTTTCTCATGAATAATGAAAACTAAACCCAATGAGAAGAAGTGGAGGAGAGAGAAAACATGGGCATAATTGGTTCAGGGGTGGGAGAGCAGTGCCAGAGAAGGGACTGCTGCAGAAGCCCGTCCCTAGCCAGGTGTCCCTGTAGCAGGGCTCTTCCTCCTGCAGCCACCCTTCACAAAACAGCTTTTCACTGCTTCTCTTGCAGGGGTGGTGCTGGGGGGTCCCTCACAGCTGACTTGAGGAGAGCAAACACAGTGCTGTGCTGCATGGCTTCCACCTTTGCACTCAGTGTGGAATTTGGGAGCTCTGTGGGGCACCCAGTGCTGCTTGTTAGCCTGGCCTCACATCTCAGCAGCAGCCTGCCCAAACCTCTGCTCTTCGTGCCTCTGCTGTGCCCCACACACCACAGGCACACGTAATTTTGGGTAAGTCTGTACTGAAGTTTGATTTAATAAATCCCTCTAATAAGTGCAACAAAGGAACAGAAAAGATCCCTTTGGTGGCTGAGCCAGCTTAAATGAGCAGAATGCTTTCTAATTAACAATCCAGTGGTTCACTTCACATGCTTGGCTTTCTATAAAGTGAAAAATACCTTTAAGGCATTCAAAGGCATCTTTGTTTCGAGGGAGCAGAGCAATGCTGCTCCATCCACTGACCACCACCGCTGATCCTAAGGCCATGCAGCCCCAGGTCACTTGCAGAGTGATTGCCAATATTTTCTCAGCAAGCTCTCTATCGATTGCATAAATACAGTACAGTACCCATGAGGTAGTGTTGACCTGTCACATAGTAAAGATGTGGCAAGCCCCATAATTCATTACCAGTTGGAAATAGAACATCATTGGAGAGATAAGGATAACAATGACTTTCCATCCAATGATAAATTACTAGCAGCTGCATTATTTTCCCTCACTTATATATGGCTCTCTTTATTGAATTTAGCTTGAGATAAATAAATGATCTGCCAGGAGCCTGGTTAATATTACTTCTCTGGGACCCATTTCAGGCCCAACTAGGCTTTTGCTGATAATATCTTTAAGCTTTTCAGTAGGGAGAGACATAACATTTGTTTCTGACAAGAACCCTATGTCGCCTTATCTGTTTCATTTGAGAGGCCGTCGACCTCAGCTTCTTTAGTTAAAATGAGAGCTTTACTGTAGAGGCTAAGTTCTTGAACTTGACTCTCTTCTTACAATGAGATTATATGTCCTGGTTGTAAATTTGAAGCCACACATGATATACAGTTATTCTTAGCATTTCCTGTTGATCACAGGGTGGTATTGATTTGCCCCTGCTTTTGAATCTTTATCTGATTGTTTGGAAAGGAATTCCACCTTTTTTTAAAATTATTATTATTCACCCCACAATAATATGTGAGCTTCTTGATGCACACTTATATTTAACTTCAGGCATTTGTTCCATTTGCAAATGACAGTGGGGTTTTTTTTCACAACCTCTCCCTCCTCTCTCCACCTTAGGAAAGATATCTTAACAAACATATCTACTTGGTTAAAAATAAAAAAGCCAGTCTAAGAACAAAATATTAACTCTTTCTGTGAATCAAGATGCCAAAGAAGGCAGTTGAAGCCTCACAATTCTTTTTGTTACCATTAATAATTCCTGTATTGTTTCAGTGATCCTGGCTTTACAGGAAAATTTGATCCATTGGAAAATTTGAAGCAGGGAGGGGATGGAGTGGAGGTATGAGGCAGCAGGCACAATTAACCTGGGCTTCCCTCCTCCAGTTACTGTTTGGATGCTTCCATTATGGTATTTTTGTTATTTCTGGGAAGATCTATCATCAGGTTTTAGATGAAAATCGGACAACTGCCATTTTTCATACAGAGTGAATTAGAGGAAATTAAACCCAACCACTTCTGATAAATCCTCTCATAAATAAAGTGGCTGGTGGTGTTAGATACAAGTCCAGCCACAGTTTGATTCACATTGTAGTGAACAAAGAGCAAGTTCTGTCTATTTTAATGCTCCATCATCATTATTGTTATTTATACTACAGGAATGCCTGAAGGCTCCAGCTGAGTGTGGAGACCCCATGTGCTAAGTGCATAATCACACTTGCCTGGAAGGGCTTGCAATAGGAATGAGACAGAAAAAAAGGGAAGAAGAACTGTTATACCTTCCTGTGCCTTTTACTTTACTTTTACAGGAAACTGAGGCTCAAGGAAGGAAAGAAGTCAAGGCAGCGAGGAAAGTCTTTGGCAAGGTTGGCAGCTCCTGAAAGATCTTCTGAGCTTCTGCCAAGTGCCTTGATGTAAGATCCTTTCCTACAGTTTTTTGGGGGGTCACCTGTCTGCTTTATGCTTTCCCACTAGGCAAAAGTTAGAAGATAAAATGGGAATATGACGATAAATCTCTTTTATCTGATGTTAGAAGAATTCGCGGTTAGAAAAGGAGGCACACCCTAAATAGCATTTTGCACAGATTAATGTAAAAGAAGATATAATCTGTGTGCATTTTAATTTTAATTTGAACAATGTCTTGTCTTGAAATGAAATAAGGAAAATTTGCCTTTTTATATAGTAGGAGTAGTTTTGGCATGTACTGGCCATTTATGCCATTTACCCTGTCATATAGAAGATAAAAAAAAGTTGTACAATGCTCCTAAAAGGCAGAAAGGTTAATATTTATTAAATCAGAAAAATAGGACAGTCATGTGACATGCAGTTGGCGTAAGCCAGAACCCATTCTTTTTATCTTGAGAGATTGACAGGATCTTCTCACCAATAATTATTAGCTAAACTTTGAAGAAATTAATTTTACTTTCAATCACAAACACAGGCAGCAGGAAAAGAGAAAAAAAAAAGGTGGTGGATATGAAAGAAATTATTTGCTGCCAAAGAATGAGAATGCTTTTCCATTTCTGCTGTGCTGCCATTCTAATGTTTCCCTGAGTACCCAGAAAGCATCAGGGTGAGATTCACACACTTGCACAAAGCCAAATTAAAGAGGCTTCATGCAGGGCTTTCCACAGAAGACTAAATTGACTTTGTGCCCTTGTGTATTCCCAGTGTTTGAGCAGAGGGAGGGGAGGGGACTGCAGCAGTTGTAGCAGTCCCCAGAGCAAGCTGGGACAATTGTTCCAAGGGGTTCTGACAGGGATTCCAGGATTGTCACCAGATTACTAATCTCATTTTCTGTGTGGTATCCCTTTGGCCATGGAGGTGCAGGGATTGCTTCTTGGAGGGGTGAAGTCATCAGACATCCCTCACTTCTATCCAAGCCATGTCATTGCAGCAGGGAAGGGTGATACACATCACTGGAAGAGTTTAGTGACTCATTCTTGCTAAGATCCTGTGCAGTGGTGGGTAAATGCAGCCTCTCCTTTCTGTGAGCCTCAGGAGTGGAATGCTGAAGTCACTTGACCAGCATGAAGGGAGGTTCAATTGGGAATGGAACTGTTTTGGATTTGATTAATAGAACACCCCTCCTTTCCTGGCTGAGAAGGGACTGCTTTTTCCTGGTACATGGGTAGTGCCTGGATTACCAACCATGTGGCATTGATCAGTGCAGTTGCTCTGTACTTTGTTCACTCTGGCATGGAGGACTCTTGATCTATATTGCTGTTTCCACAAACAATATCTACTACTCAAACTAATTGCTTGATCTCCTCTGAGGTTACCAGAGAATTTTATGTCAGTGAGCTGCTGAGAGGTTTTACAGCATTGCTGTCAGTACATTTTTGACAAGGATCTTCTGCAAACTTTGGCAGAGGAAATGCAGCTTCTGTATCTACCTCTAAACCTGGTTTGGTTCAGCTGGACCACAGACTCCTTCTCTTTTGATGTTTAGCCAATCTCCACTCTGAGCACCTGTGTGCAGTGACACTGCAGTAACTCCCCTGCCAGTCCTAGGTGCCACCTTTACAGGCAATCAGACCCTCCTTAGGTGATGATTTTTGTGGCTCCCACTGGAATCACTGCCTTTACAGCTGACTTAGAGCAGCAGATCACATGGTGCTGTGTGGCTGCTGCCAGTGCCAAGTGTGCAGATTTAACCTGTCCTGCCCAGTGGTGGTTCAGGAGTGCTGTGGTGTCACTCACTTGCAGTGCTGCTCACAGGGACCTGGGCCAAGGCCAACAACTCAATTCACATTATTGGCTGGGTAAGAAAAATGCCACTGGTGCTGACCTTGTCATAAATCCATAGCCCTGTCCCCACACCGCCAGCTGTCCAGAGCAGCCTTTTAAGGACTGATTGTATCTGTGTGCTGGTTGCTGAAATTGTTTGGGTTTTTTGTTATTTCAACTCTGTGGTCTTGGAGGAGCAAATTCCTCAATGATTTTGCCTTCTCATCCCCTCTGTGTGTTGTGTGCCAGCAAGGCTGGAGAACAAGGCTGTCTTTAAATGAAAAAGCCCTGCCTTTCCCTCCTCACAGTCATACAGGTTAAACACGACTTCTAGCTTCTGTCATTCATCCTATTAAGAAAACCCTAGACTGCCAAGTGCAACCTCATTTGCCAGTTTCCAGGGGATGGCAAGCATTTATACCTGAATCATAAACCCTGAAGGAAGGGCCTTATCTGATGTGGTACACCAGGCTTAATGGGCTGGTCCATGCAGCTGCAGCACCTTGGGTAAGAACTTCAACAGTGCCTCTTAAAAATTCCCAGCTCGATGTTCCCTGCACTGTGCCGAAGGACACGGCTGTTTGTGTTTACAGACCTTGCACTTCACTGCTGCAAGTGCCTCTTTGGTGGCAGGATCTAATTGAGCAATATCCTAAACTGGTTTGATTCAGTTCGAAATTCCGGCTCTGCAGCAAGAGCAAATGAGGTTGGACCAGTTATCACCCTCTTGCCTCACTTGTAGGATGGAGATGCATTAATGTGTTGGTGATGTAAGACTGAAGGAAGAGTTTGCTTGTAGCCATTATTGCTGAACCAGTTGTTCTGATGATTTACCCAGAAAGCCCTAAGTGTCCTTATAAATGTAAAATTTCTTTTTTTTTTTAATTCTTGAGCAGATGGAAGGCTTAGATGGAAAGGAATAAAAAACATAATTTGCCAAAGCCCTCAATTAATCATAATCAAGTTTGTGCATGTTATACTCTACAAGGGTAACAACAATGAAACACAAGGAGAAAAGGATGCTTTCCTCAGGCAGTTCTGGAAACATAAAAGCAATAAAGAAGCATACTTCAGAATAATGTGGAGATATATGACTGCACTAAATAAAAATGCTTCTTTAACATACTGTAAAAATAAAGATGTTTAGTTGGATTTATCATTCTTGTTACAAACACAAATTGATCCCTTGGACTACACCACTGGCTCTGAAAGTATCTGAGGGATGGTTGCAGCCCACTGTTTTCTGTAATTACTTAAACATTGTTTTATTTCTTAAAGAGCTAACTGGATTATTCCCTCTTTTCTCTCCAAGGTTAATATATGGGGCACTTGATCATGCAGATATGGATTTTTGACTTTTGTACTATATTCAAGCCATATTTTAATTTGGTATACTGAGGGGAATGGTTTGCTTATTATTTTCCATGAGTCACATCTAAACCTGTGAAAAGACATTTTTAAAACTAGTTTTACAAGCAGCAACACGTGGTAATTGAAAGCGACCCCACTCCCCAAATCCTCTCTTGATTGACTTGAGAACATTCAAAACCAGCGAGATTCATTTCTGCAGCTTCATTCAACCATTGCAATGAGCAAATGAAACAATTGTTTTATTTGTAAGAGGAGATTATCCCTTGAAGGCAGAGAGAAGGATCCTGCCCACAGAACCCCATTTGCAGGCACAAAGAGCGCTTAGTCAATTTTTGGCAGTGATACTGAAGCTATTAGTTTTGGATATGAGTTCACTGATGTTCAGTGCTGTAGATTTCCAGTTAGTTCGTGAAGGGCCTTTAAAATTACACACAGAGCTTCATTAATTGCTTCAGAAAAGAAGCAACAAATATCAGGCCCTTAAAGTGTGTGTGCACAGAATGACCATTGATTTCAATGAATATTCCCCACTGGAGAGCTGGTCCTGTGTCCTGGGAAGGCAATCACAGTTTGTACAGTAGTTGCATCAGCATTGCCTCAAAGTACAAGGGCTTCTGCAGGATCAGGCCCTGGTAGCTGTAATTTTTTTATTAAAATCTCTTTCTTTCTCTGTCTTTGTCTTCCTAATTGTCTATATATATGGATTATATACATGTCCACACACATACACATATGTATTTGTGATTTAGTGCGTTAAAAGTAAAACGGTGAATGTGCTAACTCAAGTTAGAGACCAATGCAAGGTGGCAAAGTCAGGATCTGTCAAAAGAAACAAATAGAAATTCAGTTCTATGGTCTCGAAGGGCTTTTTCTCCCCCTTTTTCCATTTGATAGAATAGTGCCTGAACATTTGTTCTGCAACCTGCTATCCATAAAGGAGAATTTCCTATGCCTTCCTTGCAAATGGCACAACCTCATGTGATCCCTGATCACAACAAATTGATTTATTTAAATAAAAATAATGATCTTCTTTCCTTTCTCCAGCCCTAGCAGCAAAATCCCATGAAACCCTGATCAGCAAATTGATAGTTATCTTCTTTTGCCCTCCTTTCTCCAGCCCAAACAATACCACCCTGATCCCCAAGTAATAAGAAAATGATTTATGCAAACAAAAATAATTATCTTTCTTTGCTCTCCACCCTCTGACTGTATAATCTCAGAAGCTCCTTGTTTAACAAATTGATTTATTTAAATTAAACAAATAGTGATCTCCTTTTGACCTCTGTGGAGCACCTCTGTGGCAGACTCCTACCACTGCAACCACCTTACCCATATGCTTAGAAAGATGTATTTTAAAATATAACAGCACTTCAAACTAACCTTGATACTTTGTGACTCCTCTAATCGAAACTTGTGGAAGCTCTGTGAAATGAAATTAGGACACATGTCATCTGAAAATTAGGAGAAGTAAGTTAAATGTCACTGGAGCATCACTGGCAAAACTTTCAAGGAGCAAGAGGCAGAGTCCTGCTTGTCAGTGGTCACTGACATGATCTTGTTCTGTGTTTGATAGTCCTGAAGGTGTATAAATACATATATATGTACATGTTATCAGTGTATTTTTTCCTGTGCTGATTTTTATTTAATTTTGTATTTTCTGTGCTGTCCAACCAATGCCTCTGTTTGGTGCAGCTGCTACTTAAACAGTCATTTGGGCATTATACAGAATTACATAATTATATGTGCCATAAGCAAAAGTGCAAATAGTCCCACTTAGCACCTAATCAGATGATATCTGTTGTGAAATGCTGGTGAAGGAGCCAGTAGATATGACTTACTTTGCTATTAGCTCTGCTTCTTTGGAGGGCTGCAGCTGGAATTTGGCAGAGAGGGAAGAGGCATTAGGTGATACTGGGGGCCCGAGTGGGTTGTGTACAGAAACATTCTCTCCTCCACCAGTTTCTGTGGTGTGCAATGCTCAGAGTAGGACAGTGGTGTTAACCAGTCTCCCAGATTTTGAAATACTTTGTTTTTTTTCTCAGTTCATTCACACTCAGTGTCTGCTTTGGTTTCAGACCCACGGTGCTCTCCAGCACAAGACAGTGACATGACAGGAATGGTGACACAAGGCTCTTACTGTTACATTCAATAATTGATTCTCCTGGATGGATTGTGACTCCCTAAAGGTTGCAAAGAGAGGTAAGAATGATTGGACAGCTTCAAAAACATTAGTTCCTTCCAAAGTCAGAAAGTTTTTACTCCCTTTCCTCATTCTCCTTCACGGTCTAACACTCCTTGGGACTCTTTGGGAAACACATGGGAAAATCATTAAGAGAGGTTGTTTTTATTAACCAGGCATTTTCTTCGTTCATTTTTGGGTAATTCTGAGTGGGGTTTTTTTTGATGTTCAACACTGAATTGGGAATCACCATGTGAAAAATGCTGACTGTGTCATTTTTCTGATTGTCACAAAATTTACACTGGAAATTCAAATGAAAAGAAAAACATTGCAAAAACTGCTCAAATTGCAAAATAGAAATATAGATACCTCTGAAGTTTTTCAAATCCCACCTTTATTTTTTTGTCCATTTGAAATATAATTTTTGTTCCTCCAAAATCCAAATAATTGAGGTTTTTGCATGTGAACACCTTTGGAGATATAATCTCAAAATATACTTGGATATTTTTTTCAGAATATTCTATTTCAAAGTTCAGTCCTTCCCATGCATTTTAATTACCTTTACTCCTGACTTGCACAAGTAAAATGAGGTGGGACACACCACACATTATGCAAAAATGCTCCCATAAAAAAATAGTAATCTGTTCTGAAATTATACATGGATGATTATTAGAGCTGCAGCCTTTTAAAAAAATTCAGCCACTGTCTATTGACTTGCCAGAGATGCAAGTATTTCTACAGACGGCTTGGAATTAGTAGAACATGAAATAATGTCAATGGTACTGGTAAGAGGATTAACCAGCAGTTCTGATGTTATTGAACGGTTTGCAGAGACCATATTAAACAGCCACATCAGTCCACAGGTCAACCCTGCAGTTCTTCAGCTAAGCAAACACAGATGTGCAACTCCCTTTCATGGCCATCATTTCATGCCTTTGACATATGTTAGGCTCTTGGGACTCAGTGGCATATTTACAGCCTGAACATTAAAGATTCCTTTTTTCAGATCCTTAGTGGACACCGACGTCTCAGTCAGCAGCAAAAGGAAAAGCAGGAGCGCAGGACACTGGGGATGGACTCAGCAACACAAACTATCAGTGAGGAATTAAGCTGCTGGAAAGTTCCTTTATGAAATTCTGGGGTCGTTTGTAGTTGCTGACAAAAGTTCTGTTTAAGAATCCAGTCAGTTTTAAATCTCTTTTTCGTTCAGGTTGATCTTCCCTGTATTTTGCCAAAGCTGCCTATGAAGTCGCAGTGGTTGAGTTTCACAAGGGGAGCGGGTTCAGCTCATGTCAGCCCTGCCAGGCCTCTGTGCTTGTTCAAAGTTTCTGCAAATCTACTGGGACCACAAATTGGCCAGAAGAAATTGAGGGAACAGTCTGTCTTACAATATTCCTGTTCCTTTTCTATTCCAACAGAAACTTTGGCAGTTCTTTGACATTTTCCTCAGTTTTTTGTTTCTCTGAAACTAGGAGTCAGAAATGAAGAAAATAAATAGCACAATTATGTGATGAACAGGTATCTTTTAGATACACAAAATGCATACTTATGTATGTCTAGTGAGAACAGGGTGGGACAAGTTCTTCTTGTTTATCTGAATAGTTTTACCTGTCTCAATCATGAAAACTTGTCAGTTTTGAGATAAAGATATAGGTATAGACATGCTATGTTCAAAGTAGAATTCCTGAATGTAAAGGTTGCTGACAAAGAATTTGTATAGAAAGAAGATAAATCAAGTGATAAAATACAGAGCTTTTGGTCAATAATTACTTAATATGGTGAAAATTTTAAATGAAAATTCCAGCATACAACTGCTCCACATGCAGCCACTTCTTCCTGCAAGAGGAAATAAACACTCAACCAGAGAGTGTAACAATGAATTACATTCAACCTAGAAGTGCTTTAGCACGTCTTCAAGAGCTGCTGCCTGCTTCAATGATGGATTATAAGTTAGCATGGAATCCCACAGGCATGGCAAGGTATTTATGTCGTGTTCTTATTGCTTGGGCACTCCCAACAAATGTACAGTCAGAGCAGAAATCAGAGTATCACTGTCTCCCACTTTGTTTTATTTATTTATATTAAGTGAGTGCTGGAATATTACAAACCACCAAGCACAACTGTAGCTGGAATATACTTTCCAAAGCTTATTTACAGTAGCTCTCACTCACAATGGTAATGGTATATTACTCCATCAGTAATTCCATTGATTTCAAGAGATCCATTAGAGAGGTTCCATTCCTTGTACAACTGAGTGTGTCTCGATTTGGTCCCATGGTTGAAATGCAGAAAGAGCTCCTTTACTTCTGTGTTCTTAAATGCATGAACAGTTTGAAAAAAGCCCTACACCAAGGCTTCCACAAAAGCTTATAATAGTGATGAGGCTGGAGGGATAAGGTTTTGCAATATTTTATTTCCTTGCAAAAGCAGTGATACACGTTCTTCAGTTATACATAGATGAATGTTCATTCCATGTGCTGTTTTCAGCTGTGTACTTACACCAGTCCAAAATCCCAAAGAGAAAAGTAAAAGCTGAGATTCACATCAGTAGCAGAGAACATCAGGTGATGTTGATTTAAAGAAAACATTAATCAATCCAGATTTGCTTGGAACAGGGCCCAGGTTCACTCAACAGGTTGGTGAACCTTAGCAAATGTTTCTGTGAATCTGTTCTGTGTTTTGACTCTGTAACATGATCTGAAATCATCTGAGTTTCATGTGGTTTTGTTGTGCACGTTTGGAACGCTGGTGGGGCGAATCCAGGGAAAGGCAGAGGTGCTAAATTTTGCATGATGTGGTAAGGTAAGAAGTGTTTCACTCTTCCTGACACTCCCTGACACCAAAGTGAACAACAGTTGATGCTGTCAGCAGAGTTTTAAAAGAGGAGACAATCACTGTCTGTCAGGCTCCTTGTGTCTTTGTTTTGGAGCCAACAGTCTTCAAATCATACCCTGAAAAACCCTATCATGAGTTTTGGACTGTTATTTTCTTTTTCTCTGTTTCTGGTAAATGTCAAAAGTTTTACTGCGTAGGCAGGTACTGGAGTTGTGAACAGTATGTTATGTTTGTTGATGTATATTGGTTTGAAGAAGTTTTATAGTGCTTCTAAAAATTAGGTTTTTATGTTGAGTCTGTGGATGAACAACTTGTGTTTTAACTTTATTCAGTTTGTATCTGAATTCATAAATAGGTGTCTCCATAGCTGGATATAAAGTATTTAAGATCCATCTACACCAATCAGGTAAAAAATATGATGAGGTGACACTTTCTATTAATTTTATTTTTAGTCCAAACTAGAGCCCAGAGCAATAAAGATGTGAGACACTCTGCACGAAAAACAAAATCTAATTCATCAGAGGATGCCAAATTTTTCATTCTGTTTCAGGGTGAGCAACAGGATTTTGCTGGAGCTGAGATTTTGGAGACAAAGGCAGGTGGGAGGAGCTGTTTATTTTTTTACACTGATTCACTGCCTCAAAATTGAGACATGTTTGTGGATCAGTGGGATGACAGGGAGCTTAGAGAAAAGGAGGCCCAGTGAGTGTAGCTTAGTGACCTGGCATATATACAATGTCAGAGTAGATAATTTAACTGTCTCTCCTGGCCTTAAACCTGTGAAAACTCAAAGAAAAAAAAATCAAAGTCTGCAGAGGTTATAGGTAGGAAAAAAATGTAACAGGCTGGAGTGTCCCCTGAAGTTCAACATTCCTTAGCACATCAGGCAGACTGGGATGGAATGGTCCTGCCAATCCATCCAGAGGTACAGTAGAAGAAAGAACAGTTTGTCAGTAATAGTCAGGTTTAAACTGATCTCTTTATTCTCCTCTCCTCCATCCGCTCGTATCACTGCATTTTTCCACTAAGGTTGTCTCACTTATTTAACTTGACACAGGGAGCCCCCTCTGAGGTCTTTGAGATTCCAGCCAGCATTGGAAGTGACACCCCAGATAAGGCAGGTAATCATATCAGACCTTGGGGGACCGCACTGACTACTTTTTAATTGATAATTCCAAGTTTCTGTAATAAATTTATTTCTTAATTATATACATCATGTCATACATGGTAGCTAATGATTACCACTAGTTTAAGTCTGTGGCCTTCAAGACATCCTTCTCCCTACCATATAATCATAATTTTCCTTCCAAATTAAGATTTCCTCAGAAAGAAAATGAACAAAAACTGCACGCTAAATCCAATTCCTTCCAAATAAAATAAAAGTAGGTAAATTTAAGATACTAAGTTAAGCAAGTGATTGTAATTAGTGGATCATTTCAGGAAGATCATAAAACATTTAAATAACACTGAAGTTATGTATATTTAAGCAGTTTTATGGAGAATTAAAGTCTTAAATGGTAAATTTCAAATGTAAATACAAAAGTCGATGGAGGAATGTTAATTGCTTTTCCTAAGTTTCTCACATGGCCTAGATGTTATGGGAGGTATCCAGAATTACATTCATGGTAATAATGTGCCCAATTCAAAGCTTGTTAAAGTCCTTGGAATTTTTCCATGGATTTTAGCAGTCATTGTATGAACACAACAAATGCTTTTCAATGCCTAACTTCCAGTACTGAGGAAGTTGCTTATATGTCAAAATTATGTATGTGATGTCAATATTATAACATAACGATAAATTTTGAGTTCAGAATTCCTTTTAATAGCCAAGAAATTTAAACCTTGAGAACTTATCCAGCTACCTCTTTAACAAATAAAATTACATTTGCAGCAACAGACATTTTGCACCAGCAGATTAGTTTATATAAAACAAAACTTATACACCAGGAGAAGCTGCTACAATTAGACAACAAAATGTGCCAACATTATTATTGAATTATCGAGAATGGCTCCCATGCCTGTCTGTAGGTCAGCAATACTCTTACATTAGTTTTGACTTAAATAGATCAAATTAAAACTTAATTTTACAGTTTGATAATAATGAAATGTGTAAGCCTTGAAAATAATGAAATTAAAATCAGGGGTAGTAAGTCTTAAAAGTTGTGATGTATACATTTTCTAAATTCCTTCTTGTAAACCACATGATCCCATTGGAAGAATGAGCACAGAGTAGTCCTCAGCAGTTTTCCTTGATTCTGTGAGAGCCTGGAAGAACCATGGGCACATCTCTCCCATGTCAGTGTGGATGGAAGTGGTGACTTTCCATGCAAGCTTTTTATTCCATGCAGACATAGAAATCACATTGCAGGGAGACCAGCAGTCAAAAAAAAAAAGGTGTGAATGCTGTCACTGGGGTCTCCTTGTGACTAAATTGTTGGCTTGTGTGAGGAAGAAGTACCTCAAGGGACTGGTGGCTCTTAGAGCCCAAAAAAATCCAGAAGAAACTTTTTTTTCACCTAGAAAAGATTTTCCAGGGCAAGCTGTCCTGGTGCAGATGGGAGGTGAGGCAGTGCCCACCTCTCCTGTGCCCCTTGGCTGCTGGAGGTGATGCCAACCCCAAAGGCTGTCCAGAGCCTCCACGGGCATTTCTGGCAGAGGGATGTGCGTGCATGGCAGGAGTTCAGCCCCATGGAGAAGCCACCCTGCCTGTCTGTGTGAGAGCAGGGCTGGAGGCAGCACAAACCTGGTCTTTTCTTTCTCTTCAAAGCATTTTACGTGCCCATTACAGTCCGAGGCACACGATCCAGGACGGTGCTGTGCCTTTCTTCAGCTGTTGCATGGGGATATTATTATGCTCTTGTCTCAGATGCTGAGAGGGTTAATTAATTATGTTTATGAAACCCTTTGAGATTCTCAGATGAAAGGTGGCTTTGGAATTGTTAGGTGTTATTATAAGAAAAAAAGAATGATTTTATTGCTTTATGTTAATGGTTAACATCTGCACCACAAAACCTGCTTGATCACATAAAGATTCTGCTAAGCATTTAATCCTAATTTGCAGGCTGATGCATATTCATTTTATTTAGAAGATTAATTTAGTCATCAAAGGTTAATCTGCCTCGGGTTTGTAATTAGACAGAGCAGTGACTTGGTGTCTCTGGGCTCACCCAGGTTGTGCTGGGTTTTCTGTGTGGGCAGGGCTGTAACTGTCTCCAGTTTGCACTTCCAAATAGTGCTCAGAGGGGGCTTAATTTTTGGAGAAATGGTGAGTGGTAAAAGTCTTGGCCAGTTTGAAGATTAAAAATAAAAGGAGAGGCACAAGCCAATGAACAGTCAATACAGTGAATCTCAGAATGCTGCTTTAATTCATCCCTGGCAGGTTTACTCAATGTGATGTCAGGGGAATAACCAAGGGATTTTTTAAATATGTACATGTAAAAAATGATATAACAGATTTCACAATCTTTGCTGTATGAATCCTGCCCCTCTTTCAAAATTACTGATTAGCAGTATGCAGAAAGTCTCTGAAATGAAAAACCGTGAGGCTTTCTGCTGAAAATCTCTGATTTTAACTTTTAGCTCTTGTTAGGAGACATTGTAAAAGGTCATAAAATGTGACCTGTAGCTGCTTGTTCCTCTGAAAATTAATCCTTTTGTGCTGAAGGTTGGCTCCATTAATAAGAAGTCACTAAAGAAAATGTGGTCCTTGTGGAGAACAAAAATCTTGTTCCCTTTCAAGGTACACCAGAAGGCATCTTTAATTACTGTTTATAAAGCTGGCTGTTACTAAGTGTGAAGGATTATTAGTGCCAGGGTATTGTCTTTTGAAGTGAGGAAGAACAGTGGCTGCCTCTTTGCCCTGTGCTCATCACTTCTCCTGTGTGGAGCACGGGGAGGGTGACACCAGAGGGTGTGTGCTGTGCCTCTGTGCCTCAGCACAGGTGAGGCAGCCAGGTGGCCTCCAAAAACCTGGGGGTGGGAGCCAGGGTGGCTTGGGACGTGCTCATCCTCACTGTCAGCGTGATGGGGCTGTCAGAGAGCAGCTCTGTGCCTCGGGATGGAGCTCACACAGGGTGGGACGTGGGGAGATAGAGCTGGGAAATGGCAGAGGAAAACCTCGCAAATGGAAAATTTGTCACAAAAGCAGCGGTTTGCCCAATGTGAAATCAATACGTGCTGCAAAATGAGCACTGTAAATGAAAATCATGATACTAGAATTTAGGAATTTGGCCAAAGCTTTACATGTCATTGCAGCTTGGCTTTGGTTGAGTTTAGAATCCAGATTCATAGGGGTGGTTGCTCTTTTCCCCCAGCACAGCGCTCACATCTCTATTATGATTTGCCAGTTTTCCCCTCCTCTTTCTGGTGCAGAACCTCAGAAGCATCCAAGAAGGGATTTTGGAGACCATAAACATTTCTTAATTGAGAACAGCCCAGAATCAAGTTAAGTGCTAGCTTGACTACCAGAATATAAATGAAACTCTTTTATTAAAGCATTGTATTTTAATTATTATGAAGAACAAGTGGCCTAACGTGAAAAAGCTTTTAACATAGTAGTTATTTGCTTGATAGCTGGTAAGTTAATTTTGGATGCATGATTACAGCTATTGCTTCTTGTCTTCTTCACTTTCATTTTTACTTGATCTAATGACTGCTTACTGATTTTCATTTGGACTTGTGGTGAACTTCTAATTCAATTGGTAACAAATTCAGATTGGTTGAGGCCTGTTATTACAATCAGGTTTCCTATTTCCAGTTTAAAAGGCCAATGGAGTTTTGCTGGTGTTTTGAAGAAGTTGGAATTGTCTTGAAACTGTTGATTTGCAAAGCTGTTTTCAGGCTGACCCATTGGTAATCAACAGTAAACACTTCTCTGTTCTTTACAAGAAGGATAAGCAGCCATGCACTGAGGGTGTGTGATGACAAGTCACTAAAACTGGGGGAAAAACCCCAAATAGCCAGAGTAGGTGTCACTCTAGTCAAGTTCTCAAAAATAACGTTACCCTTGCATTGTTCATGTAGCCAAGAGACTGAGAGGAGAATTACACACGTGTGCCACACATTTTAGACTGTTTATGCTGTTTTAGTTCTCTCCTCAACCTGAACCTTTCGTGTATTCAGTTGCATCTTAATCCTGAGCTGATTTGTCTGAATGGTGGACAGGTGTCGCTGAAATGAGGATCTGAGCTTCGTCTGTCATCCCTGCTGCTGCGTCACTGACTTCAGTGAGCGTCCAGAGGAATGAGTCTGGCCCACATGAGGATGTGAACTGTCAAGAAGACAAACCTCTTTCTCATCCATTTGAAATGTTTGTGGGAAAGAATGCCCTAAATATTTAGCAGCTTGTGTAATTTGAGAGGCAATGCAGGGTTGTTTTTTTTTTTCATTTTATTTTTCTCCCTACCTTTCCATTTTCTTTATTAAATAGAGGAAAACCTTGCCTTAGGCCCAGTGTGCTTATGACAGGGAAAAAATATCTGCCAGAATCTCCATTATTGCTCAGGCCTGTATATATTGTTATTGCTCTTGTATTTGTAACAGCAAAAAGTGACTATGTCGCTTATGAAAAATCCTATTTGCAGAAAAACACCCTCCTCCCTCCACCTCTTCCAAACCCAGCACAGTGTGTGAAGAATCCAGGAGCATTTATGTTGGTTCTGTCAATGCAGCAGGTCTTGAAGCAGCATGGATGTAAGTGTGCATTGCAGTGATGTACCTGAGTGATGCAGCTCCTGGAAACAGGAGGATGTTTCAAGCTGGTTTAGCTTCCCCTCCCTTGCACTTTTGGGAGTCAGTGCAGCTGCACAGAGAGCATCACTGAAATGTTCTGCATCCCACCCTGGTTTCTGGTGGACAGAAGAAATAATGTGGGACTTCAGTGCTGCAAACTTCATATGTCCCCACTGAGGTCACCTATTTCAGCACTTCCAAAAGGCAGCCAAGCTGATTACTTGCTTCAACCACCATCAAAAATCTTGCCCCTTCTTATTTCAGCTGCAGGGAGCTGCTGTGAGTCAGGCTTGGGTGGAGGGGGGAGATCCTCCACCCAGATTGCCAGCTCAAGCTTGCCAGGGCTGTATCTGGTGTTCTTAGGCAATGTGTTAAAGTTCTGCTTCTGGAGGAGCCCAGGGTTTCACTGTTGGAGAAAAGCACAGTGCATCACCATAATGCACCAAAGGCTGCTGCCCCCTCAGTCCTGTGTGGGGCAGGACCCTGAGAGACACCCACATCTGTGCTTTAATGGAGCTGGTGCACATTTCAGATGTGGAAAGGGATGGCACAAGGCTTGTGAATAACTCTGAGCATGGGAATATTCATCCTGGGAGTGGGGCTGTTCATGTGTGTGCACAATTGCAAATTCCCAGTCTAGATGAGTGTATGAAAATTCACACCCAATATTAGATGATTTCAATGTCCTAATTCCTGTTCAGTCAACGAAGAGCAGTCTGTGGGCTTCTGTCTTCATTGTGTGTGCGCACAATTGCAAATTCCCAGTCTAAGTGAGTATGTAAAAATTCACACCCGATATTAGATGATTTCAATGTCCTAATTCCTGTTCAGTCGATGAGGAGCAGAGTCTGTGGGCTTCTGTCTTCATTGTGTGTGTGCATAATTGCAAATTCCCAGGATAAGTGAATATGTAAAAATATAAATTTACACGATACTGTCCAGAAAATCAACATTTTGGAGCTTTTAGACCATTCTTAGCATTTCTCCCCTGTGCAGGATGACTCTGGAACAGATCCTCCTTGACTGGGCTATCTAGGCAGCAGGTCCCTGGCAGAGAATCTTTCTCTCCAAGAGCTGTGCCAGCTCCAAGGCTGGTTGCTGGTACCTTCAAAGGATGAGAAGTTGGCACCTCCTTTGGCTCCTGTGTAACAGAGTGCTCTTCTTTCCCAGCAGAAAGATCTCTGCTTTCTGCCTTTGCCCTCGCCTGGGGCTTAGATGTCTTTATCACATTTACCCCGTGGGCACAGGAAGTGATATTATATAAGAAATAATTTTGCAACTCTATTTCTACTAATCATTGCCACTCCTACTGTAATAACAGACAGATGCAACATACACGATTCATGTTTCTATTATTTTTTGCTACAGTTTGCATGTGTTTTCCATTTAATTACAGGATATGAATTTAATATCTCTCATTTTTTCCCTTCTTGCATTTAAAATTGAATTTGATACCTGTGATATATAGATAGGCCTGTGGTAAATTGTTTGATGGGGATATTATCAACTGTACACTCTTAAGTCTGTCTCTGCAAATCTCTTAAGTGCTCTGAACATTTTCCAGTTTTTTGGTGATGCAATAGTATCTGGGATAGTATTGGAGTAGTTTCTGCACAGGGCAGAGGAGTAGCTTGAGCATTTAAAGAAACTTTGCTTGACAACAGTACCAGCACCAAAACAAATCACAACCATTTTTAGTTGTTAGAGAACTCTTTGCCCCTTTATATCTCAAAACAAATTGCAAAGGACTTTGTAGGATGAGAAAACTGAGGTGTGCTGCTCAGTGATGTCCAGGATACCATCAACAGGGTAGTGACAGCACTGAAATAGAAAACAGATTTCAGTGACTGACCTGCTCAGTGGGAAACATCATAATTCAGGCTTGAAGATCTTGTGGTGCTCTACTCATCAGATCCTTTCTTTGCCAACCTGAATTCCCATGTTTGAATTGAACATGAGATTTCAATCCAAGTTTTACATGAAAGAGTCCAGCTGAACTAGAGAGAAACAAAGAAACATTGCTAAATGCTTTTTCCTACATTAAATAATGTGAGTTAGTGGAAATCTTACTAACAGTGGGCTCTGCCTCCTCTGTAATTTCCTGTGTATTTCAGAAAGAGTTGAATTATCCTGCTGCTTACCAAGAGAAGAAGAGCAGCATAAGAGTGTTGGTTAATGGGCTTTGGGTTCACACTGGATCCTGGAAGCAGAATTGTCCCCTGTGGATTAGAAGCATCATGGTAACTCCCCTCAGGTAATAGTCAAGTCTGCTCTTTTTCTAAAGTGCAATGTCTGATTGCAGTGTGTTTTACAGATCAATCAATCCACTGCAAATTATGTGTTTTTAAAACAATGGGTGGATGCTTACTTAGTTCACACATAGCCCACAGAGGCTGTGAAGGCTAGATACACTCTATTGAGTAAATAACAATAAATAAAACAGACTATTCAAACATCTTTAAATGTGCATTATGCCATCAAGCTATGCTGTTTTGAAAGAGCTGTGGTGTTTGGGAAAAATTAAACATTTTCAACAACTGTCCAAATACATATTTACACATAGTTTATATACAAAAGATATGTCTGTGACAACTCTTGAGCCCCAACAAGTTTTATTAATTATTCTTTGAATACAGTATTTTTGGTCACTTCAACACTGCAAGTAGACAAGAGACAGCCAATCATGGGGAGAAATGCTGATTTCAAGGGAACTTGCAACCTATTTCTCCCACAGTATTTAGTAGCAAATGGAAAAATATTGATATGGGGTATATGGAATAGACCTGTGTAGACGTCATACAGGCTTTTAGCACATGTTTGTTCAACCAGGTCAATAAAAAGACATTTCTCTTGGTGGGACCTCTCCTGGTCAGTTCCAGCTGGAAGTGCCAGTTTAGGGCTGTTATCACTGAAGCTTTTCTTCATTAATTGTATGCCATCGAGGACCTGCAGATATTTTGGTACTCTGAATTCCCTAGACACCCAATATTAGATGATTCCAGTGTCCTAATTCCTGTTCAGTCAATGAGAAGCAGAGTCTGTGGGCTTCTTGCTTCGCTGTTTAACGAAGGGTACAGCGTGATACTTGAAAGACAAATTTCTTTAGATAAGAAACTTCAGAGTAGGGACCTTACTTTCCTGCTTGCTTGTGATGTTATCAAGCAACAATCCTTGTTAAGTAAGGATTAATGTTCAAACATGATCACGCTGATGAAATGTCTTTTTGGCTGCAGAGGAGACCTGGCAGAGTCTCCCTGTGCCTGCCTCTGGAGGGTTTTGTAGACCTTGTTCACAGGAGCCACTTTATCTGTGGGTCAGGTGGGGGACCACCAGCTTCTCCCACTCCCACTGAGGAGCACCTTGGGCTGAGATCTCACCTGCATCTAAGAATAATGCCTTACAAAAGCATCTTTGAATTGTAAAGCTCTGAAACCAAGTTTTCTGTCAGCTCTAAAGTTGTTTTGGATTTCATCAGCTTGTTTTATCACATGCTAGAGAGTGCCAGTGTTAAGAAGACTTGTCTTAAGCAATCCTCTTAGTGTTCCTGAGAGAGGTGGCTATATTTTAAATATAGTGAGTCAATCTGTTGTCCATCTCTTATGGACAACTTGATCAGACCCCATGGGGCAAAGTTAATGGAGTCTTGTAATATCTAAAAAGCCCCTTTAGCAGCAGCACTGTTTATTTTTCGGTTGTACTGCTTATTTGCTAATTCCCATCTCATTGCAAAACTTTCTAGGTACTCTGATTTCGTTATCTGACTTGTTAGGAGTGAACATGGCCCTTAAGGACTCCTCTGTTTTTGGACAGTTGTCAATTTTACCAATTAAAAGAACGCCTTTGGATGGTTATCAGAAGCTGGAGCTGAAAACATGTTTGCAATTACTGATGACACAGCTGTTTCTATTTGCTGCTCTCTCTTTTAATTCCCAAAAGTGATATTTTTTTTGGCAGCAGATATGAGAAAATATGTCACTGTGTATAATTACAAAATGCTGTTCGTTTCTGTCTTGTAACTGTGGGGGGTTAGTTGGTACAATGTACTTGGTTCATTCTTGGCTCACTCAAATGCATGACACACATTTAAGTGTATTATTAATTGTCATGTTAATATTCATTATGAATATTAACATATATTCATAATATTCATGTTAATTTCCATGGAATCATATAATTCTGCATGCCTCCAAATTGATGTTCAAGGGTATATACAAGCATGAAAAAAACCCACTGAATGGTTTCCGAGAACATTGTAATAAGCCTTAAACAAAATCACCTTCTGAACATTTTCCTCTAGGGCACCTGGGCTTTTTCAACAGCCTTTGACCCCACCATGATCACTGCCACAAAACAAGATTCATCCCTGGAATGGGCTTTGTACAAAGCTGCTTTAAATGTTCATTGTGCTTTCAACCAGATTCAAAATACAAATCCACAGTACTGGCTTTACTTTAATTTCCTAGGTTGCCTCTGCCATCTTATCAGAGCAATCTGACTGCACAGTGCACTGAAGAAGCTGCATAATATTTTCAGTGTCCTGGATTTTTCACTTGATATATAACAAATATATGAATAATGGCTCTATAAGTATCCATGAATTCTTCAGAAGATTGTTTTGCAAGAGAAAGTTCTACTAGAAACAGTAACTTAGGAAGAGCAAATCTGTGGGATAAGAGGTGAACCTCAATTTAAATTAATGTTGCCCGGAATTTAAAAGAAAAGTATTGACACAAATATTTTGAGGAGCACAGACTCCTCAAATCAGTGAGAATTTTTCATTGAATGGTATCAGACTTCCAGTGTATGTTGTCCATATAAAAGAAAAAAGGGTGCATAATGTCTGAAGTGCTCTATTTTTCTAGAAAATAGACCCAGCTAAGGAAAACTTGTCCATTAAAGGTGAGTGCACCTGCTGCAGTTTGCAGACGGGTGGGTTCTTTTCTCTAATCCTGGTGAAGTTTTAAGAGGTTTCAGATACGTTCATTACCCACTTTTACTTCTCTTTCTTACAGAACTCACAGGCTTAGGCAAGAGAGGGTGGCTTTGGCTTCGTGCCTTGGCTGGGGGTTGTCACTCGAGCAGGCGTAGGGCCATGGCACGAAACCAGGGTGGGGTCACAGCACTGGAAATTTTATTGTAGCATAAAAATAGCTCCCTGCCAAAGTCCTCATAGAGGAATGTATTCCAAGGTCAGTTACACTCCACAGTCATCTCAAAACATGCTTGTAAATAAATTGTATGGGCTTAGCTCTGCTGTCATTGACATTTCTCCCCAAGTAAATGCCAGGCTTGCTGTGGAGAAAATTCCACTGAGAGCCCCACACCTGAGCAGGCTTAGAGCTTCTCTTCTCAGCTGGGATTTAGTAGTCTTGGTTCTAGGTGGCAGCAAAGCCCTTCTCAAGCCCTGGGAGTTGCTTGGGGTACACCTGCCCTGGGTGATGGAGAGCAGAGTGCCTGAGTCACTGCTGGACACGCAGCAGCCTGGCTGGAGAGCAGGGCTGGACAAGCAGGGCACTGCTGCTGCTGCTGGGGCTGAGCAGGGCTCTGGGGACACAGCTGCCTCTCAGAGATAGCCTGTTTATTTGGGCAGGAGTTGCTTATTTTTCTGTGCTGCAGCTGCCCTTCCCAGGTTAGGACTTTGCTGCTCTGTGTCTTTCTGTCTGGAGGCAGTGCAGGCACAGTGAACTCTTACCAAGCATTCTTGTATTTGCTTACATCAGTCAGCTCTTCTCTCATAAGAGACACCAGCACACTGCTATACTAATATTATTATTATTATTATTATTATTATTACTATTATTATTATTATTATTCTTTTAACAGCTTGTATTCAGAAGTCTTGTTTTAAGATAAAAGACCTGCTTGAACACAGCCATTTAGAGGTGTGAATTACTAAATTGATAATATGTTAGGGAGGATGTTTTGGAACTCCTTTCTATACAGAAATTAATATTTTATCTGAAAATAGTAATGGAAAGAAAATTGTGTAGTCTAGCAAGGTATATCATTTAGACTTGATGATAGAATAATTGTTTTCCATCAAGCAAACCAAAGAAGAATCCATAATAAAATTTTACAAGTTAGCTGCCACCAAGAATAAACTCAAGAGCACTATATGAAATGAATTGTGTGTTTTAACTGAATCTTCTCTCAGGACAATAACTCTAATGTAGAGCCAAGGTCTGAAGAGGTCACCTGCAGAAAACCCTCCTGGGGCATTTCAGAGGAGAAAGGAAATATTCTTCTCCCTGTCAGGTTCACTTCATGTCCTAATATGTCTGAGGATGTGCATTGAAAACATAATCCACAACCACCATTCTGAGTTGGGGTTTAGATAACAAGGGTCATTAAGAAATCTCTGAGGATGACAAACTTAACCCTGTATGAACTTAGGGATCATATCATGCTACTAATGTGAAGAGTAAGTCTGGTTGATTGTAATTGTGATTGAACTAAAATGTCACTTACCATTAAGATCAATTTCTCTTTTTTAAAGAATTGCAGCATTTCTCTAAAAATATGTGTAAGATCATAACTGGCAGCTATTGAACATAGTCTGTACTGATCTTTTCCAGTGCTACATGACAGAACATCTGGATTTCCATATGTTTCCAAATATTTGCCATATCTCACATCGTGTTTGCAGGACCAGGGTGTGGCAATTGAGTGCAGGATCCCAAATTAAAATACCTATTGAGAAACCTCTACATTTGACATCACAAGCATCTAACTCCACAACTTCTGCTCAGGTCCTTCGGGTAGACCAGGGTGTATCACGACTCTTCCTGTGCCCAGAGGATGACGTGTGTTCCCAAAGAATGTGCAGCACTCCTGGCTCTGGATTCAGAACTCCCCTGGCTCTGGGGTGCTGCTGGGCTCTCAACTGCCTGTGCTGGGGTGGAATGCTCCAAACGTGTTCTCAGGTATTCCCGTGTTGGGAATGTCAGGATGTTCACATGTTAGGGAGGTTGGGCAGTGGAACAGGCTCCCCAGGGCAGTGGTCACAGTCCCAAGCCTGAAAGAGCTCAAAAAGTGTTTGGACAAGCTCTCAGGCACATGTGGGGCTGTTGGGGTGTCCTGTGCTGGGCCAGGAGTTGGACTTGATCCTTGTGGGTCCCTCCCAGCTCAGTCTATTCTGTGATTCTGTGTGCCATATACAGGGGAGAGGGTTTGAAGTTGCCCTGCCAATGGGAGTGTGACAGATTCCTGACTGTTGGCACTATAAAAATTATTCCCTGAACATTCTCAGACCTCTATCACAATGGCCCAATTTCTGCCTGAATGAAGCAAAGAGGCCACTTTAACTGCCCTTGCCCAAATCCCCATTCTCCATCCCACAAGCATGCCTTTGAGCCTTGAGCCTCCTGTAAATTCTTACAGCTCTACTGATGTCATCAATTAGAACAATTACAAATTACAATGATATTAAAATATCCAAGCAGCAGTAGCTGGAAGTCAGCAAGGAATTATCACATTCCTTGCTCTCCAGTCATACTGGGGCTCCTTGCTCCTTGGTTTCCGTGTCCCTTGTCTTGCATTAGGGAGTCAGGGTGTCAAAGTTCTCATTTACATTTTAGCTTCCTTGAACTCCTAAAAGTGAAGGAACTTGGCTAAGCATAGAGTTTCAGTATACTGTATTTACTTAAAGGGATTAAGGTGATTATAGAAAATGCTGGGTATATAGAAACTAACTACAAGGATTATGGGTGACTTTTATTTAGCTATACTTCTCATTCAGTTCCATTCAGGGAAACTCTTTGGATTTCCAAGCTGTGGGCATCTTTTTGTTCTAAATAAAAAGAAATAAAAAAATTATACCTTGGGTGTCTTTCATGGACAACAATGATAGAAGAAGCCTTCTTAGCTTGACAGCAGATTCAACTCTGTGTCTATTTCTCAATAGGGTCCATCTCTGTGTGGCTGTGCTGGTGTCAGGGTGCTGCAGATGATAAAGCCATCTCCTTTCTGCTGGGATCAACATGAATTTTTGCCTCATTGGATTGTTTTTTTCTCAGACAGCTTTTTTGATTCCTGATGATTGGATGCACTGGCTTTATGGCTTTTTCTCCCCACTTCTTTTTCTCTTGGTTTGGTCACACAACACAGTTACATTAATTTTTAGAGTGGTCCACAGTGCAGTATGTAACTGAAGGCACTATGCAGCATAGTGAGTTTTGGATGTTAATAGACACACAGTCACCAGGGAGGGACAAATTCAAGTCCCTGGGAGACAGGAAGCCCTGCTTTTTGGAGGTCTTGTGATGAAATAGGTTCAGACTAATACTCCTCTCAGTACAATAAATCAGCAATGATTTCCTTGAACTCAAAAGGGGTCTCGAAGAGATAAAACTAATGACAGGAGAATCACTGCCCTTCTCTCTTAAGAGCAGACAGTTGGTTAAATTCCTTTGCCTTTGCTCCTCAGATAGTGTTGAATGTCATGCATGTGATCATTGGGTCTGTGGGGAGTGGGATACAATCAGGATGTTAATGTGCTGGGAGTGCAGTTGTTTCTTCCCCGGTGTCGCCCGTGCTTTGACTCACCTTGGCTGCCAAAGAGCTCCTTCACTGCTCTTCATTTGTAACTCAAATCTTTACCTACACACATTTGCGACTGAGATTTGTAAGAGACAATTTTATGCTTGAAAAGGGGAGAATTACTTTACAACTATACCTGTTGTCTGTGCAGCTGCTTGACAGCCTCGCAAGAATTCCTTTCACTCTGTGCCTCTGGTTCTCTTTGTCAGTAAGAAACAGAACATGTATAGTTCTAAGTGCTGAAAATCAAATACTGGTGTGATATATTAGCTTCTCTCTCCCCCCCTCTGCCCCCACCCCAGCGTTCTAAATATGGCTCTACTTTGAAATTAAGTGCACTACAGAATATTCAGTTGCAGCACATTGCTGGCATACAGTTTATAAATTGTTAGTGTTTGGCAGCCCTTGGTTTTTAAATTCCTACTGATCACAAGTAGCTGGCACTAATCAGCTCCAATAGAGTTATGGTACTGTGTACCTTCTTAAATGGCTGGAGTGCAGATATACATCTAAAACCCCAAATATAATAGCCACATGTCAGAAACACTTTACTCTGAGCAGGGTTTTTATTTTACTTTTTACATCTCTCACATTTTACATCTGGTTCAACAGTTTTGAAGGAAACTACATCTGATGTGATAGCAGGAGATCTATATCACACATCTCAAAACCTGCCAGAAATGCAACTTAAATATAGTTTTGGACAGAGTAAAAGAAGTATTATTGGTATCAGATGTTTGGGCAGTGAGAAGCTGAGCTCCATCCCTCCTTGTTTTTTTTTCATACAGAAGGAAATCATAATGTGAAATCCTAGTTCTGCTAAAACTTGTGAGAGCTTTGCTGTTGACTTCAGTCCCCAGTTTCACCTTGCAGTTGTAAGGCACCCACCAAGTTCAAGCAAAGCTGTGTGGCTGGAGCAGCAAAGACAGACCTGGATGTGGCCCTTTGCAGGGATGAACAGGGTCTGAACTGGTACTATCAGCTGTCACAGGCTTCAGAGAGGCACAAAAAGTTTGTGCAGGGCAGGCTGGTTCTGGTAGATGTCCCTCCATCCCAGTTTATTTTCATGGTGCAAGTTAAGAAATACCTGAAATTTCAGATAAGCTAGTTCAAGTCAGGAGTTTTATGCCTTGGTCATCTGAGAGTGCACATAGCACCTGAAGTGAACTTCTGAAGTTGTGAGAATCATTCAGCAGCAGTGGATGGAGAACACGACCTGCTGGCTGCGTCTGTCACAAATTAGCACCTCCCAGGCTCGCGTCTGAAGGGGCTGCCTGCAGTCCTCCACACATGGCACTGGGCTTAGGTGCTTGGAAACAGGAGAGCCTGTGCCTTAAAGAGGTGTAATTCTAAGACTGTTGGTACTTGGGGTTTGCTGAAAAACAGACCTCGCTGATCCAGGGTACTGAAACCTGCTAATCAGAGCTGTCAGTCAGAGCTTGGGAATGTGTTCAGCCACTTGTGTGTCAGCAGTGTGCCACAGCACCTATGCATGCGTCCCAAATGCCTTTTGTTCTGGTGCTGGCTATGTAAGAGGTGTCATTGTGTGATTCTGGAGCTGCCTGAATAGGCAAACCAAGATTCATTTGGTTATTAGGATCCTAATTGTTATTATTTCGTCACTCTGGAGCCCTAACGAAGAACAGGAGCCTCAGTGTGATGGACTCAATAAGATGAGCTTCAGCTCTTGCTTTGAAGCATACTACGTTTTTGTCTCATTACTTCTGATCATAATCCAGCACCAAAAGAAATCAAAAGCTGTCTCTGAATTCAGTGAGGGCTCAGGGCACACGAAAGCTCTCAGGAAATGCTCAGTGTGTTGTCAGGATCAGGCCTGTAATGTGTAACTCCAGCCTAGAAAACTCATTTTCTTTGAAGCTCAGTTGAGTGTTACTACTACACATCAGCATGTTGCACCACACAGAGTATATCAAATTTGATGTCATTTTTTTTTCTTCCTTTTTCCCTGGGAACCTGTAAATATCCTTTGGTAGCAAAACCAGAGAGGAATAAATTCTCCTCGATGTATTTACAAATGTGAGAAGCTTTTCAAGTTGTATTTGCAATTCTCTTTCTTGCAATGACCTCTATTTTCATAATCCTTCATGGAATATCATGGTTTAAAGAGCTTTCTCTCCCTGCTGTTTTTGTTAAAAGGTTTTTGGTGTGATATTTGGAAAGTCAAATTCTGCATTTAAATGTTGTGTTTTCACAGATATAAATGAAAGAGGCCATATTTATCTTTTTCCCCTCTTTTCCCTTTTTCTGAGAACACCAAGCAATGCCACTTTTCTACATGTATTGTTAACTAAACCGTGAGAGCATACAGCAGCTTTAATAGTAAAGCAATTGTGATTACATCTTGCTTGTAATTACATTTATTTCCTCACATATGTCCAAAAAGGCAAGTATTAGTTTGGCCTGTATAGGCATGTGCGAATGGCAAGAAAATCATCTGGCAGCTTGACAGCAAGGAAAATAGCTTACAGTCACTTAAAGTCTTTCATGTCATGGACACTTGCAAAGACTCTGAGCACTCAGGCTTTTGCTCGCATGCTTTTAAAATCGATTGCGTTCTGAGAGAGGGGGAATTTGCAATGTGCAGTGGATTTGCATCTAAATAATCCAAATATGAAGAGATACAATTGGCAAGGTGTGGGTGTGTGATCACAAATTTGAAAGTCCCAGTAATGGCACTGTACAGGACTAATCTACAAATATCCCTGGGCCCCGTGCTCCGCTCGGTGTCAGCCTGGCAGAAACGCCTGCAGCTGTCCATGGAAAAAAGGTGGGCAAAGAAAGAGTCCCTGGTGTCTGGAAGGACTGAGCCTCACGTGTATCCCACATACCATCTCCTTGGTTTCACTGACCTCTATGTCCAGGACAGTGAATCCAGAGTGACCCAGAGGGTCACAGCTTGTTCCTGTAGCACCAGAGCTGTGCCAGCCCTGGCATTCCTGGCATGACATGACCACACTGGTGAGTGTACTTTTCACTTTTTAACAAAAAGCTAGCTAGAAATTTTACAGACTGATTTATGAAATAGCATGCATTTAATAATCACATGCATTTTCTCAGAGCAGAAAAGTTTCTTATTGGAAATGATAAATGTTGCAAAGCTCTTCAGAGGCTGCATGTGATGTTAAACTGAGCAGTGTCCCAAATGCTGTCTGGGAAGAGGGAGAATTTTTCAGTATCCATATAAGCCACAAACTAGGGTGATGTGCAAAATTTTCTGAAACTAGAGGTACATTTGTATCTTCTGGCTAGTCTGCTTACCTTCTGCTATTGTGGCTACCAAGAATTTCAACAAATTCACTGGATTAAATGAGTGCCTAGCCAGAAGAAGTACACTCCCAGAAGGTATGCCTTGATCCCGTGTTAGATCTCTCCCAGATTTGTGGGCAGTCACATTTGATAACCAATATCTGTGGTCTATGACTACATAATTTATATCCACAGCTGTAGAGATCATTACTGAAAACTCATTCAAGAGTTGGTAAATACATGAACAAATGTTAATCTACACACTCAACTCAGCAACTAATTGCGAATATATCCAATTTGATATTTTTCTTGCTTAGCTAGAGAGGGGCCAGTGCATAAATCCTGCAGCCCTGTGCCAGGTGGTGAGACAGACAGACAGACATACAGACAGGTATAAATGTCAGCTTCTCTGAGAGGGCTGGCAGTCCCTGAGCTCCCGTTACCAGATGAGCCATCAGCCCTCTGGTTTTTGCTGAGTAATTGGGCTGGGCAACCAGGGCAGCCAAACTAATGCTCCAACAAAGCTGGCTCAGCCCTCCAGGCAGCATGGACAAAGGAACAGCAAAGTAATAATGGAAGTTGCTCACTGGGTCTGTTGCTGTCTGCAAGGGTCAGGCATGTTCTGGTTTTCTTGGGGCAATAAAGCTCCCAGTGAGTGCTGGGCACAGTCCTTGTCCTCTTTGTAGCCATCCCTCATCCTTTAGGTGCTCACAAAATCATTAAATCTTTTAAAATGGAATTTTTGAGGGTAGCTGTGAGACACTATAGGACTAAAACCAAAGGCTTTTTGTTTGTTTAGTTTAGTTTGTAGCTTTATTGCATTTATTGTTACCTGTCTCTCAAACCTCCCATTGAGCTAAAATCTTTCAACAGCAAGGGCACGGAGTAACTATAGCTAGTAAATATCATTTGCCTCCCAGAAACAGAGCCTAAGCTTTCTCCTCCAAGCATTATAAGGAAAGTAGGATTATTATTTGCCATGGAAATGGGAGAATGGAGGAATTAGTGTGGACACAATGATAAAATAAAGGTTCATGATCTGTGTTACGCTACAGAAATGAGGTTTGTCTTCTGGCTAGAATCGAGGTCAAATTACAACATCTGAGTACTGGGTGAGGAAAAGCAGAAGGTTGGATTGGAGTTTTGGTCTGTTCTCTGTTCCAGAATTTAGGGAGTGCTGAGAAATCTGCCTTTAGATCTATTTCTGGATTTGTATGCTATGTCTCTGAGAGTTATATTAGCTTTTTCCATTCTGCCATCTGAAAATGTTAATATTTAAGGGATTTTTTTCATAAAAACAGCAACAACATGGAAAATATTAACCGGAAACATTTTAGATGCTACAGGAAATTACAGCTGTGAAGAGTGTTTCATATTGTATTAGCAGGAGATTGAATGAAGCTTCTTCCCATCCAAACTTTTATATCCATTGAGAGGAGGAATGTCTCTGACTCCATGTACCTGCTCTGAAGGGGTATGAAATCTATAAAGAACAGATATTTTTGTTTGCTTTGCTTCCAGTGGCCTGGGAATCAGCAGAAACACTTAGGTTTAAGGCAGCTGAGTTGCACAGTTGTGGGAGTTGTGAATGAAGTGACAGAGACGTCACAGCCGACATCCTGATATCCTGGCTGGGATGCTGTCAGTGGGACACACATGTTTGGCAGGCAGTGTCTGGTCCTGCCTGGATCCTGCTTTCCAAAGTGCAGGATGCTCTGTCCTCTGTCCCTCACATCAGGGAGGGCACTTGGTATTTCAGAGCTGCTCTCATGGGACAAGACACCTAAGTCTCCATCTCACCAGCAGCCTGGACCTGGCAAGGTCAGAGTGAGCAGTGAGGCTCCCTGAGCTGCTGCTGAATGAAGCAATGCTGAATTTGTTTTTTTTAGCTAGCTAGTATAGGTCTAGTCTGGTTATTTCAATATTAAATTTGCAGTTTCACAGTTTATATCCCTCAAGCATTATGGTGACTCACACCAGGTGACTGGTTTGCTCTCAGATCTTGCCTGTGTTCCTACATATGCAGTTTATTTTCTGACTTGACTGACCTAGAGAGAACATTGCTGTGGGAGGAACCTTTCCATGAGAAGAACAATGCTGCTGGATGAGCCTTTCCCTGAGAAGATGATGTGCTCATTTCATGCTGTTCAAAAATCTCCCTAGACTCCATGCACAGAAATAGTAACAACAACAACAAAATAATTGAGGTTATCTTGAGAGAAATTCTCTACTCTGGAAAGTGCATGAAATCAGAGATAACCTCTGCTGCTGTTGTGTCTGTCCTCAGGCCTGTAGGGAACCACCAGATTCCCTGTGAGCTGAGCAGCTTTGCCCTTTTTGCAGTTTCAGATTGGCCCCTGCATAGAAGAAGTCAACCCTGGCAGTGTGGGAGTGTGTTCTGTTCTCCTCTGCCCTCCCTGAAAATCCACTCTGCACACCCACAGGATGGCATTCCTTCTACATGTGCTCATATCCACAGAAGTGCTGTGCTCTGCAGGCTGCAAGGGGGGGATATACCTGATCTGCCTCAAGCTAACAAATCCCCCTGTGCTCAGAAATAAAACAAACCTCAGAAGGGGGAAAGTTCCCTCTTCTGAAATGATCAGATGCTATAATGCAGTTTCTTTTGAGCCGAATCCTGTTGGGCAGGCAGCTATTGATGTGGTCCCCATTGTCACTTAGGTATTTGGTCTATTCATTATTTTCATTTATATTGTTTATGTAGAGCACCTAGAGGCCTGTGATAAGCAAATTTCACCAAATAAAATAAGCCAACTTTAGTAGGTCAATTAGCATTCTCCAAAGATCATACATTTTAGCAGGGAGTTGTGCAGTTTACTGCTGTTGTCTAAGGAGAAAATGGAAAGTAGACCCCTCCCCTCGTATGCAGTGTCAAATATCAACCCTAAATTAGAATGTTACTTATTCTTACTGAAACTGGGAATTCATTGCATGAGCTGAGTAATCACAATGCTGTGCTCTGATTTTGTTTCTGGAGATCATCCAATGAAAACAGCCTGTTGTTACCTACTGGGAAGAAATAGGCAAATACAGTCATGTCTCTAATATGTGTACACAGTATATCAGTGCTCTCCAGGTTGCTTGCTAAATGCAGCTTAAGAATGTTCTGAGATACAGACAGGGAGATTTGTAATGAGACCTGTGCAATGTATTTCTAGTGTCTGCTGGTTTCTTTATAGTTATGAAATCAATAAAACTCAGGTGTACCAAAGAATGTAGCTTAGTAATTCAGCATTGCAGGCTGATGGAAGTTGTTCTGATGGGGAATTTATTTTTGATTTGAGCATTATGAGCTTCCTGCTTTCCCTACTTACACAACTTCTCACTGTTTTATTGCCCCCTTCTCTTCGCTTGGTTGTCCTCTTTTAGGGGTCCTCTGAGATGCTTTTTCTTCTGCTTAAGTTTTCATTGGCTCTTTCATGATGCCTCTCTGCTTTAAACTCTTTCCTCATTCTAGGTCTCTTTGAGATTTTTTGCAGTGCTGAGAGGCCTAACATAAAACCAGTTAATTGGTTTATGCAGTATTTGTACTTTGTGTGACGTGCCTTTCATCCCAGTTTATGAAGGTTTAGGACCTGCCTAGAGTTGGGTATTTTTACCTTTGTAACTCTTCATCTGAGTAAGTGATCTAATCTTTATTCAAAGTTTTACTGACTTCTAGGTCTTGACTTGAGCCTGTTGTGTTTCTGGTTTGCTAATTTAGACTTGAACTTCCTGCCAAACTCAGCCAGACCAAGCCATACGAGCTGTCTACCTTCACAGTCTGCCTCATGTCTGCTCTTCCAGTTGGCTGTGTTTGGGAAGCTGACCTTCCCAGGAATCCACCTCAGAAACTGGATTTTTTTTTTTTTGGCTAAGCTCATTCTGGCCAAAGAAGTCACAGAAGAGATGCACCAGTGGGCAGAACAGTTGGGAGAGAAGAACAGGGAGTTTGGGATCACTGCTGTCCTGACTCCTGGGTTCAGTACTCATGGTCCTGGGTGAATTCCAAATGCACTCAGAAATGCAGTGTGGGAGGAGCTGTGCCAGGGTGTGGGAAATCTGTAACTGGGGTTTGAAGGTTTGGGGTCTCACTGGAGGTGGTCAGCAGATCTGTCTGTTAAGGGGACTTTACCTTCCCTCTGGAACTGCAGAGATGGCCAATGATTCCAGGCTCTGAAAGGTATTTAGGGTTCTGACTGCAGTTGATTTTGGTGTTTGGTGATGATGAAAAATGAATTGTTAACAAATTCATGAAAATCACACAGCTCTTGTTGGTCTGAGCATAAAAACAAATTGAATAAAGGAAAACCACAGTTTAAAAGATGCCCAGAATGACTAATTAGTGTAAAATGTGAACTATTAGGTTTTTTCCCAAGAAATATGGGTCTTGAGTACCTAAGGCAGTTCTCAGTTTTAATTAAAAACCAGCTAAACTGATTTTTCCCTTGGTTGATGTTGTTCATCAGCCTCATCATACAGTGACTGTTTCTCTAGATCAGAACTTTTCCATTGCAGTCATAGATATTTCTGCTTCCCAGCTTATTTATTCACTAGTCATACAAAACTCATAATTTGCTAATTGCAGTCCAAATATTCCATTTGTTATGATAATACATAAAATATTCTGATTTGTGATTATGTTGATTGTCCTTTGCTCATGCCTCAAAAATCATCCTTAAAGGTTTTGCTGGTGGCTTCAGAATGTAATGATTCTTATCAGTGCTGAGAACCAAACTAAGAAAATTAGATACACAACAACCAAGAACATCATCTACATCCAACTGCTAATACTGCACTGAAAGACTTTTAATTCTAGAATGTGAAATACCCAACCGAAGTCAAAACAAAACTGAGAACCAACTACCACCCTAAATCTAGTGAGGTTTTATCTAATTTTTTTTTCCTGGGATATAATGAATTAAACATAGTATGAAATGCAAAAAGGTTACATTGAGACATATAATATTTGAAGGTTTAATTCATTTTTCTAGTGTATAAGACACAAGGCTATTAAATTTTTAAAGCAGTGATCTCCTGAAGTCCCTACTTTATGAGGGCTTTCTTCATAAAGATAAATGGTTTCCTTGCCAAATCAAATGCAGATTTGAAACAAATTAAGTTAATGTTCAATGGTACAAGGTAGAATGGATGGGGGAACTGTTTTATTTTGCATTGTAATAACCATATACACCTAAATCAATAGCTGTGGAAAAAAAAGGCAATAATATCACGTAACTGCAGGAAATGAAATATAGTGAGATGAAGGGGGGAGCGGGTTTCAGAATGAAAGGATTTGTATTGGAATAATGACATTTCATTAAAAAGGGAAGGAGTGCTATTGAATATAAGTCCATACCAGTAAATTCTATTTCTTATAATAACACTTGAGATGAGTTAAAGTTGCCCAAGTATTGTGATAAAGTATCTTGCTGGATTCCTTTCTTATATTATGCTGTAATTTTAGGTTAAAAGAAAAATTTGAAATGTTAAAGAGGCAGTGCATGTTTTCTAAAGTGCTTTCTATTTCTCCTAATGTTTCATTTAACTTGTTATATTATCCTGTGCTCCTGCAATCTGAGCAGGAGGAAGTTTATCAGTTTTGTTCTTCTGTAAGCTCGTGTTAAAGGAACAAAACAAAATGTGAATCTGGCAGTGGTGAAAGGCATTGGATGGAGAGTCCTGGGGATTAAAGCCACTATTTATCTGCAGCACAGGCTCAGGCTGGTGAGTAACAATGAGGACTGAGAGAGGGTGAATCTCTGTAATACAGGGATCAGATTCCTGCCTGGTGCAAATCAGCAGCAGCCAGGGCTAATACAGTGGGCAGTGGCACTGAACAGGACAGGATGCAGCCTTTTTCAAAGTATTTCACAAAGAAATTGTTGTTCCTTTCAACTCAATGGTAAAATTCCCATTGATTTCATGGGTATAGGGATTTTAACCTTGTTTTTGTTGTTTGTCACCGTGAAATCTCCCTGAAAGACTCTCCAGATAGAAAGGAAAATATTCCATGTGCTTCACTCCAGTCACTTCCCTTATTTGTTTCCTCCTTTTGAGGTTGCCCACAAAGGGAAGAGTTCCACTGACTGGGCAAACTGAGAGACACATGTGGCTGCTAGAAATTAAACTGATACCCCACCGTTCATGTCCCATGTGTCAGATCAAGGGGAGTTCATTAGAGGGACAAATCCATTTTGTTCTTTTGTGGAAGAAGTATATGTTCTTTCAGGATACTCCGAGACCTGTGGCACCTCTTTTGAACCTCTGGCAAGCAATCATCTGGAAAATCACTTGTACTAGTAAGAGATGTGTAGGATTTTAAAGAAAGCAGGATTGACAGTGTCATAATACTTCAAAATCAGTGCTGAAAACATTGTGGAACACGGATGTCATCTGTGTCAGAGCTTCTCTCTCCCCTTCCTGGCACGGTGTGTGCAGGTTGCATGGAACTGTTGTTATCCCTGCCAGCAGTTCTTGAGCTCTGTATTTTACCAAAAAAATGCTGTGACGGGGGTCTCTGTGAGATGGAAACAGAGCTAAAACTGTATTTTTATATTAATAAGGAGAAGGTTTGGAGCTTAGTGTAGTTCATGGCATTGCTCGTGATTGGGTCCAGAGAGCCCATCATGGGAACGTGGTACCACTGCAGCATTCTCACACCACAATATCCTGTCATAGCCTGGCTCCTGTGGCGTATTTCTGGCAATTATAGAAATGGAGTAATGCTTCACTTAGATCTCCTGGACTCATTATGCAAATTTAATGTGGTCAGAAATGCATGAAAATCCAGAGGACATTTGGATAAGACTTGGCTTTTCATTTAGGGCCTAGGAAATTGTTGTGTCCCGTCTCCCCATCACAGAAAAGGCATTTTTGTGCAGAGCTTGTGACTGAAATTCTTTTGAGCAGACATCTGAACAATCCCCTGTGCACAGTTAAAGGATAAAACTTGTCCATACACACACAGCTCAGCATCCTCCTGTCCCCAGTGCAATTTGCATCTGTGCTGTTCCTCCTTGTACCCTGCACAGCCAATGAACCATCCCTTTGTGTGAGCCAGTGGGGGTCTTGCTTTGAGTTATTTTTGTAGTCATAATCAGCTATGTGCTTCACTTGTTGGTTCATTTGTTTCAGTAAGAATGGGCAAAGCATTCTCAGGCAAATTTCAGAGCCCATTCAGTCTGAAGAGTCTCATCCTATGAGCATTATGGAGAGGTACAGAGCTGTACTCGAGATTCCTTAGTCTGCTTCAAAATAAGATTCCAAGTGGAGCTTCCTGAAGCAAATGAGCTTCTCAGAGCTGCACATTGTGAAATTGGTACTCATCTCTACCAGCAGGAATTGATACTGTCTGCTGAGCAATCCTAATAATGCACCTTACCTGAGTGTGTCACAGGCTGCACTTTTCATGCAAAAAGTATCAGTTTCAGGAGCATTATTTATATTCTCTCCATTCATACATTCATCAGCTAAGGTGTCACCAGATTTTTGCCAAGGGACCGGGGTAACTGAGGAGATATCCTGTCTCCCACTCAGGATATGAGTGAAATGGTTTGCTCAGTGAGATGAAATATTTCTTTTAACAATAAAAAAAGGCCACCAAATATATCCAGGCTCTCATATAAAATGCCACAGGGAGTTTTATTTTAGAATATGTACAACTAATCAACCTCTGATTTGTGCATTGCTATCACATTTTCTGGTCTCTGTTTCCTCTGGATAGGACACTCGGGATGTGATCCTTTCAAATTGCTTTTAATTTTACTCTCCATTAAATTAATTATTGACAAGTCCTAGAACCTGAGCCACTCAAACCAATTGTTCATGGATTTGTCATGTACACGTACCAGTAAAATTCACAAGTCACATTGTACTATGAATTGTGTAAGTCAGTTGGAGAATTGAAAGAGTGCTGCATGGTTTATCTAAATAATAAACACAGTTGTAATGGTAAACATCCACTCTGAACTTTCCAAGAACATCTTGTAGCATAAAAAAATTTACTGCAGAAATTCTCAGATAGTGTTTTTAGATAATGGTTAAATGTAAGAATTTCACTGTGTTGCAGCAACAGTAAAAAAAGATGAAATATATTGAATAAAGATTTTATTGTGAGTTATTTGCTCAGCTCTGTAGCACCATCAATTTTTTCTCCCTATATAAAAATAATGAAGTCAATAAATGTGCTTAGGTGACCTCTGAGACTTACAAAAAGGATGTTATGAGATGGGTGAATACTGGATACAGTATTTCATTCAGATGCCGAACAGCTGTTGTGCTAGACAGTGCTGGCATCCTATTTTTCACCACTGGTGCTAATGCAAATTGTGCTTTGATTGTATTTATATTCTATCATATTGGGGGAATGTGAAAAAGACTGTTGGCCTTGTCAGCCCTTGTGTCCCAGCTGGTTATGCCATTTGCTGATGTGTAATTGCAGACAGTCAGAACCTCGGTGACCAGAGTGGGAGCCTGCATCAGCCTGGCCCAGCCACTGCTGACAGCCAGCCTGGTGCCTCAGCTGGGCTCCAGCCCCTTCCAAAAACCATTGGACCCTGTTGTCCTGAAGGTTCCTACATGCACATAACAGAGGTATAAATGGTTACCTGTTTCTGGTTTTTTTCTCCCCTTGGAAAAGCAGATTTTATTCAGATTTATTTAAAAACATCTGGACTCTATCCTGACCCTGTCACTGTGGGATGTTAATTGTTCCATCTCTTTTCCAAATCAGTGATCCCAGCTTGCTGCACATCATGTCAGTGAGCAGCAGAGATTTGTTAGGGATCAGAATTGCCTGTGTGTGTTCCAGAACATCCCTGGGGAATCACAAATGGGAGGGGAGGACCCTTTGTTCTTCCCTCAGCTGTGTGCTGCTCCTGTGAGGTTGCCTGCCCTGGTACCTGTCTTGTCATCAGTGCTACACGTTCATAGAAGTATTTTTCAAGGAAATAAACAAATTAGCACTTTAAGACTAATTCTTATGCAGATTTAATATTTATACCTGTGGTGACTTTTTCCTTTGCAACTTGATAAAAAAGGAAATATGTGTTAACATTAACAATTAACAATATGATGAGAATTCTGTGTCTGATTAATCATGTTTTCTATATATTTTCTCTGAGTTCAGTATTTATTTTCTTTTCAGTCTGACAGCTGTTCAAAAGTAGGTGCACACCTTGTCACTTACAGAATGGTTTCTGTTGTAAATTGACTGAGGGTGTGGGATTTGCCCTGCAGCATCTTTTTAAAGTAATTAGTATAAATCAGTCAATAGATTTGTGTTAGTGACACCTGAAAAATTGCAGTAGTTTGAAAAACACTGCACTCTATTATATATTATCCCCTTTAAGTGCCATTGGTTTAAAATGTGAGAGAATTATCTATTTTTAAAAGTAGATCACTGGTACTTTGATTAAGCAGCTTTTGTTTTAGACAGCTCCATGCTTTTATTCACGGGACAATTGATACTAAGTACCTGCAGATTTTTGCTTATTTAATGAAATCATAGAATCATGGATTTGCTTGGGTCAGAAGGAACCTATGAGAAACATTCCACTGAAAAAAGTACTTTCAAAATATTGCTCCATGAACTGTTCACACTGAAAATAACAATAGAGAAAGATCTTTTTGACCACATACAAGTGACCTCTTCAAAACTAAGTTGCCCACACTCTGGAATGTTCCAGCTTCTCTGTGCTCTGGTCTTCTGCAGTTGCTGAGCTCTGGTGGAGGTGACCCAAAGCTCTCCTTAATGAGGGAAACAAAGGAAAGATGCTGCTTGTAGGCAAGGGATTGGTGATGTCAGCTACAAAGAGAATTTTCTTGGGAGTGGGGATTTGTTAGTCAAAACACAAGTTCCAGTGTCAATTTTGGCGAGTTACTGAGTCTCTCAGGTCTGACAGGCTCCTGTTTAAATTCTTGGGTGCTATTCTTTCCTCCAGAGTCCATAAATGTTTCCTTGCTACTTACTGAATTCTTGCTAGATGACTCCAGCCTTTTTTTTTTTTTTTCTTTTTAGGGGAGTGTGATATCATTTCAGTTTTTGTCAGATTTTGTGGTTTTGCAGCTCCTTCTTGTGTTTCTGTTTTCTTTTCAAAGTAAGTCTGCCCTTTGTGACCATGGGGAGACTTTCCAGTGAGGCTGACTGCCATACAAAATGCTCTCAGAAGCACTTCTAGGAGCTTCACTCCTCTATACTCATGTCCCAGAGTCCTCTTGCTTTTTGCTTGTGTGAATAACTAAAAATGGGATTTTTAAAGTAGTTTGGACGATTTAATCAAAGCTGAAAATATTCTGAATAGGTACCAGTTTTGAAAATGCTGATTACAATAGCTCTGTCATCCCCAACATAAACCTTGCCTGCCTTTTTAGCTGTGCACAAAAAACCAAGCTGTTTAGATGAAAAAAAAAACGCCAGGGACTTTTTTTTTTTTAAAGATCTGTAATTAAGCAATCATAACAGCCCTTTAAATGAATACAGCTTGCATTTACATTTTAACATGCTCTTCTGGTGTTTGTTTAACTTTATTTCTTTTTCACCCCATTTCAACATAACAGAAAATGTACAGCAGGCTTCCTGAGTGCCTGCACTGGCCCAGCCTGTCACAGGCTGTGAGCTGCTCCTCGGAGCCCTCCGGACCCAGGCTGGCAGGATGCCTGACACTGGCACTGCTTAGCAGGAGTGGCTTTGAACAGAAAAGCCAGCCATTTAGAAAGGCACATTGTTCTGCCCATCCCCAGATCAGAATCTATTAAAGCAATTAAAACTTAGCTGTGATCAGAAATTGTGTGTGTTGGGCTCAGGCCTCGGCTGTGGAAGTTCAGTGTTCCCTGGAGTTGGGGATCTGGGCTGGTTTTTCACACGAGCTCAGCAGGCACCAACTCTTGTTGAGAACAGCAGGGGTGCTTCTCGAGATTGGATGCCTTTGAAAATCTGATCATGTCACTTTATTTATTTATGTAGATTTGTGTGTGCACAGATATATACAACATGCCCAGAAACAAACATGCACACATACATGACAGCTCTAGGGTCTGGATTTTCAAAGGAGCCTGGGAGAATTCAGTGAGAGATGGGTGTCTAATTAAAATTCATATCCTTCCTGCCTTTGGCATAACTTAAGCCTGCAGCTAAGTTAATACCAAAACATGACTAAAGGGCAGCGGGATAACTCAGTAAAACCTACAAGAAGGAAGCCAGGCAAATTAGCTTTCCTTTCACCAACCTCACATTTTCCCATTTCTTATTTTCAAAGATGGAAGTAAAACTACAAAGGAATGCCAAATCTCTTTAAAATACTGCCCTTAGGTGGGATGCTTTAGGTTGTCTGGGGTCAGGACCTATATCTGGTTATTTAAGTGTATAGACAGCAAAAAAGTTAATTTTTGTTGAGGCTTCACTGTGCTGTTGCACTGCTGTATGAAAACCATAGCCAGGTAACCAAGGACTTTTGGGCACCTGCAAAATCATAATGTAAGCTGTGAAATCATAGTAGAAACAATACATCTTTCTGTTCAATATACTGCAAACCAAACAATCAGACAAAAATACTCCTCTGATTTAGGATTTCCCCAAACGTGGTTCCTCATCTACATGTGCAAAAAGAAAATCTTGCATCCTGGAAGATGCTTTAAGGAGCCCAGATTTTTTATGATAGTGCACAGCACAGTTTACATTCCAGTCCTGGTCCCAAGAGGGAGGAGGGCACTGAGTTCAGTGTCCAGCATCTGTACTTTATCCAACACAGATACTCCAGGCAGCCCACCAGGGTACAAAATGGAAAAATGGAATGCAGTCTTGAGAAAGACTTTTACACCACCATGGATCTTGAATCTTCACTGCCCAGGCTATATCTTCAACAGGTAATTTAGGAAAAACCAGTAAAGATGATAATTTTTGTTCTCTGGAAATCACTGTGGGGAGGGAGGAATCTAAATGTCCCTCTTTTCTAGCCTGGGTGAGAGGTTTGCACACCTACCACAGAATTGTTTCTCCAGCTGCTGAATTTTAAAAGAAAGTGGCTGCAAATACATTCTGCAAGAGATGCTATCTTTCTGTTTTCCTTAGCAAAGATTTACAGGACCGGGCCTCTAAGGAGAGACTTTTTATTTCTCATGTCCTTCCACAGTAGAAGTCAGTCCCAAATGAGTCCCCTGAGCTGGTACTTGGATATCCAAGGAGACAAATCATGGCATGGCACATGTTGGCAGGTGTCAGTTTGCTACCTCTGACCAGAAGTGCAGGACCCCTGAAAGGGATGAGGACCTGGTTCCCAGTTTTGTATTTTTCCTCATGGAACGTGCCTGAGCTGTATTTACCCAGGGGCACTGAGCCACAGGGGAGCGTGTATCAAAACTAATAGGGCCGAGTGTTTTCTGCCCTGTTTGTTGGTGTCACTCTGCTTTTTTTTTCAGTGTGAGCTGCTTTATGGACTTAGAAGGAATGAATCCCAAACCTCTTTCTTTTCCAGAACCAGTCAGGTTTGCTGCAGTTCTCTCACTTGTGCGCTTGGATGGTACTGACAGTGGAGAACGGATTTTTAATTAAAGGGGAAAAAAGGTATTAACAAATACCTTACATCAAAGCAACTGGTCTCTAACCTGAGTAGCCCAGGATGCTTGCCCCTGCTAGGCTCCTGGACAAACACACTTCACCACTGTGATCTTAAGAGGCTGAAGTATCTTTCAGACAAGCTCATTCCTTAGACTTAATTAAAACCTAGTTCGCTCCTTTATTCAATTTATGAGGCCTAGCCAGTAGGATTAAGCGATTACAGGCAAAAAGCCCCATTTGTGAAACACTCATAAGCTCAAGCTGCTAGACTGCTCAGTTGTACTCCATTAAATTAATAAGGAATGAATAGACTGATCCATTATGAATAAAGCTGTGGGGAGCCTCAGCATTGCCTCAGACTCTCTGCACACTCCTTAGAGAACATTTGTGCAAAATGATTATGTTCATATTCATTCAATTGGAATTCTATAAAAGTGGAATGCATAAATTACTATAAAGATGGGGAGTTTATCTTAAACATTAACTATGTGTGTGAATTAATAAGACTATTATAAAACCATTAGCATTCAGTGTATTTACCTACGTATGCTGCATACCTAAACTAAATTCAACAATTGTTCCTAATTGCTATTCTTGTTGTGTGATCAAGCTGTGGTTCATTTTCCCTTGTAGTCATAATATTTATGAATTGCAGTTTTTCCTGTTAAAACTTCTCAATCTCCCCTTTCCTCCCACCAGCTTTTCACTTGCTCCTGCAGTTTTTGTATTGGGAAGTGAAAGATCAACAGATGCTTACAGATGGGTTAAAATAAAACATTGGCTATCGCCTGCAAGTATGCTTGTCAACCAAAGCTTTATCTTTTAGAGAGTATTATTGAAGAAGCATGTCAGTGGCTCCTGTGTGAGTGTCCCCTGAATCTGCTGCTGATCAGCAGAATCCCAGTTTCAAATGCAGAGGGTACAAAACTCATCCATTGTTCTTTGCTGTGTTGTGAACATATACAGTCTGTTTCTTCTGGAAGAACGCCAAATGAAAGGTAAAAAGCAAATCCAAAAACCAAAAAGAAGGGGTGCCTACATGGGAAAAAATCCCCACAAAACAACAACAAAAAAAAACCCACAACAGATTTTAGAGGACTCTGCAAACAAGGAGTTAAAATGAATGAACATGAGTTAGTTGCTAAGGTTCTAAAAGCAGGAGCTCAGGCAGTGGTAGGGGTGTGCTGCAGGATGAGAGAAGGGCTCGGGGCTGAGCTGCTGGGACAGACACTTTGAGCAGGGAACCTTTCCTCCTGCCCTGCATCTCCCTTCCATCCTTTGACGCTTCCTGACAGAGCGACCGGAGCAGCAGAGCCTGTGGGGCTGTTGGGGGGGCTCACCAGGGACTGGGCTGAAGCAAAAGGATTGCATTATTAGGGCTGATTGGATGTGATCTCCATGAGATGGCAAGCAGGGGCATCTCAGCATGGTGTTATTTTCAGAGCTGTTCCTGAGCAGAGCGAGGAAGTTCTGTGTTAACACAGGTTAGCTGGCATGTCTGACCTTCATTGTTCCCAGTGGAAACAGTGACAGTCTATTAGTGCTCCACGAGGGATATCACTGTCTCACAGCAGCTCTGAAAATCCCCCAGGACACTCCTGGAACAACAATAATTCTGCAAGAGTTCACACAACGTTAGAGCTCTGTGAAATGTTTGCAACAAATCTTGCCTGGATTGGAGAGGGGGATGTGGTGGGAAAGGGGAGAGGGATGGCTTTGAACTCAGCTGCATTTGAGAGGAGACACTAACCTTGCAGGCAAGTCAGACCAGGTGGGACTTTTGCCACAGGAAAATCATGCTAATTCTCTTGAAATGAAACAGCCAAATAGATAAAAGAAGGTGGAAATTCATTTTTTTAGCTTAATCTTGCTTCTGAAGTAGAGTATCAACTTTTAAATCTGAATTTTAAAATGAAAGACAAAGAATTTAAACAGTGAAACTCGTTGGGGCTAGAAGCCAAAGAAACCAATTTTCAACTGAACATTTAGGAAATGGAGTGACAGAGTTTTAATACAGCTTATAGAAAGTAGAAGTTGAATCAAAGAAGGATTGCCTTTGATACAAAAATAATTCTATGCATGGGGAAGTAAGTCTGTAGATTTTTGCACATTGAGTATCTGCTAAGATCTTTTCATGGCTGTACTTTCAGAATTAAAGAGTGGGAGTAAAGAAACTCTTAGGTCCACTACTGGATTTCTTAGACCTGATCTTCTCCTCTTTGGTTGCATTATCCTTCCCAACATGTTGAGCCTTTCAAGCATCCCTGCAGCCTGTGGCACAGTTGTGTGGTGTGTCCTGACCTCAAACTCAACACAGCCCACAAGGGCAGGAGTGATTCCTGCACAGACAGCCTGACAGGTGTCCTAGGGTTCACTAAAGACAAGCATGGACTATGTGCAGGGCAACCTCGACTTGCAGCTCTGGAGATTTTTCACCTAGGGGGTTGTACTTCAAGGCACAGAGTTACTTGATGTCATTAGGGCCCCTGGATGGCTTAATCCAGGCTTGATCGAGGGGATTAATAAATGAATTCTTGACAGAGCCAGCATGTGAAGTCTGTATTGGAGAAAGGCTTATTCCTTGGCCTGGCTCCAAGAGAAACTAATCATCATGAACTTCATGCAGATTTACGATTATTCTTTCTGTAGAAAGGGTTAGGGCAGTGCTCTCTGGCAGTGGTGGAAAGTCTGTAGAAAAGGAGAAAAGCAAACACACACGGGATGAGCCTTGTATGGGGGCTTGTTTCCTTGAAATCCTTCCCTTGGATTTTCTGCATTTTCACAGAAAACTGATGTAAGAGCACTATCATGTATTAAACCAGATAGAATCGTTATGCTCCTCTCAACTCCAGGAGACAGAAATATCATACAGGCTTATTTTTCCAAGAGAGATGGTATCATGGAATAAAGTGATAAGAAAGAAAGCTACAGTGATAGTATGAAATATGTCCAGTGGCTGCCTTCAGCACAGTAATCTTTTATGTTCAAACTATTACTCAAAGTAGGAATTATTGAAATGCTGTTTTTCTGTGGCACTCTCTTGGGTGATCTATGGAACCGTGTAAAGTCAGTGAAAGGAAAGGAATCTTATCATTTCTTCTTGGTCCTTGAAAAAAATGGTAATAAAATAATCTATCTATTAAATTTCAGAGCACACATATACGTGTATTGGAAATGCAGTATGATAGTGGGGGTTTAAAAGTGCTGTTTCATTATCAGATTTCTAATAATCTTTTAAAATATTCAGGAAAAAAAAGGAAAAACTGCAACCTGTTCATCCAGACTTTTGGGCTTTTTTTTTTTTTTTTTTTTGTATGTGTGTGTGTGTGTTAGAAAGTTGTTGGAGACATTTTGTAATCTATTTCCAACATTGCATTTGCAGATATGCTTGGATTTGTTAGGTTATCTCTTACTCATAGGATTTTGTTAAACAAGGTTGTGGAACAGTCATTAAAATGAAGACCAAAGCTTTGTCCGGGAGCTTTTCTCCTTGGTCATGAGACAACTTTTTGCTTTTTCTTTTTAATGCTAAATTTTTCACATTAAAGCATTATTTTCTTGCCTCTTACATACAAAAAAGGACGTGATGAAGGGAGAGAGATAATACAGGGGCTGTGGAATTCTTTAATTTTATAAGGCAACAGACCAGTGGTCTGCAAGATCCAATATCTATCCCAAAAGAAAATTAAAATCACTTGCTCAGCCAGGCAGTGCAAGATGACCACAGTTCTGTGATTCCTGTGCATGATTAGGGTATTCCTAGAGCCATGGGGATTGTTAATCCTTGTGACTTAAGCTAAATAGTCTAACTACAGATGTTACTACTTTGTAGATTCTGCATTATTTGGATCTCATTAGTGTGTGACAGGGTTTATGAGCTGCAGGATGTGTGATGTGTGAGTGGTTATACAAGGACAGGGAGTGGCTCCTGCTTGTGGGGCTGCATGAAGGCTGAGTTCATTTTGTGCACGTGCACTAATTAAACATGAAATCCAACTTTTTGAAAGATGGATTTGATAAATGGTAATACCCCAGATAATGCCCTCATGAGTATATATGTCCCAGGATATCCAGTGGTCCTGTATTGTAATGATACGTGTAGATTTTGTATGGTCAGGACCACTGATTCGACCATGACAAGGAAGCAGAGGAGCAATGCATGTAGAACTGAGGAATCATTTCCTCCTGTGCTCAGGACAGCTCTTTGTTTAACAGTTTATCATAGAAAATTAAGCAAGATGATTTTGCAGGTTATGAGGTGAAGGAGAGAGTCCTGTTTATTCTGTCCTCTTCCATACCCCCTTTTAGGCACTATGGATCACTTGCATTCCTTAAGATGGTTGGATAAAACATTCCCATCCAACTTCCTCCCAGTCATTCCTTCCTTGCCTCAGTGAAGCACCAGCTAATGAGATGGACACACTTAATAGACTTGTCTTGAGATGTTTTGCATTCCAGTGTTAATATATCACATGTGTATACCTGCCCCCCTTGAAAACAACTGAAACACTGCTTAAACATCACAGCAGTCCCAAAGAGGAGACTTCAGTAATACTGTTTGCTTTCTTGGATGTATAAATTTAACTGTATGATTAGCCTGGGACTGTGGGAGGTGTAGAAGCTGAAACCTAGTGGGATGAACCACCCTCCTCTACCACAGTCTCATGAGTGCAGGCTGGGGCTGAGGTAGAAGAGGTATTTGATGTGTGAGGAGCCAGCACACCCCAGCACATCCCTTGTGTCTGTCACGTTCACTGTGGTGCTTGTTGATAGAAATCAGTGGGGATCTTTCTAAAGTGGGGCTTCAGTGGGTCTTCTAATAAATCGACTGCTCTTCAAAAATACTTCTGATGAAAGCACAGTGCTGTCAGGAGGGGGATAAAGGTCACCTTGGTAATAAATGATAGCTATGTTGCAGTCTAGGGAAAAGTTCTAAGGTTTTCCAAAGTTTGAATAGGGATAAGTGGCCCGTTAGGTAATTTTCCATTTCTTGTAATATCTTGCCTTTTTTTGGCCAATTTGCCCTCTCCCTGCATGCTCTATTTTGGCCAGTTTCCCTGGAAGACTGCTAGAAACCCAGCATGTACTAAAGGCCTGCAAGTCAGATGATCACATAACAATGATTTTCCAGTCCCAGCTGCACGTATCTCTGACTGCCTGGTACAAGCAGGATTCCACTGGGTAGCCAGAGTGTCACACCAGTCCCAGTGCACTGACATTTTGTTGTCCTGTGGCTGTACCATGAATTAAGGGTTGAAGCCACACTGTCTCTGCTGGGCTGCAAGCACGTAATTCCAATGAGCAGTATCCCCCACAGAGTAATAAACTCTTTAATAACAGTAATGCAGCAACCACAATAATGAAAAAAGTGATTACATTCTACATAAAAATATAAAAGCTCATTTGATCCTGAGGTCCCCAGTGGCACATTACCTGGACTTTTATTTAAAATATAACATTTCTTACATCTTATTCAGGTCCTTTGTTAACACTAATATAAAACACCAGTAAAATTGTCATTGGAGGAATTTAATAAGGAGTGGGTATGGCTCAGCAAAGCACTCTGCTAAGTCTGAGTCCTTCAATGAATCTAATCTAGAAAACACAAGATGCTCTACTTGAGTGTTTCAGTACTGAACCCCACTTTGCATATGCAAGGCAGATGAGAAGATCCCTTCTTTAGAAGCAGGGCTCTTTCCTAAAATAGGAGTGCTTCTTCAAGTGCCTGAGTTTCATGAAATGTGAGTCTCTTGTACTTTTACTTGCTCTTCATTCTTGATGGTTTCCCTGCAAATGCAAGCTAACTCCAGAGATCTAGAATGACACCAGGGGATTTTCTTCCAAGCATATGTCAGGGGTTCTGAAAGCAGAAGCCACCCAAACTTTAGTCTATAATCCACCTTGCTGTATTCCTTTTATATCTAATACTGAGAGGAAACCAACCCTATTAAGCATTGCTTCCCTCCCAGTATACATATTACAGACATTACTGAGCCCATGGGCAGACTTCAAAAGAATCAGAATTCCAGCAGCAATCTTTTTTTGCTCTGTCTCTTCTTGTAATCTGTACAGTCGAGCAGAAATATATTCAGACATTTTCCATTTTCTTTATTTTTCTGTCAGTACCACATTATTTCCTGCTGGAGACTCTAGCCTTCCCATCATGTCGCTGAGGAATTAATCCCCTGTGCTGTAAGTACGAACATATGGCAAACCATTAGTCATCAGCCAGTGCCTGGACACAGGTTTGTTCTAGAAAGTGGGCTGGCCAAGATGGTGAGTGGAAGGATGGGGTTTTTAATAGGAGTTTTTATCAGGGTTTTAAAAATATTCTCAAATCAGAGACAGGTCTGAAGATTTAGGAAGCGTGTGAGCAGGTAAAGTGCATTAGCAAATCCCCCTGTGAGGTTTCACAAGGGTGTTGTGGTGGTCTGTGAGGTTGTAATGTAAAATAAACTTCTAGTTCCCTTTGTATGGAAGCGTCACGTGTTCTCTGAAACCAAGGGCCTGCCTTCATTTCTAGGTGTGCAAATTGCTTTCTATCTAATGGAAGCAAACTAATTTAGGTAAAGAAACACATTGCTGTTATTTTTTCAAGTATATGAATGTGTTGACTGTCATTCCAGGAGCTCCCTTTAAAAATTTGTATGGCCATTTAACATCATCTAAATCTCCACTTCACATTACATAATCCCCCCCGCAGTTATTGAACCCACAGGAAATGTCATATATGATATGTTGTAACTCTCCCCAGCCCTGTTCTTCCTCCCATTCTTTGATCACTGCTTGTCTCACTACATCTGTAGGGTCAATCACAGCTCTAGGGCAAGGATTGCCTCTGTTTGAATATGCAAATAGGCATATGATGTAACAGGATTGGTGTTTCTGGGTGTTAATGAAGAACAAACACACGATGGTAATCAAGGCAATGGACTGCCTGAAATGGAGGTTTTAGAGCGGGATGCCTTTTCAGGATAGCATCTGCCAAATAGCTTTACCTGAAGAGAAAGAGAGCAGTCCCTACAAAGAGAAAAGTCCTGTTAGAAAGATTTCTTATGTTCTTTTCCAGGGAGTGACTGCAGCACCAACCAAGATTTTTAAACATCTTTGTGTTTTTGAAGTGATGAGCCTTTTAAAAATAATATTGCATGGGTAGCCTTGGTGAATAGGAATTGAGGGAGATGTGCTACTATGCTTGTTCTCTTACTAGTCATTGACTGGAAATACTCACAAAAGGAATAAAAAGTACATTTTCCTTGTTAATACAATTTGTATTACATATTCATAAACCATTTCATAAAGCTCCCAAGGAAAAATTCAATTGTACTGAAAGCACATAATGGTAGAGCGGCCATACAGAAAACAGGCAGCATGTTGCAGAATTAACTGCACAATGAATGAAATGCAATGTCTATAATAAACCCATTCAGATATAAATTATGGGAGAGTAGATGAAATGTTTGTTAAGCAATAAAGCTTGCAACCGTACATATGAAATTGAATGGGATTTATCATAAAATATTGTGGAGGATACAGTCTGAATATGTGTTACAAATTGACTGAATTAAAAATAATCCAAGGAAAGCAAGCTTTTGGGAGACTGAAAATTTTAGGAAATGAGTTCATAAGCTGTTTAGCTCTGACCCAAAGTCCCCTGGTGCCAAGAAAAAGAGAAGCAAGAAAATAAGAACAGAGTAATTTCTTAGAGGACCGCAGTTATGTTGTCTTAATTTTAACCTCCTAAATTTTGTCCAATAATCAGACTCCCTGTTGAACTAACAGTATCTCACTGGAGCAGAGGGTAGAGAGTTTGGCCCAGCAGTGTTTGGTTAGTATGATTTACAGTGGAAGATTTTTCCCCCCTCCCTGACTATTTATCTCAACGAGGCTGTTGTACTGCGGGCGGGATAGATGATATTTTGGTTGGACCTTAAAGAGATATGTGGTATGTTTTCCCAAAAGACTTTACCAGATATCTCAATACAAACAAGAGAGTTGCTGAAGAACACATTCTGTGGGATTCCATACCAAGCTTGACTGAAGTCCACTTCTCAAAATGACAGAGCCTACGCTTTTGCTCAATTTTCATAAATTGAAAATACTTACAGTTTTCACAACACGATGGAAATGTTGTACTTGTGAACAACAACCAAGAGAATCACCAAACCCTTGGAATTAAATTTAAAATTCAAATAGATGTTTATGGGGTAGGGGGATAAAAAGAAAGTGCATAATTTCAAATCACGAATAACATTTGTAGCTACGGAAACATAGGACAACCTAAGTAAAAGAAACAAATAAGAGCTGTAGAATCTGTGCCTGAAAGGGTTTTTTTAACCTTACCTAGATGCTTTTCAGATCTTTTCTCTCCTTTTGAAGCAATGAATAATGATAATTTCTGAGAGAATTTAAATGTATACAAAGGAATCTGGAATCCAGAATACAAAGTGGTGTTTCTGTAGGGGCTTAAAGGCAGTTGCTCTGATTTATTGATAGAAGACCCTTTTCCTGGACTAGAGATGAGTGCAGCCAGGATTCAGGCCTTTGTAGGTCTGTTGACCCTAAGACCTTTTTTACTGTAGGTGTGTGTCAGTGTGGTGACATTCTGACAGAGTTTGTCACACTGAAGGAGTAAATACATAACTTCACCCTGAGTAACACCTGAGTCACCAGCAGACCTCCTTTGATCTCTTTGTGCAGCCCAACAGAATCCTTTTTGGTTTGCCTCTGCTGCTGTTCAATAAATAAAGGGGTCTCTCTTCTCAGAGCCACAAGGAAACACCTTCCAGTTGTTATCCAGCAGCGTTTTAATTCCAAGAGCTAATGCCGAGCTATTTGAACGGACAATTATTGCAGAGTTAAATATAAGTAAGTGAGGAGAAATTAACTCAAGTAGACTCCATTTTGCTTTTCTGCCAAATGGATTTATTTTCCCACGTGTAAGAGATTCTGTGGATATTTTTTTGTTCCCTTTTTTTCACTGGAAAACCACACTGAGTACAAATATACATCGGCATCCCGCAGTGTATCAAGAGGCGCTGGTAATCTTACCCTTTAAAGAAACGTGGCATGTGCCCAGCACTTTTGGATTGCATTTTATTTGTAGGAATACAGGCCATGAAAACCCTCTTCCCTACTGAGGAAGAAAAGCCTGTTAACTTGTCAGCCTGCATCTGAAAGGCCAAGGGTTCAAAGCTGCTCATCAGTGTTGGTTGACATTCCCCCTTAGAGCCTTTGGAAGTATCAAGTTTGCCAGCTATTGACTGCATTGCTGAGTTATCTCTTGTATAAGCACAATTTCCATAAAGGACATAAGGCCAGGGACATGTTCACCAGGCGTTTTAAGACATGGTTGATTTGATTTTCTCATTTCTTGTTTTCTCTAAACATATTTCTCTCAAATATTAAATTGTAACAATTTTATCGATTGTGTTCTGCTCATGGAGCAATAGAATGTATTTGGTTTTTTACATTTTTTTTTTCTTAATGATTTGCTCAGAGGGTGGAACAAAGTAGAGGTGGTGAAATACCTTTGTCCCTTGAGATGAGGGCATTCCAATGGAGACCAGCAACATGGCAATGTGGGATCTGATAGCACCATGGCAGACCAGGCAGGGCTCCTGAACACAAAACCTTTCTCTGCATTTCAGGAAGAGATCCAGGACTTCACATCTAGACCTTAATAGTGAAACACCATGTTTTTCTTCAATTAGCAAATAAATTCCCACATGATTTGAATAAATCTGGAGGAAAATTCTCCAGGAGCACAAGAATTGTAAAGTCAGTTGAGGGGAAAAACATGCCATGTATAATCTGCCCTGGGCAAAGAAAATGTGTCAGGTTTTGAAATGCTGAATGCTGGCAACTCAGCAGAAAGTGAGTTGTGGACAGAAACAGTGTTCAGCTGGCAGGACAACAGCAAGGATGTTTCAGTCAATTCTGTCTTTTTCCTGTTTACTGTGTGATTGCAAGTGAGGAGGTAATACCACTCAATGAGGCAAATTTCATTCTTAGATTCATGCGCATAATTATCAGTGACCTTTTATATCTGAGAAAATTGATTTGGATGAGAGCTCTACCTCCTGCTCTTCGTGCAAGGTCTTGCCCATTTTGTTTTACACGCTCAACAGTCATTTTTTGGATGAACCAATCATGGAGATGGGCTATTATTGATAGATCTTCCAGGAAACACGTCAAAGTAAAAATAAATAAAACATGAAATTACCATGAACATGGGTTTTTCCTAATCAGATACATGTTTCAGTAGCTCTTGCTCAAGAGGCACAATTTAACCATGAGGATGCAATTGATATGAAAGGTTCATTAGGAAAAGCAATTCAACATATCTGTCATACACAAGGGAATACAGAAAAAAAATTAAAATTATCCTCTAAAAACATTTGTGGAAAGATGCACAGACCTGAATCAAACCCTCTTCTATGGTTCTTTAAAATGCTATAGCAAACTTTGTTACTCTGAAACAGATCTTATCCTGAGGAACTGCCAGGTTTTCTGGCACACCAGAACAGGAGGTCAAAGGACATTTATCACCCATATTTAATGTCCATTTAGCAGGTGAGAGAAACAGGGATTGCTCAAGCTCATGTGTCCAGCAATTTTTGGTGTAATGATTCAATGCCAAGTCCTGCATCTTCTGGAAGAATCTTTCTTGGGCACAGGAGGAGCTCTCGTCTTTCTGACTCAGATGGAGGAGTGCTTTGTGCCTTGCAGAAGGAAGGTCTTGGTCTGGATGGTTGTCAGTGATGCAGCGTGTGCCAGAATCTCTCTCTGGATTTATGAAAAGCAGTAGATGCTCAGTGCCCACGTGTCTCTACTTGTTTACGCACAAATCTGGGCTCCTAAAATTAACGAATGCTTTTCAAGAATTTTGTGCAAATAGTTTGCTTCAGTGAGTCAGTAGCAGAGGTATGAATAGAGCCCAGGGCTCCTCACTCCTGGCCCTGTGCACCAACCACCAAGACCATTTACTTTTCTAGCCAGCGCCAGAATGAAGATGTGAAAATACCGCAAGCAAAACTTTTATTTTTGTTTTTTTTTCCAACTTTTCCACTCAGTTCTGCAGACTCAGGCAGTTTGGTTAGCTCTCTACATTGAGCGAGAGGTTAATATTGGCTTTGCCGTGGAGTTTTTCACTTCTAGGTGTATGAAAGATGAGTCTTTCCTCTTTCTTTCCCCACTGACCTCTGATGGAAGGTGGGTGGAGAGGTGTGTTAGCTTACTTTTGCTTTGAAGAAACTGGTGCAGAAGGGGAGGGGAGCGAGGAAAATTTGGCCCATTGGGGTTCCAGCCCCAACCTCCCATTGGCAAAGAGCAAAGAGGATGGGGAGAAGAGGGAGGCCAGGAATAGCACACGGTCCACAGTCCCCATCTGAGCTGTTGGTTCCATCCTCTGGTGATCCAGCCAGGGGATCAACAGGCCAGTTGTGCCCAGTCATTAAGGAAAGGCATGTCTGTAATTAATGGCAGAGGGCCTGATACAATAAAAGACATGTCTGCCTTTTCCACTGCAAGCCCGCATAGGGCTGTGAAAGACGCCAAAGAAAATCAATGTTAAGCAGCTTGTATGGATTTGTGCAGACCTTTACAGTGCCAAAGTCCAGACATATTTCTCATTGAGCTGAGTCCTCATATGTTTTATTTATAATTTAATGCTAAAATTTATGAAGGAGGTGCATGGCAGAGGGAGAACCCATAACCTTGTCATTTCTTTTCTTAAAGCAGCAGCTACTAGATCTAGGAAAGAATTACGTCCTCCTCCTTCTATCTGACTCCCCAGCATAAAACGTAACATGATAGAAATTTTACTCACTCTGAGTTTGTTTTCAGTGAATCATCTGTATAGCTGAGGTACCCATTGCATATTACACAAGTTTTTATCAAAATCACTAACTGCCAATCACTTCCTCTAAACTAAATCACCTCAGCTGTTATTCATCAAGCATGCCATGTTGCATTATGGACTTTCATAACTCAGACACTTAAGGTATGAAAGAAATTAATTGCCTGTATTATTTTCCATAAAAACAAATAAACAGCACTAGGTACCTTTTTAAACTCAATTGGAGGATTGATTTTTAAATCAAATTGTATTTCATGAGTGTTTAAGCACTCACCCCTAGAAGCTGTAATCTTGGAACTTTAAATATAGATGCAGTAATTCCAGAATGTCACATGCTTTAAACATTGAAATATAAACCATTGCCATAAGAAAATGTTGTGGTTTAACCCCAGCTGGCAAATAAACATCACACAACTGATCTCTCCCCCGCCAGTGGAATGGGGAAGAGAATTGGAAGAATAAAAGTGTGAAATATTGTGGGTTGAGACAATTTGAATAGGTAAAGCAAAAACCACACAAAGCAAGCAGATTTGATTCTCCACTTCCCGTGGCAGGCAGGTGTCCAACCATTCCCAGGAAAGCAGGGCTCCATCATGTGTAACAGTGTCTTGGGAAGACAAATGTCAGAACACCAAACTTCCTTCTTCTTCCCTCAGTTTTATATGTTGGAATACGTTTCCAAGTGACTTGGGATATCCTTTGGGTCAGATGGGATCAGCTGTGCCCCCTCACAATCCCTTGTACCCAATCTCCTCACTGGTGGGGTGAGGAGCAGAAAAGGTCTTGACTCTGTGTAAGTTCTGTTCAGAAATAACAAAAACATCCCTGAATTATCATCACTGTTTTCAGCACAAATCCAAAACACAGCCCATACCAGCTACTATGAAGAAAACTACTCTGGGCAAAACCAGCCTAGAAAATAAAAGAAGCATACATAAAAATGTATTAAACATGACAGCAACATTAACAGCCTTGTTTGGAGAGAGGAAGGTTTTTTTTTTAACAGAATACATTATTTACTGGTCTCTGCTGTATCGTTCCACCATGATTTCAGGATTGCACTTTTCCTGGATGTGTGGATCAGGCTTTCCCCCATCTGACATCAGCCAGGTTTGAATTGCCACGCTCAGCTGAGACACCAAGCTACAGGATTTCAGCTGGCATGAATCCATCCAGATCAGCACTGCACAGCCAGCTGAGCTTAATTGAACTGTGCTGGAAACCTAAAAGTGATGAAGCTGCCAGGGAAACAACACAGGTTCCTGCAATGGAGAAGACCCAGTGACAGGAAGAACCTCAAAATGTTTTGTTCCGCTAAATTGCCAAAATCAGGTAGGAGTCCAAAACTCACACAAGACTCATGGGTAAGAATGCAATAGCTGCATATATTTTTGAGTTCAGTTAAATTACCCAAATGACCTGGTTCAGCAGAATGTGAGCTGGGAGTCTCAGGGAAATGTCTGTCACGTTAGATATTAAGTTAAATTTAGTTAAACAGTTAAATATTACCACTTTTACAAGCAAAAGAGCAGAAACTCCACCTAATCCAAAACACCTCACATTTTCTTTAACAAAAAAAACGTGTTTCCTCTTTTATCCCTCCCTTTTTTGAGGGCCTCAAATATGTCAGTTGTTTAAAAGATGTGACTGCCCTTATAAATGTATCGAAGATAAGCTAGGTTGTAAAGGATTCAGGTTCATGAACTGTGTTTATACAGTCTATTGTTTAGTACTCATGAATAATTGATTCTTGTCCTTCCTGCACAAATATTCAATCAGATACCATTCAAATTGATAGCAGGTGTCTGATCTAGGAAAAAATGGCAATGTTCTTCGACTGGAGATGTGATTGTAATACAATTCTGCTCCAGCCATGGGATCCAGAGCAGTGTCACACATTTCAAGTGGGACCTGTTGAGAGGGAGAGTTTCTAATTAAAACAGCACACCGTGTAATTGTCTGGCATGTTTTGGGTAAGCAACCATCCCAAAGAATGCTTATTGCATTTTATTTTTATGTGTGTATGTGTGAAATGGAGGATGGATCATAATTTTTAAAAATTGCTAGTTTCTGGTGAGAAGTTTGGTTATACAGACAAGAATAGTTCTATATAGTCTGTAATTCTGTTGGATCCTTATATACTTAATATTAAAAATCTGACTCTGATTTCCCCAAGACCATGTGATGACCAGGAGACATAGAATAATTGCATTATGTGATATATTATTTGAGATCCAGTAAGAAGGTGCCTGTTCCTTAAAGCACAGATTCTTTTCCAATGAATTACAACTTTCCACTACTGGTAGCTTCCTGTAAGTCACTTTATATACTGCAGGGGAAAAAAAAGTGCATAGAAACAGAGCAGGGAGCAGGACCTGCTTTTATATCCTTGAACCTTGGAGCACTGCTCATTTCTTGCTCAGGGAGGTTTGTGGATGTGAGCAAAGTTATACCTGATATGGAAAGAGGAGCTGCAGAGTGAATATAGATATATAACTGGAATTTTGCTCCCAGGCACATGAAAATAAGTCTGAGGAGTCAGAGGTCCAATATGTTCCAACTAAAGCGAATACAAGTCTGATCATTGAATTAATCAAGACAGAAATCAGTTCTAAGTTGGGGTTAGGAAATACAGGGTATAGTCCACTTGTGATTAACTGATATTAGTAGGAGCTCTGGAAGAGCCATTGAGCAAATATGTAAATTGTTTTTATTTTGTGGCCACTGTCATCCTAAAAAATGTTCCTGTGGGAGGTCTCAGCCTTTGGGAGGGTGTGGGAGAGCAGGGATGTAATGCTCATGGGTTTTGCATCAGAGACCCAAAGCACTGTGCTATGGAGAAGAAAAGTGCTTCAATTCCTTCTCATTCTTACCCAGTCCATGAGTTTCCTGCAATCTGCAAGAGTGTTTTTAGGGTCACTGTTTTTACTTTGTTGTGCTGCTTCCCCTGTGTCCTCCCATCTCTGAATTTAATGCTTAAACACTGATAATTGGAAGCGCTGAAAATAATTTTCTTCTGGTTGCAGTTTTCCATATTTATTTCCAGGACTTTATATTTTCATCCTCTTTTCTATCAAAATGACTCTGTAGGTGTAGAAAAGAGGTTCTGTTGTGTAGCATTGATGTCCATTCTGCCTTTGAGCATACACATTTGACTACCAACATGGAAAGTTAATGTTGTTTACAGGCTGGGCACGCTCAGGCCACAAACACTGGTTCAGTGAATGGTTGCTCACACCAGGATAAATGTTTGTAGTCCTGTTAGATTTACACATTTGAAGCAGGCAGCTGTTGGCACTGCATAGTTCTCCCTCATTCTTCAGCTCACTAGCACTCGTGTATTTCCAGAAAATGAATTCAGCCATGGAGTGTTAACTCTCATGGTTTAATTGTGGCTGGCAATTCTTGAACGGTATCAAGTACCAGCCCCATGTCTCTCTCAAACTCTCAGACCCATCTTACAGCCCTCTGCACTTGATCCATCCTTTAGAACAGTCTCACAACTCCCCATGCACTTGTTCCATGCCGTCCCCCAACACCAATAAACATTCCAGAAAGATTCCCCTGCCACACGAGTGCCAGCACCAAGGTGTGTTCCAGAGCGCTTTGTTCTTGCCAATTGAAATGCCCTCACTGGGCTGCTTATTTGGGTAAAATGTTTCTGCTCTGGAGCAGCATAAAATGTAGAAATTCCTTCTCTTTTCTCTGTTGAATACCAAGTAACTGCCTGTTTGTGAAGGTTCAGACAAATGCTTTACTTATACTCTGTCTGCTCAGCACTCCACAAAACCCCGTATTTTTAGGGAGTGCAGACCCTGAAGCCAGTAGCACACTAAAATGCTCAATCTTCCATAAATATTACCCTTCCCCTGACCTTCCTTCATTTTCCATGCTGGATTCCACTTCTGAATCTATTCATTTTGAATAGGCAGCAAAATCCTTCCCTGGAATAGACAACACAGGCACACCTTGCCAGCTGTAGCAGTTCGTAATGTATATATTATTGAAATATTGGCAGGGGTCTCTGAAACCACAAACAGAATTAGTTGTACCCAGAGAAACATACTTTCTTTCAGTGGCCCAAATAGCCAACAACTACTGGAAATATCCTCTTCCTTTCCCTAATTTCAGAAGATAACACAGTCTTTAGTGCACAAGTGACATAACACGTGAATCTTCATAAAGACTTCTTTTTCTTGTGGTACCTTCAGATGGGGCAGCTCACTAAGACAGCAATTTCTTCCTAAGGGCATTTAATGCTTGCTAAAAGTTTCAGTTTGCCTCCCTTCCACTACTAAAGTTTACCTTCAATTAAGCAAAAACCTGCAACCCATCCTGCAAGCACCTCACGTGTGGAACCTGATAACTGCAGCGATGTTTCCATCCCACTGCTAGAAACACGGTGGGGAAGTGGTGGCAAGGCTGGGACCAGGTCCCTGGCTCTGCTTCTCCCTTCTCTCTCCTGCTCCTTGGGGCACAGAAGGAGGGACAGCTGTGCTGAGGTGTCACCTTGCCATGGTACTTGTGAAGGGCTGGCAGGGTGATACTGTGGGAGGACAACAGAGAAGGGTAATTCCCTTGCAAATCAGAAAATGGCATTTGCATTATTTTTTCTGGCAGTCTCTGCACTCCGGGAGTGATCTATAGCTTGTAAATTGTTGCTTGTATCAGTGTGTTTACAGCTTTAAGAGCTGTTGTACATACCAGTTTTTGAGTGCTTATGAGTTTATTTAGAAGTGATGTGTATTTACAATAGTCAAATGACAGTGTGAATGATACTCTGTGCACTTGAGGAGCAACCAGGCTGGGAAACCAGTGTAAGAGACGTGTTGGATAGGAGAAAACATCTTGAAATGTACAGTAATGAACACAAAACCCCAAAGTCAAAGCTTTTGGAGATCTGGACTCTGCTGGTATTCCTCAGCTTGGAATTCTTCCCTTTCTTCTTTCCAATAAACCAGGATTTGGTGATGTATGCCTTGCACTGCTTGGGTGAGACAACACTTTTTAGGAAGACCCACCTAATAATGGTCAGCTGCTGGAAAGTATCATTGACCTCTCCAATCCCTTGAAGTTGCACACTCTGGCATCTTTAGGAGAGTCTTTTCCCCCTGTATTTATTTTTCTGACAATTCAACTCCAGGAATTTGGTCATTCTTGAGTGTGCAAAGCCAGGAAGCAGAGCTGGGCATCACTGAGTATGTTGGTACTGCCTGACGTGCAGTGGGAACCTTCACCTGGACATTTGCTTGGAGTGGAAAGCTGGATGGCTTCTGTATATTCACTTTGAATTTTTAGCTGTTTAGCTCTCTCTCTAGGAAGTTCTTAGAGTAAGTCCATCAATCATTCAATTGCATAGGAATGAAATACCAGCATGGGTTTCTGCTCAGCAAATGCTAAATTATGTCCTGACAATTTAGAGGATGAGGGGACCCATAATCAAAAAATATGCAAGCATTCTGTGTACCTTTTTCAAAGGAGAAAAACAAAGGTTTTGGAATTTATAAACAAGTCAGCCCAATCACTATTCCTGAAAATACATGAGAACAAATCTTTAAAAAAAATCCTTTCTAACTATTCAGATGATAAGAGAGTTGTAAAAGATAATGTAAGATTGAAGTGATTTGTTCTCAGCAAATCCATCTGATTTCTTTCTCTGAAAGAATAGCTAGCCTGGGGAAAGGGGTAAGATGTTGCTGAATTGTCCTGATTTCAGCTTTTGGTTTTGTCACACATAATGTCCTTGTGGAAAAAAAAAAATGCAGTGGAATGTGCACAGCTAAAGAACTACAGTGGGCACCATATTTTACATACCAAGAAAGCATATTAAATTGAGTGGAGGGTGACAGGAAAATCTGAAATTTATAGAACATGATCTATGAAGAAAAGTTGTGGGAACTGATAAACCTACAGAGAAATCATTGTGATAGTCTTTCCAATATGAGAAAGTTACGCAAAGGCTGGTGCTTATTGTTCTCCCTGCACTTGAGGGAATTCTAAAGAAACCAATTTAATTTTCAGCCAAGATGCATTAGGATGACTGGGAGGAAAACTTTCTAACCACAAGGGGAATTGAGTAATGATGCAGACTTCATCAGAGAGTTTCCAGAACAGGGTAGGCAGATGTTAGGGGGGTCTGGCACTACCAAGGCTGGGGAGGTCCTACCCTGGCCCAGGTTATTACCTGAGAACAGCAGCCCAGGAGGAAAGAGTAAAAGCTGCTGCCAAGAGACTAAGAATGAGCAGTGGTTTTATCAGATGGTGATAAATAGCTCTTTCTTAGAGATGGGGATAATATTAGTTTCTAAAAAAAATAAAGTTCTTTTTTCATCCTCAATTGATGGTGATATATACATTTTAATATATGTAGGAAAGCACAATGTAAAATGTTATAAAGACACAGCATGGTGGTGATAGTCTATCACAGACTCTATATATTGTGATAATAGCCCTAGCTTCTTATTTTAAACATCAGTTACACAGTGATCTAATAAAAGATTAGGGTTTTCTAAAGCAACTTTTACTAGATTTACATACATTTTTAGTTCACATACAAATTTTTGTAGGCCTCCTGAGAACTTACAATTATAGGACAGGAGAGAATGATACAGAATTCATTTTAATTTGCTTGTCTTGGAATGCCCTTTGCTGTTTATATTACAAATTTCAATATACATCTCAGAGGATCAGAGCAAGTATAAATATCTATTCCAATTTAAAAATGTACCATTTTTAGAACCTGTCATATATTTTCTGGTAAGGCATGCTATTCATCATCTTCTGAGGACAATTTTTCTTAGAAATATGTAAAAGCATATATACAGCTAATGTACAGCATCCCAAAAGCTGTAACTGGGGACATAAATTAAGCCCAAAGTGCTCAGTTTTAACTGTACCTTGCTTTTTGACAGTGGTTGGCTGTCTGGATCTGAGAGTGCTCTCAAATATGAGTGAGATGAGTTTCACAAAGTTCCAAAGAAGTTGATAGCTATTATTGGGCTTATGTCTATTGTTTCATAATATCACCCTCCAGAGAAAATGTTGATATTAAGATTATTACCCAGCTTGTTTCTGAAGCCTAAACTGAAAATCTCGTTATGTGTCTAAGGTCATTTAAAAGTTTATTCTCTTTCTTCCCCCACCTCCTTACCTTCTGTAACTTCCAGTACTGAAATGAGCAGCAGGACCACAGTAACATCCTAATTTTCAGTGCATGGAGATTTTTTGCAGTTTTTGGTCACTCTCAGAGAGTCTTTATTCTTACAAACATACCCAGACAATGTGCACTGAGGAATTACTCAGATGTGGGATATCACTTTGGTGTGCTGTCACTTTGGCTGTTCTCATTTCCAGTTGCTCCTTGGCAGTGACCTGTCTGAGCTGAACTGACTTTAAAAGTTTCTATCAATAACAATGTGCAGAAACACATGAAAGGAAATATAAATTACTGGTAATGGTGGTGCTCAGGAGTGCTGAACCTTTAGCTCATTTATGGAACACTTAAATATTGCCACTTTTGTAAGCTAAGAGGAAAAAAAAAGAAAACCTCACTAAATCCAAAACTTCTCATTTTGTCTTTCATAAAAGCATTTGTTTGCTCTTTCATCCCTCATTCTCTCTGCCATAGAGGTCATCTGTGGTGTGGCTATTGAGATCCTCAAAGAGCTGCCACAAAGTTGATTAAATTGACTAAAAACATGTCAAAAATGGCTAGCAGACCACCACTGCTGGGTTATTTCATGTTGTGCTACAGATTTTAAACACTTAAGAAAACCAATTAGCATCAAGTGAGCGTACAATACCATTTTGTTCTGTAATTCTACCTGTCACTTTTTTATTTCCCATTTAATTCTCATCTTTCTTCATAATTGGATAGAAAAATACTAAGCTGTAACTACTTGTGCATAGAAAGATGAGAGGCAGACCCTGAACACATCAGTGTGTGCATGAGGAGCTGTGCCTTGTGAAAACCCAAAACCAGTTGGAAAGTGATGATTCAACCAGTGATGTCCAGTGTGAAGGATGGAGTGGACTGGGAGGCCAGAAAGAGCTGAGTTTGTGGCTGAGCTGCTCCAATGGTCACTGTGTTTTACAGACCAGTGCCTGCACCTCTGTACTGGGCAGTGTCTGTTGAGGAAACAGCAGCAGCCATAAAATACCCAGCCATATCCTATAGATAACAATGAGGATTTGAAGACAAGGACACTGGGTTATGCATTTCATTCTTTTGCTTTACTGAGAACGTGAAGAACAACAAAAAGCAGGTGGCCAGGGTGACTGATGTAATGTCTCCTTTGACACAGTTTCCATTCCAGCATTTTTAATAACTCATTTTCCCAAGGGTGGGGTGATGAGGATGCTCTAAATATTCCATGATTATTTATTAAAAAAGACTTGCAGAGCAGGCAGAAGGCAGCCCCATTTGCTTGTCTGATGCACTTGAAAATCCTCAAGGCACAGAGATGAATGCTGTTTATGGGCATCATTTCCAGATTCACTTTGCAATCAGTAATGTTTTCCTAGGAAGTGAAGTATTGTATGAAGTTCTGTTGCTTTTGGTAATTCCTGCAGTAGGTAACTGGTGGATTTCTGATTTTTCAAGGAAGGGCTAGTCTCTCCTTATCTCTAATAGAAAAAGATATATCAAACATTCTGTTTACAAACATTGATGAATAAAAGGAGTGTTTTCTGCCTTGGTCAAATATAATGGGAACATCTGTGAAATTTTTATTACATCCTTGTACTTCTTTAGTCAATACTTCAACTATTTTTGGTTCTCATTTCTGTAATTCTGCTTTAGTAACTTGCACTGACTGCAGTGTTAGGAGAAGAACCTTGTAGTATTTTTGCACCTCATTTCCCTGTGTGGAATTTTTGGGTTTCTTTCTGTGTTTTCCACAACACCAGCATTGGTGTTGCTTTTTCTTTCTGATTTGCAATATCTCTGGATCGTTTATGCCTGATTTAGAGTACTGAATTATTTCCTTCCCATCCATCCTCAGACTTCACCTCTGCCAGAGAGCTTCGTGGGACTGAAGGAGGAGATGCTTTCCCACCATCAGAGTGGAAACTGGTTTATCCCAAATCCATCTTGGCCTTGTCTTCTGGGGCTAAAAGGAAAGTCCAAATGGTAGATCTGCTCTTTCAGTGATAAGATTTTCTTCATTGTCTTTTCTTGCATTTAGAAGTGTCTGTACAACTTAAAATGAGTTAAAGGTAATAAAAATAACCAATAATTTATGTCCACATCCAGATAGTCTGACTCTGCAATTGCTCATGTATTTTTTGGAGGTGATTCACTTCTAGAATTTCTTTGACCCCTTAACCAGAAGAGAGGGACAGACTGACATAGCTGTAGCCACAGATCAAGGTCAGTGTAATTAATATTATTTCATATGTAGCTTTTAATTTGAAGAACTTGAGGGCTAGATCTCAATTTATCCAAAACTTATAACTCAAGTGTATGAAGTCAGGAGGCAGCTGCCAGAGCTAGGACTAAGAATGCACTTCAGTTTTTTTTTTTTCCTGAACTGGGGAGTGCTCTTATTCCCTCATAATATAATATTTTGCACAACCCAAACATGTAGGTCAAAAGGCCAGAAAATTAGCACCGAGTTATAACACTCCTGTAAGGGGGTTTGATGAAAATAAAACCTAAAACCATTCATATGTTTTAAATGGTTTCCCTTCCCTCCATTCATGCAATGATACAGAACAGCTGGTCATGAAACCTGGCTGCATATTTGTTAAACGGGAACAGATTACTAAATCAAATTTGTTGACCAATTTTCAAGTATGTGGCCTTGAGATATTAAAAAAAAAAAAAAAAAAAAAAAGAAAGATGGAGGGGGGCTTGCATTGCCTAAAGAGAGAAGGGGTAACAGGCCAGGGATAGGAACATTTCATGCTGGTGGGATTTGGCAGGGGGGGAGGGAATCTAATCGCTAACTTTCGTGTGAGTACCCAGCTAAAACCTCAGGGAATTTTATATAGTGCATGTTGTCAGTATTTTAATCATCCACAGCTGTCAAAACTCTTGTAACCCGCCTCTTCTATTTAAAATGTGTCTTCTAGGCATAAAATAATTAAAGGTGCAGGACCATAAGGTAGGCTCAGAGCCGCTGCAATGTGACAAAACTCCACATATGAAAGGCATTATTTCAGGAAGTTTTAAATATAAATTTTGTTTTGTCAGAAGGCTGCAGGGCACACATTTTCTATACTGTCAAGCTTGATAGTAACAATATTTATATTTCAAATAAAAAGATTAAATTGCAGTCTTATGTGTTTCTGGTTTTCACATAGTTTTTACCAGTGTATCATAGTGTTCCATATCAGTGTGTCATCGAAACTTTTTTTTTTGCTGACACCAGTTTTGCTTTATTGTAATATTAAGTCTTGTACTGTCAGTCCCTGAATTGAAATAATGAGGGCAGACAGTAGTTTAGTTGACTAGCCTATATCTTCCCTTTCCTCCCCCCACGCAAAAAACCCTGAAAACAACACAAAATAAAAATGAATTCGTTCAGAAAGGCAGTTATAAAGACAGAGATTTGGAGCATACAGATTTAAAATGGCTTTTTGTGTGTGTGCACACGTGTGTTTGTGCAGCCTTGTGTCACCCTCGTGCCCAAGACCCCACCTTGCAGAGCTGCCCTCATGTGCCTACCAAGTGATGCCCACTTTGCAGGAGAATCAAAACTTAGTTTCAAGAAGAGGGGAGGGCAACATAATTTCTGAATATTTTCAACTTTGTTTATTTTTAATAATAAAAGAACTAACCCCAAAAAAGAGTGTCTTGGTCAGTTTAAGCTGTCTGGCTGGCAAGGCTTTTGTGCCACTGCTTTTTCTGTTAGTTTTGAGCTTTCTGCTGGTGCCCATGGGCCCTTTGCTCTTCATTGTTCAGAGCCTGAGCCCAGGGTTGGGGCAGTGTCATCTGTGCAGCATCAGGGCTTGACAGAACAATGGGGAGAAATGGGAAGGGGTTGTGACTCAGACTGGTGTTGGAATGGCCAGTTGGAGTCACTGGGGATGGGTTTGCTCCTTTTGGGTCGAAATCTGAACATTTCATCACAACCTTTTGTGGCAGTTTGCAACCAGTAAAGGCTCCCTGTGCTGATTCCCCTGGTTTTACCTCTGTGTGATGGAGAGGATTTTTCCCCCCAGTGTCTGACAATGCTAGCTGATGTGCAACAACTTCTCTGGCCATGATAGTTTGGTGAATTGGGCTTATCAGAAAGCTGATTAAAAGTTTGGGTGATACAGAAAGTCCTCCAGAGTTGCTATCATCTTAGGTGTGATATAGGCTTCATTCTTCTGTGTTTCTGCATATTGGTCCTTCTTCCTGTCACTTTAAACCTTTGGTCTGTCATTTGGCCAGTCAGGACTTTACAATAATGAAAGTTTTGATTTTTTTTTACAATAAAATGAGTTTTGGGGTTTTTGTTTTTTTTTAATTGATACAACTCAATATACATATTGTTTCCTGCCATAACCACTCAAGAAGTTTTTGGACCATTGTAGAAATTAGCTGAAAAGCTTTACAGATTGTGTAAAGTATGTGATATTGAAATGTCAGTGAAAAGGTTGTGTTCACTGAAGAGCAGACATGCCTTTTCCATGTGTACATATGTGTCTCTGTACACCAAGCTCCTATATGCTTTGCCAAAGAGCCTGCAGGATTAATCAAAATAGGAACAACAGGGGAAGATATTTAAAAGTAAAGTTATGTACAAGTGGAAGACTTTTGTATGGAAAACGAGACAACAGGTGGCACTACCCATTCTGTCCTCACAGTCTGATCTCAGTTAACACTGCCAGACACATTTTTTTCCAGTTTGAACTGATGGATATACAAATCAGGCTATTGCAGCACACACATCTCAAATGAGGGTGCATTTGGAAACATCTGGTTTCATTACACCAGGTAACACCTGCATGAAATTACATCTGTGTGGAAAGTCCTTTAACAGAATTTAGTAATTAAAGTGAGGCAATCTAATCAAAGAAAGGCATAGAGAAGGTGATACATGAAGTTTTGTTCTCTGCCATGTAAATAAACTGCATTAGTATATTGAGTCTTTCAAGAACCAGTTAACATCAACAGCTTGCAATTGAATAGATTTCATGTTAAAAACAGCCTTCCACACTATATCCCCAATATATATTCTGATCTTCCAAACAGATCTCCAGGGTGTTGTTTGGATTTATTGCATTTAATAGCATATTGTTTGGAGTGTGCAGTGTGTGGGTCCGGCTGAGTTTTACTGGGGGATTCTGTGGCTCAATTTCCTTTCAATATGTACCTGTGTCCTTTTCAAATTTTGCTTTAAATCTTTGTGCAGACTTTGCTTTATACCTTATCAACTGGTTTTTAAAATGTCGAGGCTGACTTTGACCCGAGCATCAGCAAGGAGCTCTCAGAGGAGGAATGTGGAGCCTGGGGGTTTCTCTGTGTGCTGTCACTGTGCTGTGTCTGAGCCTGGAACCACCTCAAAGTGGAGCTTCTGGAATCAATTCTTAGTTCTCTTGTGATTCTCAGGGAAGGAGATGATATCTCTGTCCTGGACTAGGTTCTGTGTTAGCCCTACATAGTGTACAGGCACTTCTGGCTTTCTTTGCATGAGATTTTACCATCTGGCAGTGTCACCTGGAAGGCATAAATAAAGCCATTGTTTCAGGGGTTTTGTCAGGGGCTCCATATATTTTTCCTGTCAGAAAGTATAGAATAAAGGATCCAGCAGAAATCACAAAAAAATTGCTGCTACTGTTAGAAAGTGATAAAGGACAGCAAGGTTAACAGTCCTAGCTGTAGGATGAGTTCCAGCAATTCTTTATGGAGCTGACTGACATTTTTTCCCATACTTTTTTTTCCCTCTGAAAGTTGATTTTTTGGCCAGAGTAAAGAAAAAGAGGAAAAAAAATACACACAAAATTTTCATCTTGGAAATGAATGCCCTTGCCAAGATTACTAACTTTTCCAAAACTTCCCCGCAGAAAGAATAATCCTTGGAGCATAGTTGGAAGTCAAGGACTCATCTTGGAAATCAGCTTTTTTGGTAGAATGATTCCCTGCCTGCTCTTGAAACCACATATTGTTAATCACCTGCCCTTTGAACGAATGCAGCTGATTTGTTCAGGCACTTTCATCCACGTTAATCCAGATGTGCCTTTCTAAACCGTGCTCCTCCTGCTGATCGATTGCTGCTCTCAGAATCCCTTTCTGTGCACATGCCCTCGAGGCTGGGCCACAGAGCAGGGCAGGATTTGGGTGAGCCAGGAGGGAGGTGGGAGCTTGGGAGCCCAAAGGTCACCTTGCCAGAAATCTCCTGTTTGAAAGGAGAGAGTTTTACACTGCTTGCCTGTGCTGGTTGCTGCTGCTGCTCTCTTTTGCCACACTTGAGGGCCAAACACCTCTTTTTGTGTGAGCTGTAGGTAGAGCCAGGAGCAATCTTTGATGTCTCTGTTGCACAAGTGCTTTCAACATGAGGCCACTTAATGCTTCAATCTGAGCCAAGTGAGTGCATGGAATTGTGGCTCCACAATACCCCACAAATGTCTTTGCCTCCTTCTCCAGCATCTGTAACTACAGCTGAGAGTGCTCCCTTGCTGTTTAAAAATAAAATAAAATTAAAAAAAGAGATAAGAAAAACAAAGAAGGCAGTGGCAGTAAACTTTCTGCAGAGCTTTAGCCTACCAAAGATTTAAAGGATTGACATTTGCATTACATTTTTCCCCCACCCAGTCCTCCTCATTAGCTGGATATCTTTATTCTCTAAATATTTACCACCTAAACCAAATTTACAGTTTAATTTGCTGCATAAAATCATTTATTGACTGATAAAGCTCATTACTAAGGCCTAGCCCAAGCTGTAGCCTGCCATGACAGTTTTAATTCTTGTAGCAGCAGGCTACTGCAGGAGAAAAACAATCCTGTCACGTTAACGGCAGGGGTCTGAATTATTCAAATACACTAAATCCTCCCAGAACAGTTCCCCTGCTCATAATTTGTCTTTTCCCACCAACAATTAACTAGCAATATTCAAAGTTAACAATGCCAACTCTTTTGAAATCTCAAGGAAAATGGAAATATAGACATGCAAGAAACGTTTTTAGAGAAGAATACATTAAATCACCAATGCTGGGAGACTTCTAGGGAATATAATCAGGTAAATGGACCCACTGCTTTGTCCAGCCCAGGAGGAATTTTCTGTATACCTGTGTGTGTACAGATGGGTTTGGTGCTGAGTTCTGGTGTCAGCTGGCACAGATGCAGGGCTGCTTACACCTTTCCATGGCACTCCTGATGGCTGATGTTTGTCACTTCTGTGATCTCAGAGAGGGAGTTTCCTCTTCCATCTCCTCTCTTCTGTCAGAGCTTTTGCTGTCATTGTTATTATGAGTCATTATGTAAATAATTGCAGTACTAAGTGTAACATACTGGGGCAAAATCATGCAATAGGCTGTGAAAGAGTGAAAACAGACATCAGTGTGGATCTTCCTGGTACAGGTCATCTTGAAGAAGCTGAGATCTGAATCTGTCCCAATTAGGAAACTCAGAGCATTCTTTCCAGGTCAGCCCACAGAGTTTAGGCTGGCAGGTGTTCTTCATACAAGTCTCCAATTAGGGCAATTTATGAAGTCAGGACAAACTGAGGCTGTCTGATCTGCTTTGGTTGTGAACCCTCTGGCCAATTTGATTTGCAGAATAGGGTTTAATATTTCATGATTTGTTTTTCTTACCAGCTCTGTTGGGTGATGGTCCCACTCCTGCATCCATGAAAAAAGAGAGGATTGAGATCACTCCAGTGACAGTGAGGAGGAGCTCCAATTCCCCATAGGAACAAACAGTTTCATTCCACAGAGGACAATCCAATTCAGGTTTGTCCTTCTGTGTGTGTGACAACCACAGCCCATATATCACAGTCAGTGATGGGCAATAGGAAAGTCTTTAGCATTCTGGTGTCTCATATAAATATTGCTTCTACATAGCACTTTACACTCTTTCAGAACTGTAAGTCCATATTTCCCCTGTCCCATTCATTTTCTCCCTTCAATTTCTCTGGCAGTTCCAGTGCAGAATAGCTTCTTGTGCAGGCCTTCAAAGTGAAAATGATGGCTCCAATTTGTGACCAAATAGCTTTGACATTGTCTGTACGTTTGCTTGAGTTTATAAAAGACTTTGGTTTTCTTATTTAATCCTTTGATGTAGAAGCAGTCTGAAAAATCAGTAATTCTTTCTGGTGTGCCCTTAGTGACAATTTTAACTCTCCCATGAAATTCTCTGTTTTTAAACTCATAATGTGTCTTTTTATCCCTTCCTACAGCACACAGAGTGCTTTAATGCTGTGAAATCTTAGATGTCTGTGAAAGTGCATAAAGATAGGAGGAAGTTAAAATATATAAAAAGAATATAGAAGATTGTGCATTATTTGCTACTCATCTATAGATATCAGCATTTCACAAGATGTGGGCCATAGCTCCTCTGGTGATGATCTGCAAACAGAATGAAATTCCCCTTCATTCCCATTTAATTTAAAGGTTAAATCTGCTTCTAGTCCACTCCCTGGGTGGTGGTTGAGTGGGCAGCAGCACCTGTTGAATTGATATGTCTTTATTTGATCTGATATCTCCAGTGAGGAATGTATGTGCTGCAGGAACAGAGGGCACTATAGAAGGTGATGTATGTGCTTTCTGAGCAGCTATAATCTCTCCTATTCATACACCCACAGCAGTGGAACTGGACTTTGCCTCTAAAACCTCTATTGCTGAAGATAAAAGGGAATTATCAGTAGGACTGAGGCTCCTACCCAGTTAGGACTGATCTCTGGTACGTGCCCATGTGTGTGCTCTCCCTGGGTGTTCTACCTGCTGAGATTCCCCCTGGTACCTGAGAGCAGTGGAGGGGACTCTGGTGATGCTGGTTTGCCCCAGCAGCTATGGGCAGTGTTAGAAACGCATCCTTACTGGACACTTGTCCTCTTCTGTTCTGCTGATGTGCTGCCACTGCAGCTAAAGCCATCCTTTGTGATTTAAACACAGCTGTGATGGATAATCCACTGCAAACTCTTTCTTTTATAATGATGGTAATTTTAAAGCATCACATTCTCTCACAGAAGTTATCCATGTTCACAGAAGATTACTGATCATCCTCATCTGTTTCCTTTACTTCTGTGCTGTCTTTTTTGATGGGTTTGTCATCTCACCTTTCTGGAATACCTCTGGTGTCACCTCTCTGTCCTGTAGCAATTTTATGGTAAAGACTGAGCTACTTGGGCATCCTGTAAACAGATACCTTGTTCATCTGTCTCAGATTGAGTTCAGTCAGAAGACATTGTATACAGAATTTCTGAGAGTACACCGGGGTAGCTTGCAGGTAAAGCCTAACTTCAAACTTCCCGTCTCCTTAGTCCTCTTACTATAGAATCTCAGTCATTTTCTTGTATTCTGCTTCTGCTATCCCAGACCTCAGGGAAGTCACCAGACTGTTTAGCTTGTTTCTGGATGAAAAGAAGCATCTGGAGCACGTGCATTGAGCAGTTCACCTGGGCAGTGTCAGTGGCTGCCCGCGTTTGGAGCTGCTGGATCCGGCGCTCGCTGCTCTGGATCAATGGGGCACAGCGAGTTCATGGAGCTGTGCTGTCTCCACTGCCTTGGGAGTGCTGCAATCCCAGATCACTCATTTCCAGCTCCCTTTGACCGTCTGCCCCTGCTTGTCACAGGCTAGAACAGAGCCATGGGGAACTTGACCTGTGCTTGTTTATTCCGAACGTGCCCACAACTGCAGTAAACTCTCGCTGCTCCGAACGCGCTGTTCCAGCTCCTCTCCGTGTCTGAGGCTTGGAGACTGAAGCTGGTTAATTGTGGCAAATGTGGTTTTCTGGGACATCTAAGGGTTATGTCACTTTTCTAAAAATCTCTTTGATCTTGAATCAAAAGAAGGGGGTGGGTTCTTAACGTCATCTTAACTGTGTGGCTTTTACAAATTAAAAACCTACTTGAAATTGGTTATACAATATACGCTTGTGTTTCTCTAAGACTGATGAGACCACCTTTGACTCTAAGCTGCTTTTTCTAGCAGATAATCAGGAAAACTCTGTAATGAACAGTTAGGAAAAGCTAGAGGGAGCTTTTGAAATAAGAACTGTGCTTTTCTCTGTATTTTGCGAGCCAAGGCTTTAATTTACAATAAACACAATCAGGGCAGATATGAAGCTGCTAGTGTGCCATCTCATGTCAGTAAGAAAAGCAGTAGAAAGAAATATGTATTTATCCTGTCCATGTCACTAGTATCATCCCAGTCATAAGTAATTAGTATCTAGAGTCCGAATCATATCCCATTGATTTGACCAGAATCTTAGAAATTACTAACTTTGGATTAAACTGATTTTATCTTACTACCTTGTAGCTCTATAAGCATTTATAGAATCTCAGAATTTTTTTCTCAGCTGTTTGCACCTTATAAACCCATTTATGTAAGTTGTGAACTGGGACCATGTAGCTGAGAAAGGCTTTAAGTTAATGGAGCCTTTCCTGTAGATCTGATAGGCTTCACTACAGCAAATGAAAGCCTACTGAATACATATGTCTGTTTAGATTCCTTTGGAGTAGCCTGTGGACTCCCAAATATCTCTGAAATACAAGACAGAAATCACTTGTCTAATTTATGGAATGGATTTTACATTTTGTGAAATGGGTGAAATGTATAAAATGTGGTTTCATCCAGTTTGAAAATCAGGTTTTGCATCTCTAGTACCTTATAAAACAGGTACAAACTGTGTACAAGCTATGTTGCCCAAATTATACTTTTACTGTCAGAATTTTGTGGGAGAAAAGCACTGGTGAATTCCCAATTTCTAAAAAAATGTGTTAATGTTTCAAACAGTTCATCAAATTTATCAGAAGTTCAAAAAAAGAAGAAAAATAAGCTTTCTTTGAATAGTAATAATTATCACTGCCCTAATTGTGTGGAATAAACCAAAGATTGTCTGGATTAAGCTAAAGAGCAGAAGCATTGGTGGTACCCAGTTTTATGTAATACTTTTTTTGTGAAAGAAATGAGATTTCTTATTGTGTGTTCAAATGATGGTAATGCCAATCTGTTCTAAACGTAATTGATGATCATAGTTTGTGGGTAAATTACTTGCCAAAATATCTGCACACAGGAAAGACATTCAAATATCACAACCATATTTAATTTGGTTTCCTTGTAGGTGTTCAATTCACAACCACTGAATATGTTTAATTTCTCTTAGATGTGTACACATGAGACAAAGATTACTGTAATTCAAAGAAACCAGTTCTTTGGTACAACTAGGTTTTGAGGAATAACTAAAAACAATTTTAAGAGGCTTTATTTTCTGTGAGATAAACTCCCCCAAATTCTGAAAAAATCTCTTATCATCAGGACTTTGGTTTAGCCACCCAGAATGACTAACTGGTGATGACAATTTTAATCAGGATTTAAAAAAAACAAAGTCCAGAAACCAATGGCAACCAGTATTTTTCTGAGTTTCTTTGTAGATGGGGCTGTTTATTTTAAAAGCTGAGCAGGAACCATTTTGAAAATCTGCCTGGTACTTTGTTCCCTTTGCTAATGTGGGAAAGTAGACGACCTGGCTCTGCACCACTCCTGGTGCCAAAAAAACTCCTGGTCTTCCCCTGCTTGGGAGCTGTAGGCACAAAGTGGTGTTGAGATAAATGCCCCAGAGCAGCTGCATGATCTCATGTCTCTGTAGGTATGACATACCCTTGTTGGCTCCTGCAGCCCTGTTTGACTCCAGGCTACTGGGTACACCTCATTTCTCCTACCTGAGCTTTTAAAAGGCTCATCTGATAAGGTCTGAGCAGCTTATGTGCACATCTGCTTTACTACACCTCAAACTTATTTCTCTCTGTCCTAAATGGAACTTTTCTGCTGTTTAGTTCAAGAGCTACTTTGTAGGAAGTTGGTCTGCTGTTCCTATTATTAAATACGTGGGATTCTTTGGGGGCACATCACAGAGATTTGAGCTTTTCTTGTGTTGAATTCTGCTCTTGGATACAAATGCACAATTCCCAGAGAGATCTGCAGAGAATTAATCTGTCATTAGCAATATTGGGTGTAGTGCCTCTAATTCCCATGCACCACCCTGAAAATTTCCACCACCCCCACAAATGGAAAAGAAAAAGAGGACTATTCCATTTATTCTTTTTTATATGTAAATGAGACTTAAAATAATTGTTTGATAATGACATGGGTTTTTTGTTGTTGTTTGGAAATATCTCTTGACAATAATTTATCCTGCAATTATTGTTGCTTAGTCCTATCCTTATAATTAAGGCCAAGAAAGTGTTGTTCATCACCTCATTAAATGCTTTCTCTTTCAGGATGCCTGACTCCCTTTAACACAGCCAAGAGCTGATAAAGCCACTTGTATGCAGAGCTGGCTGCCTGCAGATCTTTGATCTTTTTTTCCCCCTTCTTCAAGAATATGACTTTGTGAAGTAGTTGGTGCTGCAGTTTCAGTTTGTTGTTTTAAACAGTTCAGTTGCTATAAATACTCATTCACTTTGATTTTCAATTGCCCTTGTAAGACAATTGTTTTCTTGTTGGATTCCTACGGAATAGATAGCCCTTCTGCCTTTTTCTTTTTTTTAAAATATGATTAAAATATAACCCTCTTTTTAAGCTTTTCCACAGCTCACTTCTTCCTGAAAAGGTGACATTTTAGCCCTAACCAGTGTTAATGACTGAAGAATTCTTTGCACTTGTGTTATGCATTTCCCTTGGTTTTAATAGTGGCAAAAGGGGTGAAGGAAATGTCCTGACAGAGGCCATGCAGGAAATCAGAAATATCTCTTGGACCTCTGTCAGAATTATTTGACAGAAATCTCACTTCATTCTACTTTACTTTTCCTCCTTTCTGCATTTTTTTTTTGCATTGAATATAGAGTTGTTCCAAAAAATCTATTTCTAGAACCTTTTCTGTTGTCTGAGATATCAGTGGCTGTGCTCCTGCAGAGATTCTTCCCCCTTGAACACCTTTGTGCACCCTGAATCCTCTGCTATCACTGAGGAGGGTGGTTGTGGAAACCTTAGCTAAGGGCTGAAGAAGGGAAATTTTGGCTGTTTTTAACACTCAATTACCTTAAAGTCCTCATGACCTTCCATCCCCCTAAAGGAGCTCTCAACTGTGTGCCTAATATTGTAATTCACATCTTTCCAAGATCTGTAAGTTATCTTTTTAATAGTATAATGCTTTAGGATAAATGAGCTTTTTGCTCTTCCAGGGCTCAAGATGAGGAACAAAATAAGAACCTTCATGAAATCCCAGCTAGGAGGAGAGAAAGGAACACCCTCTTTCTGTTTCCTGCCTTGCCTTGCTATTCCTGGCGTGTTCACATTTCTTTTGTTTCATCCCTTACACGGGGACTTTCATTCTGGAGCTCCTTTTTGTCTCTTTTCCCTCAGCTTCTCCCAGATGGAGCAAAGACCTTTACAAGTTTGAGGGACGTACAAATGACACGACCTGAATTAGGAAGAGGCCTCGTCCTCCCACTTGTGAACATCCCATTTGTGAGCAGAGGTCGGGAGGTTTGAACACACCACATAAAGTGTGTGTTTATATAAATGTGTGTGGGAACAAAGTGCCCTCCTTTGGGACATTTCCTCTTCCAGACAGTTTAATAACAGAAGCTGAGATTGCTCCTTACACCTCTGCTTCATCTTATCCCATGGTAAGATAAAGTAACAGCCAGTGAATTAATAAATCCATAGTGCTTTATATTAGGCAAGTGCCAGTGCACTACATTGGCAATCATTTATTGACTATTATTCAGTGCTTTGTATAACTCTCATCCACCTCATTAAAATCACCTATCAATGACCAAGAATACAAGGCAGCAGCACAGGTTTAGGATCATGAGTCATCCTTTAGTTTCCAAGGGGCTTCTCACCCACTAAAATTCACTTTCTGGTTCAGGGATTTTGATGAATTAGGGCCTAATAGCTGGGTGGAGCAGAGGGATTATTTTAGTAGCGATGAGTGCAGGTAGGGAAGCTCCTGAAACCAAAAGGAACGGCAGGCATTCCTGGCTAAGCCACTTAACTGATTAAAATGACCCAGTGATTCATTTAAATAAGAATTTACTTGCTCAGGCTTGAAGTGCCTAGTAATAGTTGATTTTGACTATTTGTTTAATCTAATGTAAGTGACTTTCAGTGTTAGAACAAACAGCTGTTTTTACACCTGAAAGACTGTTGTTTAAAATAAATTTAAATTACTCCCCATAAGTTTCTTTCTTATGCATTGTACTCCTTGGCTAGAGAAGGCTTGGATGTTTGTTCTGCTTTAATAAAATGCAGAGTTGGTGGCAGGGAATAAAGTGAGATTGTGGTGAATAGGAGTGGGACCACTTGTTCTGTGCTGAGGGAGAGAGTGCCCTGGCACCAGCCACCGTGGATCCTGTGAGAGTTTTGTGTTCAGACTCTTGTGATGGTCCCAGGACATACTCTGCTGTTCAATTAAGAACAACAACTTCTGCATTCATGCAGCAGCTGAAGATGTTCAAGGAGAAAAAATCTACTGGGAATTATTGCTAAATGTGAAGCCACCCCTTGGACCAGGGTTGGGCAGTGCTGCTCTGGTGCCATAGATGTCAGTGATCCATGTGCTGCAAATCCTGCTCCTTACAGCATCCTCTGTCCCAGACATTCCCTGAGCTATACAAATGAAAAAATCTCCCAAATCATTGACTGGAGAGCCTGTCTCATCTTTACCTCTCACAATGTACAGCTGGCCAGCCTTGCTTTTATCAGTAAAGCCTCTTAAATGAGTCACTGGTGCTGCATGGCCATGTGTTTCAGTGGCTTACAAATCCTGCAGAACCCATGAGAGCAGCTTTAGAGTGGCAGCTACCTGGCAGCACAAATCTCTCAGACATTAGCTAAAATCCAGTCCAGACAGAGTGGTGAATTCCAGATGCTCAAGTGCACCTTGGCATGGATGTGTTGTGCACATGGAAATGGGACTGTGCTCCCAAGAATCCTGGTTTTCTCAGCTCATATGGGCTACACCTGGACTCTGCTGCTACTGCAGCCATGAAGGCTCACAGGAACAAATCTCAGCTGTCACTTTGCTGTTTGTTCCTGGAAATGTGTGAGGGGTACTTTTGTTTCTTTCATTGGGAAGCATAAATGTTCCCCCAGGAATTAATCTGTCACATGAACAATCAGTTGTTTGATTTTCAAAATTTATTTTAACATAAATAGATACATAATAGAAAAAAAAGAATAGTATTTTTCAATATTTCATTTGACTGTCTGAAACCAAGCTAAATATTAGAAACAGAGTGAAATTTGAAATACTGCCTTAAAATTTAAATTGAGGAGGTTGAGATCCTCAGACCTTTGTTTTTTCTTATTCAGGTGACTGGGCAAAGGATTGTCCAACACTTTTTTTTTATTTTACCCTGTCTGGTCAAAGTAATGCTCATTTTTGCTATTTTTTCATCCTGCATTTGTTGGTTTTCTGGTGTGGAATCTAGAATTTTACAACTGGTAGAATAGTTCTAGAGCAGTTTTTTTGTAATCTTTTGTACTCAAATGATGAATGAAAAGCTTCTGATTTGGTCTGTACCTGTTGCACACTGTGACCAGCTCAGGAGGTGTAACTGAAAAGCCATTTCTATCAGTTAAAAAAACTTCCATATCCCATATCCATAAGGGCCAGGCTTCAACATTAAGCCATGAAAGCATTTCACTCCTTTTGATACCAAAATCTTGCTTATATTAGTGATTGAATCAATATCTTGTGTGGGGATTATGGTTTGAGCTTGTCCAAACTGGAAATTTCCCCTAGGAGTAAGTTGCTGCTGTCCATAAGTTACTTAAGGAGTTGCTCTTTGACCAACAGTTCAGCAAATCTTCTGTGGGCCTGGCTGTGACCTTGCCTGAATCAGCCATATATAACCTTTATAACGATGTATATCACTCCTGTCACTCCTGACTCATCCCAGGAGAAGGGAGAGGAGGATATGTCCTGCTGCTGTGGTGACTACCTGGGACATGAGCATGATTTTCTAGGAATATTTCACTCTTGTGAAAAATGACTTAAATTTCTTTTTGTGAACCAGGTTAGGATCAGGATGAAGCTGTGTGCATTTTGCTGTCCAAGACATTCCTTTCCATATTCATCTTTAGTTTCCTGTATGATATTTCAAGCTTTTGAGCAATTTTTATTTCAGTTAAATTGAGAATTGCCTATATCACTTTCAGCCTTATTTATTAACTGCTTCATCCTGCATCCACTGATGACAAGCAGGGTTCCCACTGGCTTTCATGGTGCAGAGTAAAGACCTTATATATGGCTGGAGTAATCAAATATAGTTTTGTTTTCAGGTACGTGCATGTCTTTGATTCTCAGGTTATCAGTTATGAGAAATTTCAAAATCTCTCTTAATCAGGATTAGTACAGCCAGGGACATATTTGCCAAGGCTCTGTTTTGAAGCAAGTTTGCCAATATGGGTGAGGACAAGGTTTAATCTCCATGGCAGTGTGTGACTTCCATGGAAAATCCTATAGTAACAAATATATATGGGTTGATACTGATCTCTTAAGAATCATTAGTGTGTCCCACCAGCTTATTTTATTTAAACCATTGAAGATTAATAAAAGAGTTGTGGCTTTTAGTGCAGTCATTGTGGACTGCACTGGAGCTAAAATTATGGTGGCAAAATTCCTGAACTAACTGCTTTCCACTCTCAAGTTAAATTTTAAAAACCATTATGATGATTAATCCTGGCTAATTATTGTTGTCATGAGCACTAAACCAAATGTGGGGCCTCCAGACTGTCTCATGTCATGCTACCTCATTGATTATTTTATTCCCTCCTTGAAATATGTTCTGGGAAGAATAGCAGACTATAGTCTTCATGACATGTCCTTAAGTGCTCTGGGAGTTAAACATCAATTTCTATTTACATTTAATGAACAAAAAAAAATTAAAACAAAAGGTCCAAAAACCAGAATAAACATAATCATCTAGGATTCCAAAGTCTGGTTCCCATGGTGTTTGTGGCTTACAGAGTTTGTGACTTGTAGCACACATGGGGAGAAAAACAGCTGAAACACTTCTTTCACCTTTCACCTTTCAGTTCATCCTGCTCTCAGACCCATGCACCTTAACTATAAATTTGTGTAAAGAGTTCTGGGTCAGGCTCAGGCTGAGCTCTTGAGTTTTCTGTTGCTGCCTTGGTCAATGAGATGATGCTGCAGTGGAGAATGAGCCCTTCCTTCAGCAGCAGAGACGGGAGAACAAATAAGGTTTCCTGTAATGCAGTCATTATCCTAGCGGACTAATTCTCTGTAGTGACTTGAGACAATATTCTTTTCTCATTTCCCTCTTTATTTTTTCTTTTTTTTTTTTTTTTCCCCTCCCCCTTCCCTGCCTCCTCCTCCTCATTCTATCTTTCTGGATATCTTCTGACCCTCCCTCTGTAATTCTCAGGACATTTTATGTGGCTGCAGTCAGACATTGCTGCTGCTCATACTCAGGTCACTCCATTTCGCCTGGATCACCAATGCTGTGGGTAGTTGGCTCAGGACTCTACAGTTTCACAGCACTGATGACACACATGCCTGAGAGTTTTGCTACAATTAAAATTGATTTAAAAGTTCAGGAGGGAAGGCAGTGATGCACCATTCCCCCTGCTGTGTCTGGAGCAGGTAGTTATTCTTGAGAGAGCCTTGTGGCTGCAGGAGAGCTGCATCTCCTGGGGGTGTTGGTGTAATCACAAGGGCTAAAATTGTATATTAGGTGGTGGAATTTGATCTGCAACATGCAGGGGCAGATTGTAAATGTGGTGCACTGAGGAGTACGCCTGTCAGATTTGCATGTCAATATTCCATTGCTTGGGAAATGTGTAAGACATGGATTGAAACAGAGCCTTGGGGAAACTGCAGTTTTGTCCAAAGAAATGAAGAGATATTAATTTTGTATAATTGCACAGATCTTTAGGAGGTGCAACTCTGGAACAGGATCCAGTGTTTTCTTTGTCAGGTGCTGTCAGTGACGGCAAATCAATCACAGTGCACAAACTTGAATTTCAGCTGGTAGATCCCATCTCCATTGCACCTGTGCTGTTCCTTCAGCCCTCTAATTAGAACATGGCACACTAAGTTTATGGTTTTAAACATGAAACACAGGGCACTTGAGTAAAAAATAAAATTCAACTTTAGTGAATTTAGTGAAACTTTAGTTTATATTAATAATTTGTATGTATATGCTCTGCAAATTAAACATTTGCATGTCCTCTGGGACCCCTGTAAAACAGGCAAACAGCAGAGGTATATACTGCTAGTCTTCCATAGAAAAAATGGGAGGAAATCCACTTCTTAACAGGGTGGCTGGTACAGCAGGGCATCTTTGTTAGTCTACTACTAATGGGAGCAGTAATGGGAACCAGGTCAGAAAATTTCTTTGACTAAGTGAAGGATGTAACCTCAACTTTCATATATGGATTATTATAGTGAAGCTGTTAGCTATCTGTCATCAACCAAATAGCTATTTAGCTGATCAGAGAAAAATAATTAAATCATCATGGTGTGAAAACATCTGAAAAAAATTATGCCTAAAACCTAAAATGTTTTCCTCTAGACAGCAGACACTAGGCAGGTACTCTTTGGGAAGACCAAATTGTTTTCTACGTTGTTTTCATGAGAAAGTTGTTACCAATTCTTGCTACTCAGCTTTTTCATGGTTAGAACACTTTCCTCCAGACTGAGAAGCACATCCTTGAAGTGGAGTCTGTGGCTAAAAGCCTGACATTTCCCTTCAGCTCCCTGAATGGCTGGTGGCCATTGGCAGAGGTTTGGCTCTTACCACAGGTCCTTCCTGGGCTCAGGATCTCGACGAGTCAGTGCTCAAACCACATCATTTCACCCCAGGGTGGGACCAGGTAGCCCTAAGTCTATGTGGAGAGAATTCCTTCTTCCTCTCACTCCCATGAGCAGCAAAGCCCTTGTCCTGTGAGAGGGGCTCTGAGAGGAGGAGGAGGAGGAAGCACCAGGCACATGGCTTTAAGAGAGTCTGCTGCCTTGCAGGGCGTTACCTGTTGCTGCTTACTAAGTGTTTGTTTCTTTTCAACACTAATCTCTCTCAAAATATTTAACTCAAAAACCTTGGAGGCTTCCAGAACAGTGAGAAACTGGCAGAGCCAGCTCAGGGCAGGCTTTGCAGCTGCCCTTTCCTGGGAAGGGGGTGCATGGGAAAAGCCTGCTTTTGGGAAGATGTGCAATAGGATATTACTTCATTTCTCCCTGGAACAACTCCTCCTGAATTCAGTCCATTCCAGTTCCATGTGCTGTAGTCTCAAGGGAAGAATCAAGCCCTATAAGTTGCTCTTTACTTCTAGCAGTGGTTTTCTTTGCTCACCCAGGGTTATGGGGCCTTGCTCTGGGTTCCCAGTTGGGTTGGTACATCTTGTCAAACCCAAAGTGAAAGCAGGAGCAGAGGAGCTGCCCACTTCCCAGGCTCACTCTGCCCACACCTCCTATCAGCCCTTCTTGCTCAGCTCTGGAGCCTGAAGCTGTTTGACCATCCCCTCCCTGAGCCTTTGTCCTCCAGCATCCCCCCAGGTGCTGAGCCTGCAGCAGCTCCTGCCCCCTCTGCACAGTGCAGCCTCCTCCACCCCCAGCTTCATCTTCTCTCCATCTTCTCTCCTCTCTCTTCTCATGCACTGACATCAAAACCCTTCTCCTGCCTGATTCCTGCCTCTGGTTGTCATCTCACCACTCCTCTGCCTCCACATCTTTACATATGATTCAACTGCATTTCAGCCCCATGATCAAGCAAAATGGACAGATGGGGGCACAGAAGAGCCTGTGACGTGGCTTTGCTCTAATCTTAGGTTTTCCCAGTCTTTGCTCCTTTGTTTGTGGTTACCCCTTACTGTGCTCGTGCGATTTCTAACACAGATGATAAATTAGGACAGTGGGGACTGTAAAAGATAAGGTAATAACAGAAATGAAATACCAGGCCAGGATTTTAGCTGGAGTAAATCAGCTGCTGATCTAAACCAGCTGGGGATTTGGCCCACTCTAAAATGAAACTATAGGATACGAAGAATCCATATAATTATTCCCCAAAGAACACTTCTGTCATGGTGCCAGACTGATGTTTCTATTCTTGTTTTTAAAATGATGTATTTTAGAAAGTGATTGTCTCACTATTGCCCACCTGTGGTCACAATATTGGTTCTTTCAAAAGTGAACATGCCAAGTCCTTCAGGCACTCAGCGGTGCCTCTTGAAATGGCTCCCTTCAGCACCTGGAGTTTCTCTTAAAAACTGCTAATCCAAAAAAGAAACAAGGCCCACGTTCATTTCCCTGCCTGAGTCTGGGCAGCAGCAGAACGCTGCACCTCAGAGTCTCACGGTCAAATTCTACCTTGAATTCTAGGTTGTGCTTTTGATTTATTCTTCTTCCTGCAAGCCCCCTTGAGTGTGAGCTGTTAAACCCAACCCTCTCCAGGAAGGGCTCCTTCTCCTTGTGGGGATCAGTGGAGGTTCTGCATGCTGGGGTCTGAGCCAGCCCCTTGTGCCCAGCTCCTGGCTGGGGTGCTGGGCTGGGAATTGTCCAGGTTTGGTTTGTGTGATGTGTCTGTGTGCCCCCAACACAGAACATTCAAGAATGGGCTCCTCTATTTCTTTCAAAACTTGCTGGAAGGCAGCAGGTTTGCCCTTTCCTTTTGCAGGAAAGATGGCATTTATCATTCTACCCAATATCACCCATTTTTTTCTCAGCTCCAGTTTATTTCTGTGTTTGCTACCTTGCATGACCAGGCAAGGAGTGACCCTGAAAGCCTGAACTCCAGAGTGCTATGAGAGCTGGGCTTTCTAGATGGCAGTCTGAAGTCTCCTATTGCTCATCATCCCTATCAAAATGTAAACCAAGGAGATGGTCTTTACCAATCATTAACAGCAAGGCTGGCACAAAGGGCCAAGTCTAGTAATCATACTAAAAAAATAATAAATTAATAACTCTCACTGGAGGCTTAGTTCAGCCTCACCAGCCATGACATGTCCTTTCTTGCACACAGCAACGAAAATAGACCCAAGTACTAAAGGAGAGGGGAAAAAAAAAGAAATAAAAGAAAACCCAATTTGTTCCCTATTAAGCTGCTGAAAAGCTTAAACCCATTTCTATTCCAGTTAGTAGCTAAGTGAAAATGTAACTGCTTTATATATTTCACTAGAATTAAACTTAAACCTACAGAATTAGGTTTATTAATTTCTGTCAGTGCTCAATGGGGAAATAAGAGTGCCCATTCATTAAAGATACACAATTACTGCAGACAAAAATGAAGCACAGTGCTATTAACCATAATAAAAATGTTGAACACTGTGGAAATTTTCATTAAATAGAATCTATTCCTTATATGACTCTACTTAATCCTTTCTGTCTTTTTCCCCCTTTGTGTTCTTCAACTAATTTTATTTTATTACTTAGCTCTTATGTATGTTTCTTAATGTAATTATGATTAAATATTTTTAGTAGTAAACACTATTATTTCACTTAAAAAAAATCTGTCCCCACACTTACTTCAGCGAAAAGTAGTCTTTGGAAAACAATACAAGCATTAAGTAGTTTCATTATTATTACAGCTCATGAAGATAAAAAAGAAACCTACAGAAAATAAAAAAGAAAACTGTGCCAGCCCATCCACTAAAGTAGAGCTGACTTTGTGGAAGAGATCAGTAGGTGGAGAACCCAGGTGGACCAGAATAAATCCATTGAAATCAACTGAAAATCAGGGTGGTGATTATGACTGAAAAACATTAAATATTGAAAAAATATAGCATGTGTTTAGGCTTTGCTAAAAGCATTTAAACCAAAATATTAATTTATAACAAAGATATTCTCAGATTTTCATTATCTTCACTTAACACTTTGAGGAATCACTGATCCCTCATGTAGACTTAGAATTCTTTATAGGAAACCATATGTCATCTGAGAGCCACAGCTTTAATTGCTTGAGAAGGATCATCAGTTAGTAACTATGATATGGATTAGCTGATGACTTCAGCTCATGAAACTCTGTTGAAGCCAATGGGATTATGATCATTTCCAATAAAAAAAGACTTATATCCAGTTGAGTTAAAAATGGATGTGACAGTGCCTGGTTGAGCGGGTGACCTGTATTTCTTGCATAGAAGTAAATGAATAATAAATAACTATGCCCTGTTGATCAAAGATATTTATTTAACCTGAGGGCTACATTATTAAAGACCTCCTTAGGAATGTCAAAGGAGATTTTGCTCATGTTCTTGTACTCCAGGTCGTTGGGCAGTTCTCAGACTGTCAGCACTGGACCCACAGCCCCAGCAGGTCTGTAGGTTTGGGGAGTGAGGCCACAGGGAGACTTGGATCCCCAGTGCTCCTGTTAGCACAGGAGAGGCTGGATCTGAGAGCTCAGACTGAACTTTTGCTTTGGATGACAAGGGATCATGATCAGAACTCACTGAACCCAACCTGAGCACTGTTGTTATTTTGGCTTGGCACTGTCCTTCAGAGCCACGCTCCAGACTTTGAGAGGCTGCTCCCTGGGGAGCATTTGGGCTTTTTTTTTTCTGTTGTTTTTTTGTCTGGCATCATTTAAATGGTAACTCCTGATATAGCAAATTAAGAAGATAGACAGAATCTAAGTGACTGTACTGTAAATGAATCATGTGGAGCGAGTTACCTCTCTCTGGACAGAAACCTTCTGGCCAAACCTGGGCTCTTTGCTGGTCCTGGTGAGGGGCTGCAGCTGGCTCTCTGTAGTTTTTGTTTGTGCTGTTCAGAGGATGCAAGCAAATGCGAACATGAAAGATTTTTGACCAACCAACTGCTTTGTAGGGACAAGTGACTCTTGTGCTCACAAGTAAGGTGGTCTGAATTTGGCCATTTGCTCTTAGGAAGGGTTGTATCAAAAGCCTTTTCAGAGCTGGTCACATAGGTTATTTATAGATCTTTTCCTTGGATGACCTGATTGATGATATGCAGATGGTCAAGGGGGCATTAGATTATTCTAAAGCCTTATTGTGCCCAGAGCTGTTTGAAGTCTAGTTGCTTATTTCTCTCTGTTAATAGTACCTTTCAGTTTGGGCCTTGCTTGCTGGCTTGGATGTTCTGACAGCATTTGTTTCTTTATCCCATCTCACCAGAGAGCTGAATAGGACACTTGTTAGGCTTTCTGGCATTTAAGTACTGGAAAAGAAGGCACCCTGAGATAGAAAAGATGGGAAATCACCAAGTCTGTCCACCTCCACATTCACCAATAACACAGCACAAAGCTCAATTTCCCTGATTTCTGTATTGCTGCTGTAGGACTCATTTCCATGTTGGGTTGTCCTCTGCAGTTGCAGCTCTGAACCAGAGAGAAATGGTCATGACCTTTCTAGTTCTTGGACTTAATAATGGAAGAAGTGAGGTGTGGAAACATGTAGATGGATTACAGCCAAAATAGACTGTTTTCTGAATAGACCTCAACTACTTAGCATTCAGTAAACAGCTTCAATACAGGACAGTAAAAACTGCCTATGCACTTATTACCTTGGTGTGGTTAACTAGACAGAGTGTAACCACAGAAATATGAGTGCATTTCAGTAAACTCACAAAATGGCTTCATTTCCAAAGTACAGTAGTTCCCCTAGGTATTCTAAAATCTATTCTTCTGTAGACAAATATTCATTTTCTTTCAGCATTAATTGTAGCATTGTTGCTGATAATGTTTCCTGCATTATACTCAGCTGCCTCATACTGTGGATAAGAGAAATCAGACTGAGAGCAAGAACAGAAAATACTAAGATTGCAGCTGCATCTCCTGGGGAAATTATTTGCCATTTCAAATGTCATTCAGCCTGATTCATTATTAAGGGGGAGTACAAGACACCTCCTGCTTGAAAGCTGGTCTGCACAGAAATGGCAAACTGGTTTTATTGTTGCTGTCCTGATGATGTAACCTTATCAAAATATGCACAGGTTCTGTTTTGTCTCCACTCTAAGCATAACCTTTGGCATCCTGGGTAGTGGCTAAATTAATCTGCTCCCTCAGAACAATGCAATTTCAAACACAACAAACCCCTCCTGTTGTTAAAGAACATTTATCTGCTTTACTTTCATTTGCATTTTCCATAAATTGAGTAGCAGGAAGTGTGAAACACCTGAAGTTCAAAGTCTCTGGAATGCACAGATGTTGATTTTCATTATAGACTCCAAAGATTGGCTCCTAAGCAACACTGCAGAGATTTTTGTGTAACTTAACCACCTTCCATTCGTGTGCTGGGACTCTGGGAACTCTCCAAAGAGCAATACAGCAGATTCCTGGAGGACTGGGAATGACTAGTGTGCCAGAATGAGAATTGAAATTATTGTGAAGTAACCTTTTGATTATCTGGTGGGATATTTCCTTAGTCTGATTTGGTTTCTTTTTAAATATAAAGATAAAAAATACCAAAATGCTTTTGTTCTTTTACTACACCTCTACTCAAAGATGTGTGAGTGTGTTGGTGACTCAAACTGGTGGTTGCCCTTCTCTTACTTTGGTATTTATAGCTCACAACAGCATGTGCACTCCATCTCCCACAGCTTTGCTTGTGCTGCCTGCTCAGATTTTTTCTTCTGACACAAAGTAAGGGATGCAACTGTCCCACACACATTCACTGGGGTTGTTCCTCTGGGGGTTTAGTGAGTTTTCTCTCCTGAAATGTTCACACAGCATCTTGTGACATCTCTGTTTGCCCCCCTATTTGGGAAGTAGATCAGTGCCTGGGTGAACCTGGGTGAAGTATTTTATACTTTGTGTAGTGTAGAGCAGTATTGGTACTGGGATTTAGAAGACTCCAGATTTATAAGACTGGAGTTTTTCTTTTGTGGAAAGATGAGTGTTTAACCTGCGGGTTCATGTCCAAGTAATAACACGTGATGTTTTCTGCAGGAACCATCTAACACAGGTTTGCCACAAATTTGCTTCCCTTCAGCAAAGTGAAAACTTTGTTTAAAATTCCAACCCTCCCTTTGCCATCTACACCAATGAAATCAGCAAACTCCATCTTGGCTAAATGCATCTAAAGGTGAATATTATTGTTTATTGTCTATTGAGTGGAAAAATTGTCTTGTCATTCTGCAGCTTTGCCTCTTCTTCACTGTGGAAGGAGACATTCAAATTGAAACTTTTGGATTGCAGTTATAGGGCAAATGAAACAATTCACCAGTGACACATATTTGTGCACCTCCATCTGAAGATTAAACTGTTTCAAATTGCCCAGCACTGTAGATCTGTGAATACTGTACTTGAATTGACTGATGTGTTTGTAGAAAGGGGGAGAAGAAGACAGAACTAAAATCCCACTGGGGTACCATTAATGAATATTTCTCAATTTTCCATTCTTCTCTTTATTGGAGACTTCCAAAGGCCACTTGCAAGCACGTTAGAGACAAAGTTGCTTTGACACTGACAGCAGTGCTAAACTGTCTACTTCACACCTCTTATCAAACTCATGTCTTCAGGAGGAAATGAAAAATCCTGTGAATGGTTCTGAAGGATTAGCAGAGGTGTGAAGTCTCACCTTGCACAAGAAATATGTTTGACTCTCTTTGTCACTTCTGTGTGATTTCATGATTGTGAGTATTGACTTTTCCTGTCAGGAATTCAGGCAGTAGATGTTGACAGATGTCTGTATCAATCATCAGAGCAGTCTTGAGGATGTGACCCATGCATTGAGAGGATATAGAGCCCTGTATGGAATTATAGCCAAGAAGCACTCAACAGAATTGTGGCCAGGTCAACTTTGCACTTCACTGATCCTCAGCAGGTCACTCAGGGCAGTTTAAGTCTACCCAGAGGGTTGGCTTCTCTGGGAACCACTACATACACAAGAATTAGTTTATTCTTTAACTCACAAAGCAAGGACAGTATTTCCTTTATTCAGTATAGCTAGAGCTGAGCTCCATTAAAATTCATGAACATTGGTGGATAAATTTATTTCGTTTGAAAAGGTGATAAAAATGGTGAGTGCAAGCAAGTTTGCATACTTGTCCTTTTCTTTCAAGCCCTTGTCGTGATGATCTTGGCTACCTTGCAGTGCTGTGCTGTTAACTCATCCAACAGGGAGTGATGCAACACCAGACATGTGCAGAACCTGCTTGAGTGGCACTCAAAATTGCTGTGCTGGTTCATGGGGATGAGTCAGAGGAGGAAGTCGCTGCAAAAGTATCACACAAAGTATAAAGAATCTGAGGTAAAAAATGTGAAGAAGAGTGTTAGGGGTGAGGATGCGGGATCTTTATATACAGATAAAATAGTGCTGAAATGCTGATGAAGTGAACATCATTTCAGAGCACACGAAACCTACAATTTACATCAACGAAATGTGAAGAGGGAAAAGAACAAACACGAACCATTATGGAAACAAGTTCAGCCATATTTGTAAAGAAGCAAATCTTGTGATGGCGCGTGCACATATTTTAGTGCGTGCTCTGCAGTATGAGAACATTTACTTCTACTTGAAATTCTGCAATTTGCGTATTTGTTCTGAGCAATAATCAAAAAAGAGCTAGCTTACGAAGTATTTGGCCATCTAGTTTTTCTCTGTTGGTGATGTTCTGTAATTGGAGGAGCTACCTGCAGTAAGTGCAGAGGGTATCTAAGGCCAGCTCCTGCTACAGCCAAACCTCAATTCAGGTTTTTTTGGTCAGTGTTTTTCTGACAGGGCTTAGTTAGAACTGATGGTTTGGTGTTGGCTACTGAGGATCTGGTTCAGAAGTGCCCTTGCCTGTTGATGTTCCTGTTGTTTCAGTCCCTGTCAGCTGGCTTTGCACTAACCTTAGGGACTGTGACCTGAACAAAAGTATAATTTGTTTTTCTTCTACCGCTTTCAGCAGGGCAAAATCACCTCCTCTTTGATTTTTGTTCATTATTGCTAATGAGTCATTCAATCCTTCTTTATTAAAGGAAACTGGGGACTGGTGTGTTCCAAGTGACATCAAGTTGGAAGGAATCAGTTACGTTCTTTAGAGTGTTGGAGAGAAATACTGAAATTATCAGGATTACCAAAATCTCCTGAGAAGTTTTTTTAGTAAAACAGGTTTGTTTTATAAATGTAAAACATAGTATCAGTTTCTACAAGATGGGATATTTAAGAGTACTAGTAATGTTAATGCATTTTTTTAACGTGACTGTAAGAAAACTGAGGCTGGGTTCAGTTTCTCCCTGAGAAGGAAGAGATCACAAAGAGATTCCTGCATTTCTGGAAAAATGCAGCAATAATTGTCAAAGCATACTACCAGGTATTGTGAGAACTATCTGTGTCTGAAATATATGTGAATATGGAGTGAAATTGAATATACTCAATTTTCTTTAAAAAGTTGAAGACAGGAAACAAGCCAAACTATTTTTACAAGCGTCTCAGGTGATACCAAGGAATTAGAGCAATTCTAAGAATTGTGATTCTACCAGAAAGAGTCTTCTGATTTTTCTCATCACACAAAATCAGACAAATAGCAAAGAATTAACAGAATCTTTTCAGAAAACTGGAATAAAAATAATAAAACTTCCCCATGAGGGCTTTTTTCAGCCAAGGAGGAGAATACAATGAATTTTTGTTTGCTTGCTGTAAAATCAGAACTGGACACAAGAAGTTGGGTAATATTTATGGGCCAAAAATATGAGATTTTCTTTCAAAGTTTAAAAAATAGCTTCAATGTTATAGACCTGAAAATAATCTGCTTTTGGGAACTGGGGTGTTTGTAGTATATCAGATAAAATAGCTCTCTTGGAATTTTTTCCTGTGGTCACATTGTTAAAAAGCTTTTAAATTTATGCTGTTGTTTTGGCAAAAAATATTAAATTGATGAAAAATTATGGCTGACAATGCAAGTTGGAATGAATAACTACACATATATGTTGATTTTAGTGGTTGATTTTGAATAGCAATAAATCTAGAATTCTACCAGCTCAACTTATGGGAGGCTTTCAGCACAGTCAACCACAAAATGCAGTAGAACCACTCACAGAGCATAATTAGAGCAGATGCTGGTATAACATCCAACTGCTGTTCACGCTTTATTATGTTAAATCCTGCCTTTCCTGTTTATTTGGTTTGTTTTTTTTCTTCCTTCCCTAATACTTACCAAGACAGCTTTTAGAAATTCCCCACAAAAACATAGAAGGACTTTGCTATTTTATTCCAGGAGCAGCCCAGAAGAGTTTTGTGAGTGTGTCAGTGTGGGTGATCTGTTCTGTGCAGGGTATTTTAAAAAGAAAAGCAATGTTTTTGCTCATAATGAGACACATATAACTAGGCAGCATCAAGAACACTTATGATTGAATTCAGGTTGCACTCTAGAAAATTCAGGTTTATTCCCAGCTTTTTGCCTCTGATTGAGTCTGGCTTTTCTACTATTTTCTGTCTCAAACTTCTCTTTTTTGATTGTAAATTAAACTCTGCAGGGAGATGGAAATTCCTTCTCCAGTATCTTGTGAAGCAGAATGGGATCTTAGTCTTGGTTGAGACATCAGGTCAGTATTGTGAAATAAATAAAAAATAAACAGAATGAACACAAGTTGAGGGGAGTCATAAATTCATCTCACTGAACACAAAGTGGGGTTTTTTTTTTTTTTTTCTTCTGGATTTATTGTAAATTGTTTGAAATGAAACTCTCCAACTGACAGAAGATCATTCAGCATTAGCTATTTAAAAACTTTCACTGAAATGGAGTGAAATAAGTTTGTTATTTATGAAGTTCATCTCACAAGTTCCCAATTTGGTGAAAACTGTTTTATTTTGCTTCACACTTGAAACCTGCAAATAGCTGAGTTAATTTAACTAAAATGAGCATTCTCAAGATGACCTGTAAAGGGGGAAAAAATCCAACCCAACTGTACTTTAATCTAGAAACCATCAAAGCCTTCTTGACACATGTATTATTGTAGGGCTCAGAAAAAATAAACAGTTTATGTAGAAGATTAAGAGAGAGTTTGGATTTTGCTTTTGACATATCTTGTCTCCAAATCTTAGCTGAGGATTTATTAGAACACTATCATGTCAAAGCTACCTCATTTATATGATAACACATCTGTAATGTTTTACAAGTGCAGCAGTCCTCGTTCAGAATGTTGCTCTTTAAGTCCTAAATTACAGTACCTGGAGAGGTATGCATAATTATAGTGCATGTTAGCAAATGATAGGATGCATTTTCCCCTAGGCTCTCTGCATTAATCATCAGCAGAGTGGGTGCAATAAAATCATAATTGCTTCTTCAAAAGTTATAATCTAACTTATACAACTTTAAGTTAGTTGTATGGCAATATGATATCGGCTGTCACGGAGCAAGCCCGTTTCCTGCATTTCCTTAAAATTAAGGTAGTGTTGCTCGGTGGTGAACTGTAATTAGCATCATTTTCATTTACAGATTTGGGTTTTAGATCCTGAGTGAGTGCATGATGGTGTAAGCTCCAAGCTTGATGAAACGACGCTGATTTACATGAGCTGAGGGCCTCTGGGCTGATCTCTGCTTATTTGTTGGGCTGCCTGCAGTCAGTTGGGTGGATGATTAACCTCTTCTGTCTCCTCAACTAGCAGATGTAGCTGAAAAAAAAGGCAGCGTTGAGGAAAGGAGTTATTTTACATAGGAATCCCGGTTTGTATTCTTCAACTGGGGTATGGGTTTCACCAGAGGAGGGTTTTGCTGGTCCCGTGCAGCTGTGCCAGGAGCAGATTGACACTTCCAGCAGGTGCAGGAGGTCCCTGGCTCCCACCTGCCTGCTCAGGTAACTTCCCTGGAGTCAGCACTGGGGATGCTTTGACCTCATGGTGATTCAGCCCAGAGATGTGAGCTGGCAGGAAAGCAGGGCCCGCCCCTCTCCCCCCTGGAATAGTTTCCTGCTAGTTCTGCTTCCTGAATTCACTCATTTTCTTGTCAGATGAACGGCAGTGACCCCGTGTGAGGCTGTGTAATAGGTGAGTGTAGGATGCAACCAGTTACAGGTGCTCACATTAGCTGTCATAAAGCCAAGCCTACCATCAGAGATCAAAGCCAACCTTTAATTATTTAGGAAACATCACTGATGTAATCAATACACCTTACACCAATTGTTTAACTCCAATTCATTGCCTCTTAGGCTGATACATATGCACACACAAGGCATGACATGCATATGTACACACACATGTGTATATCTATATTTACATACACACATATAGACACACACACGTAAAATTAAGTTTCTATTCTTTGAAGTTTGGCCAACTTTTCCATGTGGTTGCAGCAATTGTGTGTAAAGGCATGTCCACAGGGCCTATCTGAGACCCAAGGGACTCAAGGGTAATGGATGTGATAGCAAAGCAAGTTTTTTCAGTTTTGCACAATCCTGTAAATTAAGATCTGAACCTGCATATTGAAGGCTGGATCCTGCAAACAAGGCGTTCTGGCCCCAATCCAGTAAAGCACTTAAATATATGTTTTAACATTAGGTGCATGTCTTGTTATGGTATGACTTCAAAGGGACTTATTTTGCTTAGAATTAAGCACATGCTTAAACACAAGGTTACATATTTGAATGAGCCACATCCAAATGGCTGAGCTACTGTCAGAGAGTTCAGTACCTCGCTTCTTCTCTGAGCAAATACAATCACAGAGAGAAGAAACAAAGCAGAAGCCTCCACCTTTTCCATTGTTGGTTTGTACCTAATTTGCACAGGAACACAGAAGCTCACACTTCTTTCCAGAGCTCTGAGCACTTGGTGCTCAGGGTGCTGCAGCTGGAGGGATCCTGCTCACTCCTGCCTTCAGAATGCTCCGTTTGCAGCTGCTCCTCTGCTGAGAGCAGGGAAAATCGAGGTTGTGGACACTTCCCCCAGTGTCCAGAGAGCAGTGGGCATGGTGAGGTCCATCCCCAAGTTGTGTTCAGCCACTGCTACTCTCCAGCTTTGCCCTTTCTCTGATTCTGCTTTTATGAGCATGGCAATTACACGTTTAATACTTGATCTGCATGAGATTGAGCTGCACACTTGTGAAATGCAAACTGGTGCTAAACACCCTTAAAAGGGCTTAGAAGCATCCAAAAATAATGTTTCACACCAAGTGGAGTATTTGCTGAAGTGCAGAAAATGGGAAAAATTCCTCTCCACAGTTAACTTTCATGTTTAAGGACAGTTTTTGAAGGGCTGTCACCCTTTTATGCCAGAAAGACAAAATATAATAAATATACAGTAATATCCTATCAATCAAAGCATCTTAATTTTCTAAGGCTTTTAAGTCTCCTGCAGATAAGAATTTTGTTTCTCTCTCCAACTTGCTGGTGTTAATGACCAGTACTGTTAAGCAATGAAATTTCTGAGAGTTAAAAATAGGCTTTCATTAGCTAAAATGTACCATGCAGTTGTGCATTTAAATGCCACATGCAGTTTAGGGGAAAATAATCTTAAAAAAAAAAAAAAGGGGAAGAAAAAAAGATTGACTTCATTTTTGTACTCTGAAAACTTGGTGTTAAATTATTTTAAAATGCACCCCAAGTCACAACAAGCTGCTGTGTATCAGGTCACACTGCCTCCTCCAAAATCATGCTTATCTTTGAATTTTCCTTTCATAAACATTTGGCAAATATAACATCAATTTAAGCTGTAATGACCACATTTAATTTTCATTTTAAATTTATTCTGTTACTATATATTGGTATCCTGGTTGATGCCAAGTCAGCCAGCCACAGGTCTGTTTTTCATTTTTGCATTGAACTTCTTTAGGTTAGACATGCTCAAGAGTCCTGGTTTAATGCATAACCCTAATTATAACTTAGAATTAAGCTACTGCTGACTGCAGCATTTTAGGCAGGGGAATCAAAGAATGTATCTAATGAAAAAAAACACAACTCCACCCCTCACTAGTACCTTATCTTTATACATTTTTTTATGTTCCATTTTTTTTTTTTTTAGATTGAGTGCATAATACAGCTATAAACCAGCAGTTTAGATAATACAGTCAGCTTGTCAGTTTATATATGTCTGCTCTGAGCTTAAGGGTTTTCTCTTTGCTTTGAATTGGACCTCACTTCTTATTAAAATGCTACAAGCTTTTAAGAGATTGTAGTATCACAGACCAGTGATAGCTCAACATTCTAATATATCATTATGTTGGACCTATATCTGGGCACTCTAAAATTGCATTACCGTTTAAGCTGGTTGAAATATTTTTGCAAAATGTTTGGTTTTGGATGAAAAATGCCTTTTCAGCCATGCAGAACTTTGATGAGGAAATTCTTAGAATGTTCTGATGAAAATGGCTTTGGGGTTTTTTAATGGAAAAACTAAAAATGCAATTCAGAGCACTGTTCAATTGCAATAAAAATACTGGGGTTTCCCCACATTTTCACAGGGAGTGAAATATTTTTAAGGACAAGCTCTTGTGGTCACTTCAAACTTGTCTGAATTTCATGTCTTGGATTGGATCATTGGGAGCTCTGTGGACAGAAAGGGCAGGGTCTTATCATCAGGGTCTTTACTCCCCAAATGAATCTGTTCTTATTAATAGAGGCAGGTTTTTAGAGGGGGTGGAGGGATGATTAATGATGAATCTCGTTGCATGGGTCAGAAGGAAATGTGGCCTGGGGAGATGCCACCATCATGAAAAATAAGACCAGGAAGAACCTGATGGGTCAGGAGGAGCCCCTGCTCCAGAGGGACTCCAGGACAGGGTCACTGAGGCGTGAGTGCCGAGCTGGGATCAGGGCAGCACCACGCAGGGACACCCTGTATTCATTGCACAAAAAAAAAACTCTTGGTGAGAGATGGAGAGCAAGTGAAAATCATTGCAAGGCACTTCTGTGCACCAGCCTTTCTGCTGTCCCTTTCCCCACAGAACCTCTGTGCTGCCACAGGGCCAGGCATCTCTGTCCTGCTCTCCAAAACCCCTTGGAGATACTGCACCTAATTCTGCTCATTTTCACTGGCTTCACATGAGGGCAACCCCTGTATCTCCTTAGAGTCACTCCAGATGTATGCTGAGCTTTGTGGCTGCAATGAGAATCCTTTGCCATTGGAATGTGAGACTGTGTTTTCATTCCTGTGACAGTTCTTGTGCCTGCCTGCTGTCTGCAGGGAGCTCCTCAGTGAGACTTATACAGTGCGTGATAAAATACTAATGTTTTTCTTCTTTGGGAACAGGGAAACGAAAAAATTCTGGGTTAGTACTAACATTCCACTTGTTCTGCGTGGGCATTCAGCTGTACTGCCAGGAGCTGGGAACGTTTACAGCCCTGGTGTAAATGAAAGCAGACAGAAGCAATGGAGAAACAGGCTGTGCAAGCCTGAGGGCTTGTCCATGCACAATAGTAGCATCAGTTCAGCTGCAAAATCCATTTAGCTGAACCAGTGTATGTCCCTGATTGGACACACTTAAATTGGTTTATAACCAGCTTACATCAAATTAGTTTAAATCAGGAAGTTACCATAATAGCTGCATCAACCCGTAATTGTCTAATTTGTGTATAGGATGGTCGCAAACCAGTGGCCATTCCTCCATTCAGGCTTTTGCACTGCTTTAGATAATTTAAAAACTGTTAAACCAGCAAAACTTTTGTCTGTAGACAATCCCTAAAGCCTGAAGTTTGTGTGAGCTGGGACAGGGAGTGAGCAGGGGCTCTGTGCTGGCTCTGTGCTGCAGCACATGCTCTCTAAGCCAGTGGAAAAGGAGATGACAGACACTTTAAAGCAAGAATGGGACACAAGACACTAATTTTCCAAAACAGTTTATTGCTCTATATGATGGAAAAGTATGAGGTAAATAAGTTCAGGACTCCTTGCTGTGACCCAGGGGTTTTTATGAGCTGTGTTCACAAGCCTGGAGAGGTCAAAGGGAAGCTGTCCCTGAGCTGTGGGATCACATTTCACCCCACAAGCTGGAGCAGCCTGGAGCCTCCTCTAGGTTTAGTCAAAGGATAACAACACCCAGCAGGCAACGAGGCTGGTGAGACGTGTTCCATCTCTCGAGCTGCTCAGGACGGAGCTGGAACAGGAAATGTTGCTTTTGCTGCATGTTAATGGTGGTTCAGAGCTGTTTTGGAAAGACAAGCCCCTCTGGACAGCAAAGGCTTGCAAGTGTGACATTGTGGAAACAAAGGCAACAGGGGAACGACACCATGAGCGGGGTTATCTCAACATTTCTGTAACTAAAAATGGCCTAAATTGTTTTCCAAAATGAGCTCTTGCAGAGCAGAGAGAAAGCCTCTGATTTCAAGGGTTCCTAAAATACTTTTGGAACGAAACTCTCTGAATGTTCTGTGGGTGTTGATCGCTGGAGTGCTCAGTAGTACTCGAGCTCCGAGTTCACACCATTAAAGCTTTGTCGACATTACTGAAAGCGTCCTCTAACACACTGAAGCAAGCTCAAGAGGCTGTATTTATGTTCTCAGGCTGACTTTAGGGCTGTTGCTGGCAAGCTGTCAATAAAAGAACTTATTAGTCAGGGAGACAGCTTGGAATGGAGAGTTGTTTAAGCAGTTCACTTATGAATGGGACCCAAAGGTGAACAGAAGGAACTTTCTGTGTGTTTAGCAAATGGGAATACCAAGAAGCAGTTTTATCAAGGTAACTCTGTTCAGGATGCCCAGCAGTAAATGTGCCAGATAGTTTTTTTGCTGTGAAATGCTCCTCCAGTTCTGCAAGTATATCTGGTAGAAGCTGTTTCATCCTGTAAGAAATAGAAGGGAAAATTGGTTTGATGTTCTTCCCTCTTACTTTTTTTGAATGTGTGGAAGAGCAAGGCGGTGCTGTTTTCTCAGCAATAGAAAATGTAGTGATGCATTTCCCCTGCATGAGGCTTCTGGACATTTTCTTACTTCAGAAAAGTAGTTTGAGATGCCATGGTCAGTAATATTGTACCCACCAGACAATCTTACTGGACTTGAGAGCTTTGTCTCAAGTTTTGGAATATTTTTTTGAATATTACTTCTGGTAAAGAATAACTTGCATAGGAATAGAAATAGCTGTGAGAAATAGTACAAATCTGATGTCCAAAGAGCAGTGCTTGGAGAAAGGAACAACCTACTTTTATAAGAAATATATTTCTTACACTATGCAAACTATCTTTAAAGACTGAAGTGATCCTAGCAAAAACCATGCAAAAGAGAAAATGAGTGGAAAACAGATGGATCCCTAAAGGGACTGACTGAAAGCTAAATCTCAGTCTATGGGAGTTGTTCATTTGCTCCTGGTGGTTTTGTGTTGGCCTAAGAGGAACTTGTGATAAAACAAAACCTGGCTCACTGTGGCTCAAACCCAAATTACATGTACAGCAAATAATATATGAGTGGCACCCCATTTATAAGAGGTCCGTGGCTTTCCAAAATCCCCCTTCATGTAAATTTTTGTCAGCCCAAAGCTCTGAGAAGAACAGCACATCTCATTATGGCCATGGATCATGGTGTGGTGATTTGTTTTCCTCCTGGTTTTGCTAACCCTGGTGGGGAGTCAACCCTCCTTGCTTCATCCTGGGAATGGCCTTGACCTTTCTTTGTTTGCTTCTTTTTTTGGGGAAGGCTGGTTGCCAATGTGCAGTTCTAAAGTCACATTTTCACTTGCATTCTGGGCAATACCTCCCACATTTTGGACTCTGCAGTGCTCAGTGTAAATGGTTCCTTAGAGCTACTTTGGCAGCCAAAAAAAGCGATATTGTATTTAATTTCTGGCACTGCCACTCGCTGAATTGCCGACACAGCTGTAGCAGACCTCCAGGTCTGGATATATCTGGCTAAAGCAGAAGATCCCTGTGTTTCCTGACTGGACTCCATGTAATCCATGCCACTCGAGATCTGATCTGGGGCAGCCAAGCAGAAATGTGACTCTTCTGCCAAAGGCATTTCAGCAGTGATTTCAAGGTTGTTCTGGAGGAAAGAGGGACAGAGGTGAATTCTCTGAGAAATTAGTCTTAGTGAGGCTAATTTAGACCTTCTTCCAGTAGGGTTTACTGGGAAGGTCTGTTGTGGACAAGCCAAAGCTTAATTTTTTTTACAACACAACTTTCGAGGGGAAAAAACACATCCCTACCCCTAGAAACACATTTCTGCTTCCCTTGGATCAGACACTAGTGTTCATGTGGCTTGGTAGTGTGATATATCAGGAGACTGGTGTGGTTGACCTCTAGCTGTGGAATTTTTAATTTTTTCTTTTTACTGTGCACAAAGGTAGCGGTGTGAACATGCTGGAGGCCTGGGAACCAATTGTTTCAGCAGCAGTTACCCTTATTCAACCTGACTTGGATCATATCCCTACCACAACATTAATAACTTAGCACACTCAGAGAAAGAATGAAATAAAGTAATATGAAAAAAGGTACAGGGCATGTTTGCTATCAAGCTTCATCTTTTGCTTTCCTAGTGGTGCCACTGTGGTAGCAGAACTGACTTGTATCCAAAATGAGCATTTGAGAATTCATCTTCTAGGCAAAAAGGGCCACTGCTTTCAAGGCATTTGCTGCCCCAGAAGCCATCCAGGATAATTTATGCTGGTTCTCAGTAAGTTCAGCCAGATTTGAGAAATCCCTTGAATTGAGTGTCCAGATTGTGTCCCTTGGCTTAGCTTGGCATGGAGGGTGGCAGGCACTATGATATATTGATGTGCAATGACATTGACAAAAGCCTGCTTTAAACTACAGTACAATGCATGCTAGGAAATTGCTGCTGGTTTAATAAATATTGCACTGTTGGCAGTAGAAAATTTAGGTCCAAGTGAGTTAAATTCCATCATCTTGCTGTGATAAAAGATGGAGCTTCTTTCCATGCTGGGCTGCATGTCATGCCACACCCAAATCCTTTAGTCTCCCACAGCAAACTCTCTTGCAGGATAAAGCACCTTTCAAGATCGAGGCAAGCTGTCACAGGAAGGTGTTTGTGGGGTTGGCAATCACCACAGCACGGTGGATTGGAGCAGAGGGGAGCTGGCAGTATGGCAGGGATCCATATGGTGTCACCCAGCTGACCCTTAGAGGAGCAACCAGGCTGGGAGAGCCCAGCCACTCAGTTTGGTGCTACTGGAGAGGATGGTTTTCCTGTGGAACCAACCATAGTGTTTTAGTCTCTCTTTATTGTGTCAAGAAGTGACACTGACACCATAAATTTCATTGCAGAGTGCCCTCAGCCTCGTGAATCATCTGCTGTAATTCTTCAGGAGTGGGCAAGCAGGAGAGGCACTGCAAGAAATGGCATTTCTTGTGCTGTTCCCATACTCTGCCATGTGAATCTGCCCTCCTGAAATCCATAAAACCCACAAGCAGGCTCTCAAACATTTAATTTGAAAGATCTCTGTTTAAATAGTTTTTGACTTGTGCCAGGGCAAGCCTGTCCTCCAGTTAATTATGTTCTAAGCACACAAAGAGAGCTAGTGAAAACAGTCACTTCATAACCATTTTCTTTTTGTAAACTCAGAGTACTTAGATCTGCATCATTTAATCATAATAGAGCCATATGCATGCAGCTTAACTTTTCTGGAAACCAAAATTAGCTAGAAGACATTTTGGCCTATTTCTGAAATGCTTGTGTATGGGGAAAAGTGCTTTGAGAACTTCAAATGGGTATGAGCTCCCAGACCTTGCAGGAGTGGAGAAAAGTTCATGTCAGGAATGCTCTCACCTCTGCACAGGTCACACAGCAACAAATAAATCCTCAGCGCAATTTTAGAGTGAAGTTTAGAGTAGTGGAGTGGTTAACTAGAACAAAGAAACTAAAAGAAGGACTAAGCTGCTAAATGTAGGGCAAAGATTAATCTTGTTATGGGCCAGAGTCTCAGGGTGTGAATACCTGGTCCAAAGAAAGTTATTTTAGTTGTTGAAACATGACCCTTAAACGGAGCAAAGGAATATTTCTTGCTTATATATTTACATATTTTGCAAATATTTGAAAAGATATAACAGCCTCAATGAAATTCAAACCTATTTGCTTAACGAGGCAGTGCTTTAATTTGCACGTCTGTTTAGATACATCTCTAGGTACCTTGAAACCTCTGAAGGAGGCACATGTTTGAATCATTGTCTCAGAAATGCTCAGTGAACAGCCAGGGCAGGGATCACATCCAGGGGAGATCTCTGCAGCTCCAGGGCTCAGTGCTGAGCTTGCAGTTGTGCTGTGCCAGCAGGACCCTGCAGCAGTCACAGCAGCTTTGTTCCAGTGGGAATGGTGTCTGAGTCAATCCAGCATCTCCTGTGCTCTTTGATACCCAGCACTGCTTCTCTGCCAAAATCCCAATTGATGTAGACCATAGGGCATTCCAAAAAGTTCCTAAAAAGCTTTGGGTACGCTTAAGGAAACAGTGTAATGATATCTTGATAGATACCTTGCTACCACCCCCCTGTACAAAGCAGTCAAAACTTACTGCAAAAACTGTTAAGAGAATTTACAAATATAGTTTTAGTTTCAAAATAGTAATTATTAACAGGACAGATACTCTGAGTGTTACATGGATGAAACTATTAATTAAAGGTAGCTTACAGAACTCTCTGTGGCTGCAGAATTGCAAGAGGAATTTGCAGAGGAAATAGGCATTAAAGGCTGCATCTTGCAGCCAGCTGTTGGCCACCAGCTGAATGTTCCCTTGCAGGGATAACACAGAACCTACCTTCGTAAGATTAAAAGGCATATTTTTGGGATCCCCTCATTTAGGTGGGATTCTCTGAATTTTTACAGTAATTCTTTGCCCAGCTCTCAGTTCCCTCTGGCTACTGTGGCTCTCTGTCATCCCAAGAGGCTCTGGCTGAGCTGGTCCTGCCAGCAGCAAGACTTCCTGGGGACTGCTGAGTCTCCTTTAAATGGAGAAGGGACAATTAGTGAATGAAGAACAGGATGATGATGAGGGAGAGGAAGACAGTGAGAGAGGAAAAGAGAGTAAATGGAGCTGATTGCAAATGCATTTATCCTTTCTCAGGAAGTTCATCCTCAGAGCAGCCCCCAAAGGTGCTGGTAACTGATGCTACCTGGTCTAGGTCTAACTTGCTGTCATGCTGACATGTATCAGGAAATGAAACCCCCTCTGTCTTGCCAGTGCTTCTGAATATTGATTCCTAACTCCACAACCTGGCCATTATTTGAAACTGAAGCTTGCCGCAAAGGGGAGCGTTAAAACACAGGTCAAGGACAAGCCTGCCCTCCACGCCTGCAGCCACTTCCCAAGTGCTTTATGAAAGCCACTGTGCCATGAATGGATGGGGGGGAAAATAGAGCATATTCAGCATGAATAAAACATGACAGTGATGTGCTAGCAAACTGTGATCTGTTTTGACTGTGATAACAGTGTAAACCTCAATGGGTGAGGACAAGATCACAGTGCACTGAAACCATGAAGTCAGCTTAACGTGACCACGGTCCACTCCAACTTCTCTGTCAGCCCTGCCAGCTCCCTGTGATGTGCTGTGACTGTGATGTGCATCCAGTGAGAGCAAAGTGACACATGAGCACGGCGTGACAGCAATGCCAGAACAGATTTGGTGCTCACTGTTTGTGGCCAGTTAGCCATGTGAATGCAGAATGTATGGGGCACTTTGTAAGGAGCTGGTACTGATCATTTGTGTGAGTGGTTTTGACTGAGGAGCATTTGGGTTTGAGTATCTGATACAGATTCCTCCTGTAGCAAGCCTCGATAAACGTTTGGTTACTGCAGCTGTTGGCTGGAAGGTTCACCTTATTTAAAGTGCTTTCTGAGATTTGATCCTGTCCATTTTGTCTTCACTCCATCCATACCACAGTGGCAGATTATTAACTGAGATACATATGGCGATCAATATAATATAAAGATCAACATGTCCTTGAGTTCAGTGCACATCATTTTGTAGGGAAGCGTTTTTCCCCTCTCCATTTGACTTGATTATTCAAGAGTTCTTTAACCACTACAACAGAATCCTTTTCAGAAGAAGAACGTTTTTCTTTCACCCTAGTTGCTATGAGAACATGAATCATCTCTTTAGCACAATAGCAACAACTGTAGTGCCTAAGTGCATCCACTGATTTTTTACTGTTTGTTCTTTGCTCTCAACAAGATAAGCTGTTGTTATTTCTTTCTTCTTGAACAAGCATAACATGATTGCTGAAGTAGTCAGAATAATTGGACCAAATAGTGAGGCAGTTAATGTAAACAGAAAGAATTTATCTCTTTCAAGTACAGTAAATTGTCCTCCAAAAATATGGAAATCTTGTCTATTTCTTGTTGTGCCCTAGAGCAAATTTTGTTGAGTTTGTTGTCACATCATTATTTTCGGACTCTGTGAAATTGCTAATGAGGAACAGGCTGCTTTCAGTGGGATAGCTGTGCGTGTTTAAGGCTGTGGTGAGATGTTACAGTCCAAAGGTAAAATCACCAGCACAGGAGAGGTTAATGCCCTCCTTGAACTCCACACCCACCACAGGTGCCAGTTGCCACCAAAAATGCTGCCAGGGAGTGGGATGTGGGAGGAGGGTGCTGGCTTCAGCTGCAGTGAGCTACCTACTGCAGAGAGGGTGTAAACCAAGTTAGCTGACGTGCACGCTCTTTTTGTAGCTGTGATGGGAATGAGTTCTGCACTGGAGGAAGACGGCATCAAGAACTATTTTGCTTGATCATTAAGACCCTGAGCTGTTGCTGTAGATAACCTGTAAATCAAGTTTTAAATTTCTTAAATAACTGGTAAAATGAATTATTCTCACTGAGAGAGGAAAGAGTTTTTGTGTACTTCGTATATTCGTTTTCAGCCTGGTCTTGGTTGCACTCACTGTCAAAGGCAATATTTTCACACCATGAAGTCTACTTGTATAAAATGGCTTCTGTGGAGAGGGATCCTTGGAAAGCCAAGGGTGGTGGACATGTTTTGACAGTCTGGTGTTTGCTAACCACTGCCTTCCTAAAGCCTTCCTTCAGACTCCTCATCCTAATCCCCAGAGATCTTTGTGGAAAACAGTGCTGTTGGTAGATGGGAAAGGTGGGGGCTTGTGTCAAGTGGAAATGAGATGTGCTCTACATGGCATGAGACAAGAGGTTGTGAGAAGTCTGTGAAACCACTTAAATGATTTGAGGTTGTTGGCTCTTGTTGGAACGTGTGTCTGATTTGAGAAAGGAGCTTCTACTCCATCTGCATTTGGCACCTGTATAATTTGTATAATCTATGGCCCCTTTTAAAGAGGGGGATAAATGCTATGCAAATATGTCTAGACAGGTGAAATATGACTAATGATCAGTTGAGACAATTTTCCCAACAACCCTCTTAGATTTTAATTATTTATACATCTGTAACTACATACTATGCACTTCTGTAGCACAGGTGAATTAGAGGGGAAAAAATGAAAGCTTACACACAACCAGTGTTTTCAATAGTATCAAATTATTATGCCAATAAAACATGTAAAATCTGTTCAAGATCAAACAGGCATTTGATGTGCTGATTCTGTTTTGGAACAAAAAAAATAAAAAAATCCCCGAGTGATTGTTATCTGGTACTTGTAGCTTTGAATAGATAAAAGCAGTGGCCCAGACCTTGACTCGAGTAAATTAATACAACAGCATTGACTTCGGGGAAACAATGTGGATTTATACCAAGTGATGGATCTGTTCTTACTGCCTGATAAAAATCTAGAGGTTAGGCTTCCTCATCAATTTTTGTCTAAGAACTAAGGAAGGAAAAGATAATAGGGATAACAAGTAGGGATATGATTCAGTATTATTCTGATCTTAAACTTCTAACCTCAGGGGAAAGAGGTCTGAATACTTGGCATGGATCTTGCTTAAGTTTGATGAACTGCTTTACCATTGTATTTAATTGTTTGCAGCTAGTATTATACTGAACTAAACTCAGATTATATGCAATTAAGCAAAAGAAGAGTATTGCATTGAGTGGTATTTAGAGTGCCTCATTAATTTGTATTAGGCTGTTAATGTAGGAAAATGCAGCAACATGATTTAAACGTAAAAATACCTAGGTAATCTGGCAAACCACACTAAGCTTCTAATCACTCTTTCTGAATATTTCCTGAAAATAACTAGGATGTGATTAAACTACTTTTATGTGTCACGTTTTTTCAATGGAAAAAAATCTTGATACTCCTATTGACTCAACAGCAAGAAGACAGAAGAAGCTTAATGCAGAGGCAAGCAGTGGTATTAAAAGAAATTAAGCCTAAAAGATATATATTAAGAAATAACCCATGTGTAGTAGTAAAACCAATTGGAGTGAACTAGATTTTGCTGGCTTAATCATAATTTGTGAAAGTTGACCTCAAATAAATGTTGAATCATAATGAAATTTAGAGATAATCTAATGAAATCTAACACTGACCATGAATCACAATTTCATGTCAGGGGTATGTGTGTTTTGGTCTTGGATTTAGTGAAAACTAGGTTTTGGGAACTGAATATATTGTATTGAGTGTGGGCCTTGTTATGTGTCATCAAAATGAGCAGTAAAACTTCTAAAAAAACTTCTAAAAGAGTTCCTTTCCAAGGAAGGGGAATCTTGATTTTCCTCTTTGCAGATGAATTCCTTGGTACAGTCACATTTTATGCAGTTATATGGAAATTTATGTTGGTAGCAAAGATTGTTTCACAAAGCTGTGATAACCTTTAGGGCAAAGGAAGATTTGTTAGAGACTGGTACGAAAAGCATTTTCAAAAAATTGTGAAATCCTGCAACCACTTTGATTTATAAAACATAGTGTCTCCCATAATTAAGATGTGTTTTAAAAAAAATCTATTTAAAATTAGCCATTAATGGATATTAACTGCCAGCATTGACTAAATTTTTCAAGAACTACATTCCAATCATGGACATATTATGACTTATCTAATGTGCAGTTTATATATCTGGATCATTAATAAAACAAATATTTTAATGCTTGTTTGAAATCTTAAATTCAACCAAGAAATGTTGTTGTTTAATCTGCTTTTCAGTTCATATTATCTCTGTGTATTTAAACACTGTTACCCATTGTGGCTTTCCTGAGGTCTGAAGCAAAGACCTTCAAGGCTTTGTGAACAAAGGGGCTTGGACTGGATGTGGTTGTGTTGGTTAGCAGTCTCTGTGTGAATGGCTGGAAATTCCCCTCTGACAGAAGAGATTCCTGAGGTACCAGGGCTGCTGGAACATTTAGGACACAGCTTGGAGCCCCAGGAAATGTGGTTAGGAGCTGCTTTTCCCTGGGAGGCTTGCTGGGTTTTTTAAATGCTTTGCATGAGTGCAGAAGGTGCAGAGTGGTGTCTCTGTGCTTGCTGGCCCTGCAGAGCTTCTGCCAGGGGTGCCAGGTTTGACTGCCAGGGCACAGCTCTCCCAGCCCTGGCACTGCAGGAGTGTCCTCTCCCGCTCCCTGCACGTGGCTCTCGCGTGATATCACCCAGCAAGAGAGACAGAAAATGTCTGAAAGGCTCCAACTGTTACAAAAATAAATCTTGCTGATTCTGACTCAAGGAAAACATACAAATTAACATAAACTCAGTATCAGCGGGATCTTAATTTGATTTTTTCTTTATTTTTTTTTTCCCTTCAAACTTTTTAGAAGATGTGCTCATATTTTAAAATCTCTGCATAACAGAGACCCGGTTTTCCCACCTCTTGTACACAGCATCATCAAGATATAAAATATGTTTCTGGCCATCTGAGTATAATAATGAGGCAGCTGTACAGCTCACTTTGGTTGTTTATACCTATTTGGGCTCAGACCTGTTGCAGTGTCCTCTGGATGAACCTTTCTCATCTCAGACCCTGCAATTTGATGTCTGCTCCAAGCATTGGTTAAAGACCAAGTTTCAGCAGTTCATTATTACTCTGTGTGAAATTTAGTGGGTTTAAATCATCACCTTTCTGGTGAAACATGCCAGTTTGAGGCTTGCAGATTCTGTGGCTTTGTTTTAAATAATGTCTGGGGCTGGGCTTCAGCCTTTGGCTTTGAAACCTGTCAGTATGTTGCATAGACTTGCAAAATAAATCAGAACAGTTTATGTTATCATAAACCATTGAATGGGGGATTTTTTTGAAAGAGCTAAGAGAATTACAGGTATTATACATATATATATATAGTGTTTGTGTAATTGTACAAGCTCAGTGAGGGGAAGTCTCTGTAGTTTTAATTTCAATGGCTTTTGTGTACATCTCAACTAGAGTTGTTTTTTTTTCTTTAAATTTTAGCTTGGCTGTCAGTCCTTCCAATTCCAGAATTAGAAAAGGGATTTTGTCCCACTCCAGGTCTCATGCTAATGTGTTTCTGATGAGTGTGCATCCTGTGCTGTGTCTTCAACTGTAATTAATTAATGGATGTTCATGTAGGAATTATTTTCTCTGTGAAACTGATCCCTACCAAACTGTCCTTAAATTTTACGTGAGTCTCATTTTCCTTGTAAAAATCAAAGTCACCTTCATCCCATGTAGAAACTGGTCTACCACTCAGCCCTTTTCCCCCTTATTTTTCTTTTTTCTTTTATTTTCTTTTATTTTTTTATGTTTCCGGTTTGAGATTTGTCCCTTGCTTGTATTGCTGTCAGCCAGCACAACAACCAGGGAGTTCTGCTGGAAAAATATTTTTAGGTATGCAAAATTACTATCAGAGATTTGCCACTGACCATGTCACTTTGTATGCAGCATATCCAGCAAAAACATTCATATGCCAAAATAGCTGTGAGCTTACAGGGTGTTAGCCTGGGATAACTATAGCTTTACAATCTAGCTTGTAAATTTTTATCATGCACACAAACCCCCATGTACATGCATAACTCATAACTTAAACCATGTTATCACTACCACACAAGCTAGTGCTGTAAAAATGCAACCAAAGCTAAATTTAAATACATGTGTAAGTGCAAAGCACTCAGCTTCTGTAACAAAGGTAAAATTGGGCTCCTGTGGTAAAGATATATGTCCTTAATTTAGCCTGAGAAATCACCAAACTCATTGTGTTGATGGTATGACCTAAACTAATCTTCTGTCCAGATTTTCAAAGATGAAAAAAAATTCAGAAAACTAATCTAGTGCAATGCTGATAGCCTATGATGGTTGAGAGGTTGTAACATTATTTTAAAATATTATAATATAGCTGATGTGCGATTTTCTGTAATGCAACATCAGTTGTCTGTTATTTGCCTCTGACTATATTTACATGGGAGAATAAGGCTAAAAATCCCAGCAGGTCTGTTAATACTCAAGGTGCAGGTTGTCATAAATGCTGGTAATGTTTTTCTATTCCTGCTTTTTTCCTGTTATTACAAGTTTTTATGAAATATATAAGATATGTGGCAACATGAAACATAATGTAACCCTGTATTTTCCTTGTTTGATGCTGCTCTTTATTTCTCTACATCCAATGGGAGTGCTGTGAGGTGCCCAGGCCTTTTAATATTTTGTTGTTCACAGTAGCCTAAATAAACAGAGTGAACCCTAGAGCACACTCTACCTTCTATCTGTACCAGTAAGTGGTTTTGTTCATAAAGCAAATTAAGCACATTTAAACAAGCAATCTGGAGTGATGAGCACTGGAATGGAAGCCTGGTATGTTGGTGAGGATGTTGTGCTCAGATTAAATTGGTTAAAATCCCATTTCACTAGTTCTAAGAACATACTAATTTTTCTTGGAGGGTGTTTTGGTCTGAAGCCTATTCTGTACTAAAGAGCTGGTGGTCTTATGGCTGGGGAAGGAATTTAATACTGAAGAAAAGTCTGAGAAACTCCTGCCTGGAGTGCCTGGAACGATCCTGATTTGATGTAGGAAAATCCTTGAGGTGTTGAGGTATGGACAAGATTTTTTTTTCTTTCCTTTAGTGTAATTTTTCTTCCTTTGAGAACCTGGGCTGCAAATCTTTTGTGCAAAATATTTTAAAGACTCCTTTCCATCTTTGTGTAAAAGACTTTTTTTTGGATACTACCTACCTAGTAATGCTGACCAAATATTTACATCTCCCATGCAAGTACTATGTAGAAGGACCTCAGAGAAAGCTCTGGCAGGCCTGGGAATCTTATGATGGAAATATAAAATATAACAAGGCAGGTAAGTGTGGTGTTAGTATGAAATAGAATAGAATGAAAGCATGAAAAGGCAGTAGCAATGAGAGTATCTGAGTGGAAATATGAGTTTCATTCTTAGTCCCTGCCTGTAGAATATCTTGGACAAGTTTCCAGGACTGAAATCTCTACTGTGATCCAAAACCTGGCCACAATTGATTGCTGTAGTTTCCAGACTCCTCCTGCATGCATCATAAGAAACCAAACCATCTAGTTATTTGAACAGTATAGCATTTGCAGAATTCCAAATTTTCCCAAATAGCATCTTGGGTGAACCACAAAAGATGCATCTTACAGGACCACAGTCTGCCTCAGGAAACCTGGGGAAACTCCAGTGTCTCAGATGGAAGCTTCAAAGGATCCAGGAACTTTGAATCTATTTTTCCCTTTTTAAGCTTTTTGGACTGTTTTATTTAAATGCTGAAGAATTAGAAGAATGTTTCTAGTTAATTATTAGATTGGGCATATGTTAGGGAGACTGCAGACCAAGTCACTGCCTGTTTGGCAGGCAGAATATTCTGTACAGTTTAAGTATCTGCCACTAAAATGTTGTCATCCAGCAATGGTTACCACAGCACCAACAACTGAAATACCACAGCTGGTATAGAAAATATAATAACTAGTTGCCACAGGAGATTCAGGATAGGAAATAAGTGTGCCATCTTCCAGGATGGTCTTTTTAATGCCTGTTTTTATAGGCAAGGTTCATCCCTGTACTGTTCCTAGCTCCAGATGTTGCTTCCAGCAGGGCACAACACAGCAGAATCCAATGGGGAAAGCAGGAATATGATTTATGTTAGAAAATCCTTCTGTTCAAACAGATTTATTCTGGAACAGGATAGGCTTGTGATGGAATCTATCATTGCAGTCTTTAACTCAAGCTTGGGTGACTTTAAAAAAATTGTGTTCCCATGGTTTTTAGGTTTTAGTCATCCCAACTTAATATTCATAGTGATCCTTCTGACCTTGAGTGGTTACTCTCTCCTTGTTGGGGTGGTTTATTTTAGTGACTGCTTATCATACAAGACTTCCTTAAATCAAGAAGGAGCTTGATCTACTCATGTTTTTAATGACTGCACATTCTCAGTAATTTAAATCTCACTCCACCAGGACAGTGAAATGACCTGAAAATGTTCCCAATTTTTCTTTTAAAATAGCAATTTTTTTTCTGTTTTAAACAATAAAAATAGTTTATTGCAATTTATTTAAACAATAAAATAGTTTATTACAGTTCTTATGATAAATTGTTATTTGTCTTTTCATAGATCAAATCATAGGATACTTATTGAAAATTTACTCCAAACAGAAGAAGGGTTAATTTCCTTTGTCCTGTCACACAACTTTTGCTCCCAGCAACAAAAAACTCTCAGCAGCAGAAAAACCCTCCACCCAAACCTCACAAATACCCCATCAGTTTGAAACTATCAGAATTTCAAACCTTGGAAATGAATAAGGATGTGCTACACATAAAAGCCTGCCCAACTTGAGAAGAAAAGGCTTTTTCTATTCAATTTCAAGGATCCTTTTTCACTTGGACCTTTGTAGTTTTGTTTCCTTCTGAGAAGGCAGGAGTTCAATTGCATGATCCCCCAACTTTAGTCCAAGATATTGGTAGTCTGAATGAATTTAATAAAAAATCACAAATGGAGCATTGAAGCTCGGATTTAACCACCTATGTTACACCATCCCAAAATCTAATACAAACCAATTGTGGTCTAGTGTCTAATTTCCACAGCTGTAAAGAGAAAGATTCAAAGGACTCATTCCTGGATTGCACCAATGAGAGGTCAAAATCCCATTCTCAGGATTATTACAATAATTAGATCCAGATTCTTTCTTGTGTCTGAAAGAAGACTTCAGGCTATCTAACATCACATTCTGTTATAAAGCTGCTAACAAAATGTTTTACTCTAAAAGTGTGTTGGATGTTAAAATTCCCAACAATGCTCACAAAATATGGCTCTTATGCTGAGCTTAATTGAATTTGGTTATTTATTATGCAGCATAAAACATTTATTATATGGAATGCATTCAAGAACGTCTCCATTTACCATATGTTTTCAAAAATGTTTTACAAAGAGCAAATTGAAAAGATAAATCTGCAAAGTGAAGTCCCCAAGGGTCAGGTAGTCCAACCTGAGGCTTCAGAGCCAACCAGGGACTAATCCCTCTTGAGACACCTCACTGCTCCCACTGGACTTTTTCTTTCTCCAGAATTGTGTCCCTTCTGCTGTTCCTGTCTATCTGGTTTTTGCAGAGTTTGTCAAGAATAACCACCCAGATTTTGTTTAGTTGCACATGATTTTCCATTTCTTCCCTCTCCCCTTTCTCAGTTGTCTCTTATGCAATGTTATGGTCAGTGCTGTCCTGGCATGGTCCAGCTGTGAAAAAGGCACCATCTAATCACTCTCCATTTATTTTCTTGACAGCATGTGAACGCAGGCAAGCTCGTGTGTGTGGCACAGTGTTGGCTGAAACCAGTGCCTAGGAAGCACAGGGAAATGGTTTTACTGTTGTTTGAGATTCTGCAAAGCTATTTACTGCTCAGTGCAGTTTTGCAATTCCTGGCAAGTCACCATAAATGTATGGTCTCACTCTGTTATGATTCCAAGACCATAAGTATTAACATTTCTTTAAATGCTCTTTCTGCTTTTCCTTTATCTTAACACTAGTTAAGATGAATATTTGAGTGAAGGGAAAGGAGGTGGTAACTGCATTACACTCTTTTGCAATAAGCTGTGTATGTAAAATAATACCCATTACATCCTAGGGCTTTTACATTTGTCTGGCATTGTTTGTTATCCTGTTTTGGGTAAAAGAACTCAAACTTCTTTGAGGTATTTTGTAAGGACATTGTACACTTTTTCAATGTCTTTGTACTTAGATGTCAAACAGCTACTCTCCCATATTTATTTGGCAAATCCTTTCTTGTAAACATAATTTTTCTTGTTAATTATATCTGATCTGATATAAATGCATGCATCTGATATAAATCTGATCTATTTTTTTTAACCAAACTTGAAAGGAGACTGTCTGTGTAGGGGGGAAATCACATTCAAAGTTTTCCTTCTGCCTCAGATTAAGGCAAGTCAGTTCCTAGGGAAGTAAAAAAGAATGGGAAGATACACATCCCTGAGAAAAATGTGACAAAACACAGCACAGAATCCTTCCCAGCCACTGGCAAATCCTCTGTTTGGATTAGCATAGTGATATCTGGGGACTAAACCTTGCTCAAAGTTTTCCATTAAGTCTCTGTTTATGCTTGTACTGAAACAGTCATTGGAATCAAAATGTATTTGCTATATTGCTATCCAGTTTAAAAAAATGTCTTTAATATTTGAGATGAATCCAGAGGAAAATAAATTCAAGTGATCTCACTAGAGATGACCCATTTCTGTGATCTGAAGAATCTTTTAGCTGCAGTAGTGACTTCTGGTCATTTTGATTGATAATGGGTGTTGAGTCATGGTGAACTCGATCTTCTGAAACCCAAGACCAGCATGTTGGTGCCTGAAGTTTGGTTCCTTTGTTTGCTGCTGTAATATTAATGAAAGAACTGCTCAGTGCAGCTTCAGCTGAACTGCTGAACTTGAGCAGTTTTCAGATGAACTTCAGATGGTGGAATCTATGTTTAGTTTGTTTTGTTTATTCCTCAGCCACATGGCAACATCTCACTGACGCGGTGACAGTGGTTGACTCACAGCTACCGTGGTTTTGAAGCAGTGGGGTTCAGGCCTCTGCACACCATGAGGAGCCTCTTCCAGTTGTTGCTCAGAAAATAATTGTGCACGAGGCAAAAGGTCAGTTTTGGCTCTATGACCCACGTGGGAAGGCAGATGGCTTTGTGTTGTGCTGCTAATACCAGATATTTGTTCAACTTTGCCATGGGGCTCCTTATATCAGGAGAGTCACTTGCAGCAGAGAATATTCACACATTCAGTTTATAGAATAGTTATAGGAAACTTAAAAACTCTGTTCAGTAATATACTTGTTCCCATAAAACTTACATTGGATCAAGCCAAAACTGAAACATACTGCTGTTTAAACAGAAACAGGAATAAGTATCCCACGCTAGGTTAATTTAATATTACATTCAGATGTTCTGGAATTAAGTGATGGAGCAGATGGGACAGTGATGACCAATTCTTAATAAAATAAAAAGACAGATGATACTTTTTAGCTTATTTATTTTTAAGAGCCATTAGGAATGGCTATGGATAATAGAAAGCCCATTTTTACTCTGGTTCTTTTAAGAATTAGGTTTATACTTGTTCATATGTCAATCCCTCCTCCCCATAATAACATCTCTGCTTATAGTACTCAACTATCCACATTAATTTAACTCATTGTTAGTAATTCTTCTTACGTTCTGATGGGGTTAGAGGAGTAGCAAAGCTCTGGTTTACAGTAAAATCTTGTGAACTCTGCTTTTCCAGTACATGAAGGCTGAAACTGTTTGGCAACAAGGCAAGGCACATATATAAAGGCTGCAGCAGCTATTAGGGAAGCTTGGTAAATACTCCACTATTTATTGATCAAATACATTTATACAATTAAGTTGTCATTTAAAATGTCTTTTTTCTTGGAGATGGAATTAGCCATAGGCCAGGGGTCCCTAATGCCTTCTCTTCTCAGATTTCCATCTGTTATAGGGTCTAAATGACCAAACATGCTCTTTTGTTTCTCAAATTTCCCAGAATAACTTAATATCCCGAGGCAACCATGTCTGCAGCCTTATCTAACCTTGGAATTGAGGGTGAGAATAACAGAACCAAATTCACACAAAGCCATCATTAGGGAAGCCACTGATGGTCAACCAGGGTTGAAACAGGCCTGGCTTTCAGGCATGTGCTGGTGTTTTGGGATCACCATACCCATGACTGGTTCTGCTGAGGACTGGCTTTATGTTTGAAAGCACAGAGACTCTCTGGGTACAACCAGAATAAGGGAGAGTGGCAAAGCCAATTAGAGCAACGGGATGATTCACAGAGAGCAGAACAGCACCCAAGAAATTTGGATTTCAAGGGAAAAAGCCCCAATGCAGGAACTTTTCTGTATAAAGTGGCAATGAAGAATAAAGATCAGAAGGTAACGATAAATCTGTTTTAGTGTTCCTCTGGGGAAAGGATGAAAAGCAAGTAAATGCTGTTGACATGAATAATGCTTAAACACTAGAGTAACTGATAAATGTTCAAATTCTGTGAACTCAAGCAGAATGGAGTTGTACAGGATGTTTCTTTTCTAACCTGAAACCAAAATGTCAAAGAAAGAATAGATGCTTCTAGGGCAGTGCATTGTTGTGGGGGTTTGGGAACTTTAAAGATATTAGAGAGCTATGGCATCTGCTCTGACACTGCCATCCATATGTTGTAGCTGTATGAAAAGAGATAGGATGAAGTAACTTCTATGAACCAACAAGGAGGAGAAGAGCTGTGAGAGGGGGTGGAATATAAATCCTTGTTCTGGAAGGGCTGGAGGCATCTGTGCTAACAGCACTCCAAACAGATACTCTGCCTTGTGTTATTGCACTGCAGAGAGACAATGGAATTGGTTTTCAGCCCTTATTTTGAAGGATACCTGTGTATTCTGCTTGGAAACATTCCTAATTTGAAAGAAATGAAAGTTATGTTGTTCTTCCTAATCCAAATTCTCTTTACAGAAATCGCTTCCCTGTTGCTTTTTGCTTCTATCCTCATAACTAAATGAAAGAAGTTAAGTCATTAGTACACCTGGCTGGTCTTCAATACTCTTTGTACAAAGTTATGGGGAAAGTAATCAATAAACATTTTTGTTTCTTTTAGTCTCTTGGTTGTAGTGTGATTGCAGTGGAACTGAGAGCAGAGATCCATCTTTAATGCTGCTTTTTTCCCAATAGAGCTTATGAGCCAATACACATTGTTTACTCAAGGGGCCATATGCAGCTAATCTTTATGGAAATAAAGGACAAAAATATTCATATCTAGTAACATTTAGCTAACTTGTTTTTTTCCCACCTAAGTAGGGCAGGTAAACACATCCCTGATTTAGAGTAAATCACTTGTTTGAAGGATTTTATTATTTTCCCTATTCTTTTCTGCATGTCTTGAACTAAGAAAAATAAATCCATAAAAAGAATACATTAACCTAATATAGGTGCATTGAATATCTGCTGCTACTTGCTGCACGGTATAATTCTCATCTGATTTACTTCAAAACGTTGTGATCCCAGCTGTAGAATAACAACAACTGCAAACTAAAAATACTTGGAATTACTGAGTCAAAAAGCTGGTCTTTTAAAGAGCATAAAATCAACTGGGACCAGATGGTATAGCAGGAGAGCAATTGCTGGGTATTAAATCCACCTTTTCAGAAGTGAGATCATTAAAAGCCAGGTAAAGGCTGGAGCTATAGGGAAGATTCAGGAGTGTAGGCAGCGAACAGAAAGGTTCAGTCACCAAACAGGGCAGACAATAATGTGCAGCTTTGGCATGTGGAATCCTGTATCATTTCTCTCCCCACCAGAACCATCCCAAAAGGGAAAAGTGAATGTTTTGTAACACTGAGGATCTTCTGCATGTGAACTGGAAAGAATGCCACATTTTCAATCTTGCTGTCAATAAATAGTCGAGGATGTTCTGAAAAAAGCTACTTATTAAAAAAAAAAATTATTCTGAATGATCAGAAAGGTAATTTACTGAAATTTAAAAGGAAAGATAAGTAAGGATAAGTCTCTCTAAATAAAGTACTAGATTTCCAAAGGGCAGGCACTGATAAATTAGTGAAAGGAATGAAGTCTGTTGAACTGAAGAGCTGTTGAAGCCTGATGTGGAGGAGACAGGGCATGAGCCTCAAGATCTGCCTGGGGCTTGTGTCCCAAAACCTGGAGCTGTGACCCCTGCATTATGGGCTTCCCTGCTCTCCTCACTTTAACATAATGTGCTCTGTGTAGGGAGGGCAAACATTTGTAAAAAGCCTTATTAGGAAAATTTAAAATCAAACAGAAAACAATAAAACCCCAAAACAAATTACTAAAAAGACAGCTGTGTATTAGAAGTAAAGCTGTAAATAAGGCAGAAACAGGAGAATTTCACCCTGCTCACTGATCACCTCTAGACAGGCCAGTCTTTGCCCAGCTGGCATGGTTGGACCACACAGTTGCGCAGTGGGATGTTTTCTTTTCTCTTGCTTCTCCTGTGCCTGGATCCACGTTCCTGCCACCCTTCCCAGGTCAGCCTGGCACTCACTGATCTGCTGGCAGTCATAGCAAAAGATGAACCTGCAGCTGAATCCCCCCTGTGCTGTCCCTCCCACTGATGCCATCAAATTCTAATGGCCAAGGGAGTGGACAGAGCAAACCTAGTCCTGAGGGAAGGGGGATCTCTTCCAAATGGGCATTTTCCAAAAGGTGGAAAATGTCCACAGCCCAGCTCCCAGGTGAGCAGGGCAGTTCAGCTGCTCTGGAGGTGTGTGATCCCAAAGGGTGGTGAGAAAATAACCTCTCTGCAGAGCTGACTGGGAGGCAGTGAGTGTGAGATGTGCAGCTCCATTCATTCTAGCCTGGCACAATTACTCTGCATCTGATCCAGCCTCTTCAGAGAGGGGAGTTATTCACTTGCAAATCACGGTAGGAACAGAAAACCACGAAGGGAACAAAACTGAGTTTAGCTGAGTAATGAGAAGGGTGGAGAGAATCTTGTCTGTAACGCCATGGAGGGGAGTCTTGCTTTTTTTGCTTTTATCAGATGGATGACTATGAAATGCATACTAATCTATCAGAAGGGCAGGAAATAGGTAAATGGTTTTAAGACCTCATTTGGTTAATGAATTAAAATGCAGAAGAAAAAGAACCCATGTAGATATACCCACTTGGTCATTTATCACTGCAGGCACTCCTAACAGCCATGCCAAATACAAGCTTCAGGTTATTCACTAATAGCCATAGGCAAATGAAATTAGCATACTGGTGAATAAATTAACCCCAGTTCAGTAGGGAACTAGTGTATCCTACTGAAGCAGTGCAAAAGTGTTGGTTTGGGGTTTTAGCCCTACAGGGTGTGGGTAAAACAGGAGAGGTAAACTGGCCATGTGGAATGAACAAAATGCCATCCAGGTGACACCTCTAGACTGAGAAATGGGAACCTGACCAGAAACCAGGGAAGTGAGGAGAGAATTCCATAAGCTGTGTGTTTTGTGTCTTTGGTCATCTATGTCCTTTTGGTAACATTTGATACCCGATTTTCAGCTGTATATATAAAATGTGTGTAGATATAGATATAGATTATATAGATAGATTACATAGATATAGATTAGATATAGATATAGATATAGATAATATAGATATAGATTAGATATAGATATAGATAGATATAGATGATATAGATATCATCTAGTGTTTGAGGAGAGTGTGTCTGGCCAAGGAAGGACTCTTCTCATTAATGTTGATTTGTTTTCACTTGGTTTTCTAAGTATCAAAAAGAGAATGCTGTGCAGTATCACTATTATTTTGTGTTATAGTGCCATTTGTAGTGAGAGTAAAAAAGATGATGACATGACACAGACCTGAAATATCTGATGTAACACTGCCCAATGAGCAAAACATGAGAAAGAGGGAGGAAAAAGGGTAAAGAGAGGAATAAAGCAATGAAAGGATGCATTTAATCCTCACAAGTTCCTCTTGAAGGCAGCTCTATTCAGAAACTATTCTAATGTTAAGAATATTTGTTGACTTAAATGTGGTTTGAAAAGAAAGGAATTGCCATATCTGTTCTGTTGGGAAACTTGTTAGGTGTTTGCTAGCAAGTGAGGTAAAGCAAGGAAACGTGTTTGACAGGTGCAATTCTCCTGAGAGTCACAGTGGCATTCTCTCTGCCCACGCCTGGTGCTCCCTGGACTTCAAAGGCTCTTCCTGGTGCTCCCTGGCACTGGGCCCTGCTGGGTGACAGACTGAAATAAAGGGATAGATGTAAGGGATGGGTATATCTTGTACTGACTATGCTGGTCCACGAGGATGGATAAAATCTCACTAGGCTTCATGTTTCTTCCTTAATTTCCAGAACTGTGAATTTGGTTATTAATTTTTCTTATTTTTCAGTACCTAGAGAAGATGCCTGTCAAAGATGAGTTGAACAAATGACTATGATGCGATCTTAAACATGACAGAATCTTCTGTCTATAATGTATCTGACTTCTGGTCAAGCTACCAAATACCCACAAAACTACTGCTGTAATAACTTAATGTGTCAGGAAAAATTGCTTTACTATCATGATGCAGAGCTGGGGACTGATGGCTCTCATAGCGTGGGGTGATTGCCTGCATTGTATGGGGCCCTCAGAAAATTTGATCTGGCTTGTTTATATGAGGACTGAGAATGCAGGGCATGAATCTTCATTCTTTTGCCCCACAGTGTGCTTTTTGGCTGGCCTTTTTCCCCTCCTAAAATCACTTCTAACTGGGGAGATCTTGAATTTTCCTTTTGCTGGGCATAATGGTGACAGCTCTGCTGCAAAAACAAACATTCCCCGTGCAGCACAGTCCATCACTGTGAGCCACTCAGCACTGTTGTTGCAGTGATATAAATGGATCCCCATGCAATGAGATAGTGATTAATAGCAGGTAGAGCACAGTCTGCAAAGACGTGGTACTGTATTTGTCCCCCCCCAGTAGTTGTCATTTAATGCACTCTATCAGGAGCAGTTTTATGTAATGGACATGGGAAGATCCATAAAAGTAACATCTGAGACTGCAGTAGGGCAAGTATTGATTTATTTGTTACAATAAAATTTTTGTCATTACTATGCAATTGCTCTATCTCTGGAAGAATTGATATATGTTGTTGGATGTTACAACCCACTATGCAAAACTTTTCCTTTTTTTTTTTTTTTTTTGTCTTCCATAATTTCCTGTAACTCTTCTAAGGAATCATTATTCCTTATTACATAGGCCTGGCATGCCACCTATTTAGATAAATGCCTGAACAAGTGTGCAGTAAATATTCACAGCAGCTCATGTTTCAACTATATATGCCACTAATTAGATAATTTAGTGGCTCAAATAAATAAACACAAAAATAGAACAGACCTGAAAAAACCAGGGAGTAAAATGTACAGCCACTGTCGTTCTGTGGGCCAAGATACCAACTTTTAGTCCATATCAAATGGCTCTAATGTGCTGTAAATGGGGGTAAAATAAAGAAGGATAAACAATGAGAGAGAAAGAAAACACTGTCTTACACTCAATTAGCAGGTACAATAACAAATGATCAGGGAATATTATAAATAATGACTCCTCTGCATGGCACGTATTTACCCACACGTTTTTGGCACCTTTCTCCCCCAGAGCTCAGGGAACGTGCCCAGCAGAGTGTACCCAGGATTTCAATATCCAGAGCCCTTTGTTTACAGACCTCAAAGCGCTTGTCAAAGGGGAGAAGCATCATTGTCTGTCATTGACAGAGGGAGAATAGCCTGCAGCTCACCCAAGGTCACAGCACAGAGCTCCCATGCAAAAGAGCTGCTGGGGTTTTCTGCCCGGGTTTGCCTTTTTTAGGTAAATAATGCAGCCCTTAAATGTGCTGCCAGGAATCATGGCCTCAGTGCTGGGGACTCCCACGTGAGAGCTCAGATGATGTGGGACTGATGCAAGAATGCTTTTTCCATACCACAGACCTTTTATTTGCAGAATTTTGACCTGTTGACAGGTTTAGTTTTCCTTATGATTTCTTTACAACTTCATTTGTCAACCCTGTGGTCTTTAAATTAGATTCTCCTTAGATTAAACCCATAGATTCTGAAACTGCTAAGCAATTCAATTAAGCAGGATGGAAAAAATAGGTGGAAGCTTTCTTTTGAATATCAACCATTGCAGGCACCAGTGACAGTGCCTGTGTGAAGGCACTTTAGAGCCTGAGGTTGGCACAATTCAGCCTTGTTTATTGTTTGAACACTCTGTCTGATAGAGCAGATGTATTTAGCCATGTGCTGTTTATCATTTTCACTGCTATTCCTGATCCTAGTAAAGTCCATTTTTGCTCTTGCATGTTTTTGGTAGTGAGTGTTGGGTGGGAAGGAATCATAGGTTTCCCAAACTGCTTATTTTTTATCTTGCTTACCTCAGTAATGGATGGTGAGCATCCTAATTTGCTGTTTTCTCCTTGATTGCATTTTTTGATAAAAACAGCTAGTGATTGAATTTGCCCTATTGTGCTCTCTGGCTAGACCATATTTTCTTGTGTACTTTCCTGAAAACATACCCACAGCTTCAAGAAGAGCACATGCAGCTTTTTCCTGAGACTTTGCCTCAAAAGTGAGGTGTGTGGGTGGCATGTGTGTGTCAGGGGCTGCTTCACTCAGTGACACAGGATACAGCACCTGATTAACAATTATGCTGTTTACTTTTCACCAGTTTGGATAAAAATCACGTTCAAAATTTGCTTTAACTTGGCATGAGGGCTGCCAGCTTCCCTTCAGTCAGCTCAGACAGTGAAGATGCTGAGATTTCAGTCTGATACTGGGAGTTTTGTTGTCAAAGCAGTGTTTGCATTGCTCAGTTGGAGCACTGGGGTTGGGGCTGAGCTTGCTTGGAGGGGCTGAGGGCAAGGGAATTGGCCTGGAAGGAGCCCAGTTGGAGAGGGGCTGTAAGACATAAATCAGGGGCTGTGGTGCTGTGTGAGAAGGTCTGGCCATGAGTGTTCTTTGCTAAGCTGCTCCTGGAAGACCCTTGGGTTGAAGCAGTAAAAATGGGGTACTTTGAGGACAGTGTTCCAGGCTTGACTCTGTCTTTTATCATCTTAAGGGTTTTAAGGTGGTTTCAACATTGATTTTCATGTCTGAGTTTTTCCATGTTGGATTTTCATTATTGCTCAGATAACACAAACTACAAATATTTGTGGTTGCTGATCAGCTGATGGAAATATGAGGATTGCGTGACTTGCTGCTCAGTTCCATCTGAGGATTCTCAGTATCAGTTAAGGTTAGGATCCAACAACAGCCAAATGAACACTCGGGAGAGGTCAACAAACTGCAAATAAGATCTCTTCTAGATTATCCTTTTTCCCTCTTTCAAGCTGTTTGAAATGAACTTTTCTTCACATTTCACACAGAGACAATTGCTAGCATTTTATCATTTATAAACTGGTCAAAACTGAATCATTTACCAGTCCATAATGTTCATGCTTGTGCTACTTACCATGAAAACACAAAAATATGTCATAAATAAAAGACCAATTTTGGCTTTAATTCTCAGCATCTGAGGAATATGTAGTGAGATAATTTCCAGCTATCCAGAGCTAAGCAGAAATATCATACCACTTCACTAAACATCCGTGGTTTATATAAAAATATAGATTTCCTTTAAGTGCTTTACTTAAGTCTTTGGTAAGTCATATTTACGTTATTATTGTTTATGTTCCGAGAAGTCAGTAGAAGGACAGCATTGTTGCAGTTTATGTGGTTTTGTGATTCACACTTGATGAGGTCGCTATCAAATGAGGGAGAAGAAACCACTGACAAGTTTAAAACTGTGCTGTGCCATAGGACACATGGCAAGAGCACAACAGCACAGGCAGGTTGCTGTGGTTTCATAATTGGCATTTTATATTCCCAAACATGTTTTGGTTTTGATCTTCTAAAGTCATTCCGCCCAGGAGGGCATCATTCTGACCTGAAATTTGGCTTTGCCATGGTGTGATTCTGCTAATCTGGTTAAATATCATCACCACACAGCTCCTAACTGCAGATTGCAAGGTTCATTGTTTTGAAGAGAGTTCACTTGAATCCTCAACCAGTCCTAAATTAAAGTACAAGAGAAGAAAAGTGGATCATAAAATCTCAAGGTGGTGGATGGTGTAAGAGGGAAGCATCTGGTTCTTATGATGATGTAATTGGGCAGATCCAGATTACCAGGGTTTGAACTCTGACTTTCCTGATACTGATTATTTTTTCCCCCTGTGATGTCAGGAGTTTATTTATTGCATTGTCACATTCTGTCTGCTTTGAGCAAATTTCAAGAAATTACTTGGGAATCTCCAAGTGTGCACACAAGTGTGATGCAGCGGACACTGTCAGACCAGACAGACAACACAGGCACAGCAAGAATCCCAATGTGCAATAACATGTTTTTGTATCAAAATAGTTTATTCCAACATCTTTTATTTATACTGCCTCTCTGCTAAAGGTAACTTAGACTACTTTACACTGTTTAAGGTGCCAGTTTAGATGTCTCTGGGTGCTGCTTTGGGGATTGACATTTGTCAGTGTTGAGGTGTGTGTTTGTTTCCCATCTGCCAAAGGTCGATAGGAATCAATTGTGCTGGTGGGTGAAGGATGTAGCAGTGGATGATTGTTTCATAGAGATGACTGGGGTGAATTTCTTGTGGTCAGCTTCTCTATGGGTTGTTAAGCAGGATCTGCTGCTGTTTGTCACCTTTTTTTGATGTCTTGTTTGGGCAGATCTGGACCACAGAGTAAACCTGGAGCTTGTCTGGCTGTACTGCTCTGCAAAACATTTGTTCCTTTTTATATTTCCAACTGCCCTGTTAGATTATTAAGCCTCTACAGATGTCTCCAGAGCTCAAGTCTCATGCTGGAAAATTCCATTCAGAGTATGCTGTGAATTCCTGCTCAGATATAAGTGCTGCTTTGACTGTCTTCAGGGAGGATGTGGATACTTTCTAATAGCTTCTTTCTAAAATGTGTGTAGGTGTATTTGTGACTTTTCCCAAGGCTGATAAATCAAAGCAAAGATGCCAGGAAATTAATTTTAATCAGATGAAACCCAAAGTGCTCTGAAGCTGGTTTCTACCAGCCCTACTGAATTTTGGATCAAACTACGTAAGAAACCTTAAACATTTCAGTATAGAGCATATAAAATATAGAGTATTTAAAACTGCTAGTGCATGGAACTGGCACTTGTTTCTGCACCAATAAACTACCAGGAAAGTGCATGGTAGGAAGAACATCCCTTGATCCCTTTTTCTGTGAACAAGAAAGGAAAAGACTTGGAATTAGTAGCAGGATAACTTTATAAAAGCAGGGCTAGGTAATGCAGGGCTTGATCCCCAAGTCTGTCAAGTGTGAGGCTTTTAGGTGAGACACACCTTCAGGAAAGAGTGGCTATGGAATGCTGGCCAGAGCTTAGGCTTGCACTGAGCAATGGGAAGGGCAGGAGGAACTGACTTTTGTTTGGCACTGGTCATTGTGCCCTTCTCTGCTAGGCCCAAAACTGGAGGCAAGGAAAGCATGTCAGTTCCTGAAAACCTTGCTTTTGGCTCTTTCCAACAAGATTCTTCAATGTGTTTATTATCATTTGGATGCTTGGGGATCACTGAGTAGGGAGTTTTATCTTAGACTGGGTTCACAGGGCTTGGACTTTGCTCCTCGAAGCTGGTGTCAGAAGCACTGTGCAGAGCTGAAGTGAACCATGAAAATGTCAAGATTTTTCAAATCTCCTGTTTGACATCTCCCTCCCCTCTGAGCTTTTTCCTCCACTCCACATAGAGAAAAACTTAAATACATATTTTTCTAAGAGATTGCTGTCTAAATTTTCCTTAAGTTAAACCATGTGTTTTGTTGGAAACTTTAGATATTTATCTGTTTTTCTGTGTGAATTTTTTTTTTCCTTTCCCTCTTATACTTTTACCCTCTCCTTAGGGACCCCCAAAGCAAAACACCAGTGTCTCTTCCAGACAATGTTAGAAGGACAAGAGATAAAGCAGGGTTATATTTGCTTTCAGAAGAGTTTAAGATAACTGGTTGCCAAGCTCTCCATCTGTGTGGATGAAGAGCAGTGGATGCAGAGCCATGCACGTCAGCTCCATGGGGAACAGGCAGCAAAGCTCCTTCCTTGCTTCTCCAGGGAAAGTGGACAAACAGTGTAGACAGTAGCAGAAGGACTTGCCCATCTCTAAAAGGGTTAGAGCTCTCAAAATCTCCTTTAGTTAATGCTTGCCCTTCTACCAATGTAATAAAGGACCTTATTCATGTTCTTGGTGGCTGTGAATTTGGAAACTTCCAAGAGCACAATGTAATTTCTATTGTTAATAACTTGGTACATGATTAGAACAAGGAGGAATATATGGAATGCAACAGACCAAGAAGAGAGCAATAGATGATGATTTCAGATTTAATTTTTCATTTCTGGGCACTGATTTTCTGGAGGTTGTCATAAGCATCATCTGCATGGCATTTCCCAGTAGGAAAGAGTCAGGTCTCTGATAGATCTGCCCCTTCCCTGAAGGGTATTTTTAAATTGGAAATTAAATCCTCACTGCCTTACTCATGTGTGTCAGGAATAAGTGAGCAGTTGTAAACCAGTCCTACCTGGGCTGTCCCCTGTAACCAGAAGTTTTTTACACTTTAAGGCAACAATGCAGTTCTCTCCACTTTCTAGCCTAAGATTCAAATCCAAAATCATGGTAGGTGATAAATGTAAAAAACCCCTAAGTGACTATTTAATCTTCCTTCCTGTGTTTTGAGATTAAAGAACCCTCATTCCCCATCAACACAAAAACTATACTCCTGGCTTTTAAGAAAATCATTATTTCAGGAAAATTCAGATTTTCAGCTGTGTATCTACCCAGCCAGTAAGTTCTGTCTGTGCAGCTTTTATGAACAGGTACATGTGGATTTCTAGAACAAAACAGCCATAAACTGCAGTGACACTGGTGACAACACAGAACAGGCACTGAATTTAGTCCCAGTGTAAAGGTGACACTTGGCTCAGTGGCATGGATTGCTTTGGAATATTAAAATTTAACAAATGAGAAGCATGCAGCTCACTTGTGGTGTCGCTTTGGGGATTATTAGGGAGGGCATTAATTGAAGTAGCTCAAGACTTAATCCAGGGAGGTAACTTTAAAGGAGTTAGAACAGCAAGCAGGAACCTAACACTGCTGGAGAAAATGAAGAAACAGCTGGAGAACAAGGCCAGCCTCACTTTTATTGTGCACAGCAGTGAGTGGCATCAGGAGTAAGTCAGGCAATACTGAACTCCAGTTCAGTTTGTGGGGTGTATTTCCTGCTCCCCAAACCTGTGCTGTGATTGTCACCTAAGTGATAGTTCATGGACAGCAATAGTCCTGTGGGTTGGGTGGTGGGAACTTTTACTTTGCTTTGGAAGATGGAAATAGCAGAGTGAAACAACTTCACTGCAAAGAAGAAAGGATTCAGGAGGAGGGGGCATGAATTAGTCTCACTTCACTGAAGCAAGTCATGCTAGAGAGCTTTACACTATCTGAGGAATGGGCTTGTGTATGGATAAAATGATGGCAGTATTATCATTCTGCCTTAAAGTGCTGTAAAAGGAAGATTTTGTTTCTCGGAAATTTATGGTGACATATAGGAGTGTTTATGTGAACAGCAGAAAGCAAAAACACATTCTGTAATATCCTGACCATGTGTGTTTTCTAGGCTTAGCTAGGTTTTCCTGTGATGAATTTTAATTTCAGTCTACTCCCCCTCCACATATCAGTTTTGTTCTCCCCCCACTTCTACTGGTCACTGTGTTAAGTGTAGTGATGTGTTGTGAAAAGTGCCTTTGTAACTAGTCTGTCTGCAAAGGACCGTGCCCAAAAGAACAGAGAAAGTGACACACAGAGCATGAACACCCCGTGGAGATTGATGACTGTACACCAGCACGTGCAGATGTGTATTTGTACAGGGAGGAAAGGAGAAGCAGAGCAAGAAGTTTCAAACTTTGGTCAGCCGTGAGAACTGACCCTGTAATGCTTTTTGAGGCTCTTTGCATGTGTATCTTTGATTCTCTGTAATGAGTAACGTACTTACAAGGGATTATTTCATCTCCCAGGGGACAGGCTGACCCCTCTCACCTCCCCTTATCGTGGGCGTGAGGAGCCATGGGGGAGGCGAGTTGTGTTTCGCCCTTCCCTGAAGGGTGTGTGCAGGGACAGCGTCTGGCAGACTGAAAAAATCCAGCAAAAAGGAATTCTCTGGCCCTCAGTGTGGCTGTTGAGTGTTTAATCTTGACTGTGTGGCTGTGGATGCTGGGCCTGGCAGCCCCTGGCATGGGGGGCGTGGATCTATCTATCTATCTATCTATCTATCTATCTATCTATCTATCTATCTATCTATCTATCTATCTATATCTATATCTATATCTATATCTATATCTATATCTATATCTATATCCATATCATCTATATCTAATCTATATCTATATCTATATCTATATCTATCTATATCTATATCTATCTATATCTAATCTATATCTATATCATCTATCTATCTATCTATCTATCTATCTATCTATCTATCTATCATCTATATATCCATATATCTATATATCTCCATACCTGTATCTATCTATATCTCTCTATCTACACATACCTACACCTTTTAGTACAACAGTTACACCCAGACACTCCACTGAAGTGTGTACACATTTATTAAGAAATCCTTATGTATATTTTACACCTCTTTTCTTCCTGATTTAAATGTCCTGATGAATATTTATTATACCCAATTAAATTTTAGTAGCATATTTGGTTGTCGGGAATGAAACCTTTATTATTATTTACATATTCTTTTGTTATTTGCATAACTTTATTTACATCTTCAGCTTTATTATTAATGCACACATACGACTTTTAAAGTAAAGACAAAGCCTTTGACTAGAAGGAGGCTTAAATGCAAGTATTTACACTGCTAATATCTGCCAGACAAAATACAGAATAGAAATTCATACCTAAACTCACACACTCAGGAAGAGACATTCCTAACGTCCTGTTGCTGTTATCTTTTTCCTTCATGATGAATTTAAAATATAGAAGGTTGGCATGTGGAAAAACAATATGAATTTCTGCATCTGATCTCGATCTACACAGTGAATATCTAAGAAGCAATCAATTTGTCAGGAGTTTTCAGACTAAAGTTCCTATAGCACATGGCTTGTAGGGAGCAGTGATTTACAATTCCCTGTGAAAGCTTTTCTGGGCTGAAAAGCTAATAGATGATGTTGCTATTTAAGTGCTAAGAGAATGTTTTCAGCCCTCAAAGGTTAGGATCAAATAAAAGTTGTGTTTCTTGGAACACACAAGGGAACGGTTTTATCCTGAACTGATGTGTCTCTGTTATTTATCTGTTTGAATTCATTGGAAAATAAATGTTTTCACCAGGGAAATATTTCATTTTAGTATGAAGAGCCATTGAACACATACATCTGCCTTGGTACAAAATTAGCTGTGATATTAAACTCGTGTTCAAAGGTATATTGGCAGGCATTCATGTGGAGTCCAAAACTACTCGTTACTCTTGTTTGATTCTGCAAAGCTGCTGTAGGTTTTCCATATTAGTACCCACACAGCTACCTAGTGACTGAGAGATGGATTTAACACCTTAGAGATGTGACAATTCCTTGAAGACTCTTGTGGCCTGTCTTTATATGGAGGTCTTAAGTACAATTTATGAATTCTGGTTGAAGTTATGAAGTTGCTGGTATGAAAAATGGGAGCGTCCTGGATTGCTGCAGATAGTGAATTCATCATTTTCTCACAAGGTCTGTCACGTTCTGCAGTATAATGACCATGGAGAGTCACTCATCTTAATGCCTTTGTTCTGAACAGGGAGTCAGGAGAGCAGATTTCCCCCCATAATGCCAGGAGAGGGAAATAAAGTCTTTGGTAATTTCTTGGACAGAGTGAGAGGATGAAACATTTGTTGAAAAAGAAGTCATGGAGGAACAAGAAACACAGACAGAGCTCCGAAGAAAGAATAAATAATTTCCTAAGAGAAAAACCCAACGCAATGGCAGGACGCAGAGTAAGGCCAGAGAAAGTTGGCAAGTAGAGCTGAAAAACTGTCTGAAAAGAAGCCATGAGACAGCAGAAAAAAATCCTCATCAGCTAATGAGCTCAGATTCCTGTCCAAGGAATTCTCCAAAGTGCTGAGGAACCAGAGAGAAAGAAATAAATATAAGCATTGGTTTTTTTGTTTATGTATCTTTTGACTTCATGATAAGTGACAGGGATATTTTGTACTTGGACACACAGGAGGATGTGTAAAGGGTCCTTGTGTTTAGAGTTTGCAACTGCTAATTCTAAAATCCTCTGGCTGGGAAGGATCCCCTGATGAATAACCACCCACAGATGACACTGCACTCTCTCCCAGCAGTGAGTTTCTATTTTTTTTTTCACTCTTGGTGTAGAGGTGACCACTTTTTGCCAGTGTCTGGCTTCCTATCACTATTGAGTAGCTCTTAGAGGATGGAGCAATGGAGCACAGTTTGGGTTTGCTTTGCTGACAACCCCTCTGTGCAAATTCTTTTTGGCAAATTGGGAGTCTGGTCTGAACCATGCCTTTTGCATCTGAAACAGAAGAGGTGGGGAAAGCCTTGGTCACACAATTAACTCCATTTTGTCACACTGAAGTGTCTGTTCCTTTGCTTTGCCAGTCAGATTGCATTGAACCCAGTGAGAGGACTCACAGTGTGTTTTTGAACTTGAGAAATGACAGAGGCCTCTAGCACAGGGTGTAAAACATAATTCCTGCCACTTCATCTCTTTTCAGTGACACTATAGTGGAAAGCAGTGCTGAGCACACAGTGCAGAGTCACTTTTTCCTGTCTCTGCAAGATGTTGCTTTAAAATTAGGTGAGATGCATTGATTTGAGAAAGCCAGGAGCAGGGCCCAGAGGAGGTGAAAGAGATGCTACTTGCTCTGTTAGAGCTATTTACTGACCAGCTTTTATTTTCCTCTTTTATATTGCTGAGAAATTCATACATTGTATTTGCCTTTTGTGTACAGCTCTCAACAAGTATCTCTTTGTCAGCCTCACAAAGGGCAATAAACTCTGTGTTGCAAATAAGCCTCAGTAGCCGCTGGACATTATGACTAATTGTAATGCAGCATATATCCTTGAGGACTATAAACCTATATTAAAAGACAATGGTTGAGAGAAAAGCTATTGAATTGAGATAGTACTCATGTAACCCCATGGGGGCTCAACAGACAACAAGGAGGCCATTGATACCAGCTCTAATACAAAAAGCCACACAGACAGAGAGTCATCCAAACCAGTATGGTGTGTGGATGACCACATAGCTCAGTTTAATGCTGCTTTTGTTTTGTTCTCACTTTGAGGCAGACAACGCACACTGGAACATCAGAATTAGTTCTGTTTAGATTGCTGCAGAGGGAACAAGCGAGAAAATTAATGGAGCAGTGCCCCCCTCACCTTCTCTTGTGGTGTGCCAACTTGTCTGAAATCTGCCCAGTTCCAGGGTAAATTCTGTAATAAAAGTGAAAGAAAACACTGTGGTCTTCTTGGGGATTTTTTTTAGTTAAGTTTAGTTTAGTTCAGTTTAGTTTAGTTTTGCTTTTCTAAAAGACTAAGAAATGTTGAAGTTTTATTTGCTATTTCTCTTTTTTTTTTTCCCTTACATGGTCAGAATCAGTTCAGATATGATGATAAAACAGATCTCCTGAAGCCATCAGGAGAGTTTTCAGTTAGGATCTAAGATGTAAGCAGCCAGGGTTTAACATGCATTGCAGCTGAGGGCAGAACTGCTCAGAAGCTGGGAGAGATTTCATGTTGAGGAATCCTGGCCCCTTGGGTTGTTTTACCTTGGGTACCCCAATATTGTGTCAGTCACTGAATGAGTTGCACTAAAAATCACTTCCATCATTCTGGATATAATTATTTAGGTTGTAACCTGTGGGTCTGTGGGCACAGCCTGTATTTTACTGAGACCTGTCTGAAATTTAGATGATTCTTGAAATTGTATTTCACTCTTTGTTCCAATATTAGGAACAAGAGTGTCCCTATAATTTAAGGGTGACCAGGCCTGTAGTTAGAGCCTACTTGATAGATTAATTAATTATAAACTCCAGAATAATCCCAATCTATTACTTTACTAGCATTTTCAGGAAAGCCAAGGAAGGATTTGTAAACAGAACAGAACAAGAACTTACTTCCTTTTTTTTTTTTATTTAATTGTTTTATTTACAGATAACATCCTCTGTTAAATAGTTTTCCTAGGTATCCCCACTGAATCACTCAGAAATCCTTTTAAATTCCATGAAAAATCCCCATCAGTTTGCACTATGGGAAAGTCATAGTTCTTTTTTCTCAGTGTGTTGTGGTTTTTTTCTTTTTTTAATTTTTGTTTTTGTTTTTGTTTTGTTTTGTTTTGTTTTTGCCTCATCAGCTTAGATTTAAATTTGTCAGGGCCTTTGTGAGTACAGTTGCTGTTGCAATGGGTGTGTAACTGCTGCCCTGGACAGATACATGTTCTTCTTCCTGCAGGTTTGCTCAAGCCCCATGCAGGATCCTGTTTTTCTCCCCCTTTCCTAGTATCTTATCTCTGTCACTGGATTTCTCTCATTCTCTTCACATTGTCTTTTTAACTTCCCCCCAGTGTGATTTTATTCCTTCTTTCATGGAATGATTTTTCCCCGACTGTAGTTTCTCAGCAGTGTCTGTGTAGCACCTCCATCTGCTTTTGTCCTGTGAAGGAATTGCCTCTAAAGAAACACCCTAAGTGGGAATTATGCTTTTATTGGAGCCAATATTTCACCCAGTGAATTAGTCCCAGTGGAATGAAGAGGACGATTTGCATGCTTAACATTAGGCACACTGAAGTCCTTCACTAAATCAGGTCTAATGTGCACATTGAACTTCCCCTGACTTAGGAGAAATTCTGCAGTCCAAAAAACCAGAGGTTAAAAGCCATCCTGTGAAAACCTGGCTATGCTGTGGCCAGTGACAAAGCTGACTGTGGTGTCTGTGGAACCAGGGTGGCACCTCAGGTGTTGAGTCTTTCGACAAATACCCCAAGAACACAAAACCTGCAGTCAGGAGCCATCCAGAAAATGAATGCTGTCTTGTACTGAAGCATTTGGTATTTTAAGAGTTAATTTACAAATCTGAACACAGTACTTTTGTATTAATTTCACTTCTGCTTTTTCCTGTTAAATAAATTTGTTTCTTTTTAAACTGACTTCAAGAAAGAATAAGAGGGTGAAAAAAAAATCCGCCTTTTTGTTAAATTAGCTTAAAGCAAACAAACTAAAATTTCTCAATGTTGTCCAATGCAATTCATTATGCTGGTGCAGTACTCTTTTTTTTTCCCTTCTTTTTTCCCCCCTTTCCATTGCCTGAATAATGTTCTTTGAAGACTACATCATCAATAAACCACTCTGGTGAGGTTTAGAGGGCCTAGAATAATGAATAACAATTAGGGGCATTTAAAAGGTAATATTTTTTCCTGCAATTTGGGAATTGATTTATGAAGTTGGGGATCCTCCAATTTCATCAAATAAATGGTTTCTTAAACCAATTCTTCTTACCGTCATGGTAACACCTTTAGATCTGGCACGGTTAGCAAGCTTTCTTGCCAACTTATTGTTTTTGATGCAAATGAAGCATCTCAACTTGCACAATTAACAGAATTCCTGTCTAAAAATGTTATACATTTTCTACAGCCCAGTTAAAGCACAATATCACTTTTACAGTGAGAACTATCCTGTTGGGTTTCATCTGTGTGATGTTACACTTATTTTTGAAATTAAAGCCGTGGATATTTTTTCTTGTGACATTTCTTGAAAACGTGTTGGAATTTGAAGGCCTGATGAGCACACCTCAAATGGAGCCATGCAGTGAGCCTGGATCAGTGAGTAAAAGGTCAAAGTCCTGTTTAACAGCTCGGAAGAACAAACCATAATGCCAAAATCAGTCAGGGAAATCAGTGAGTGGATGTGTAAAACACACGGAACAAAGTGGTTGGAGTGAGGGGTAGGATTGTGAAAATCACCCCAGTGACAAAGAAGTGTCCACATCCTTGGAGGAGGCCAACATGTCCAGCCAGTGGCTCTCAGGCTGCCTGAATGACCTTCAGCTCAGTGCCAGAGAGCTTTGATTCACCTTTAAACAACCAGCCCCTGGGATGATTCCAGTATCTTGCTGGTGGGTCTCCTAATGGAATTAAACTGTAATGCCTTGCACTCTGGTAGGGCTGAATGTATGGATAAAAAGATGCTGAGCTAATAGTCTTTTTTACAGATCCATAAGCCTCTTTGGAAGTACAAGCCAGGATAATATTTTCCAGAGGCTTTAACCTCTTTGGTAGAAAATCCCCCCAGGCAGAATGTGTAAAGTTTAGAAAAACATTAAAATATCCCCTTCAACCCCAAGAATGGCGAACAACACAACTTGTAGGAAATAAATATTTAATGCACCCAAAAGTACTACTTTTAGTGCATTGCAAATAAAATCTTTTTTCAGACTTCCCTTCCCCCCGCTTGAGTTGGGTGTTGTATTGAACCATCACCTTTTTGTTTATCATCACACTGGGGATTTTTTTTTTTTTTCCAGTGGAGAATTCTCAGCCTAGGTGGGGTATTGGTGATGCAGAGGAGTGAGTTGGAGGAGAAAAGATGTTCCTGGAACTTCCCAGAATTGAAGAGCAAGGGCAGCATCTCCCAAAATTCTTTCACTAACTGCCTGCTGAGGGACCACCTCATGTTATGTTGGTCCAGCCCTTGGGCTAGTGGTTGACTGCTCCTTTGTAGCCAGTGTGGAAGAGCATGAGAAGCACCACCTCAATGTCTGCAGGGCTCTGAGTGTGGATGTTCATGCCCTTTCTTATTAAAACTGACTCATATAAGGATTCATAAGATTTTCTTGTACTTCCTTTCTTGTTGTTTTCCTTTTTCTTTTTTTTTTTTTTTTTTTTAATTAGGAGGCAACATCAGTTTAAAGTATACAAAGCTAGGTATTTAATTTGTATTTGCTTCTTATGCCCTAATCCTACCCACTATTTAGGCTCATGAAAATATGAGCAATTAAGTTCTGGGTCTTTGTGAGTGTTTCGGGGCTCTTTGGAGTATTTTAATTCCAGCTCACTTTGAGGTACCAAGTGTGATATCTGCAGTAGGTTAGGACAGGCAGTGCTAATTAATTTTGAAGGATGTGTTTGGTAGGAATCTGATATCTGTGGCAAGAGCCCTTTGGATCATCTTGGTGGTGGGTGTAGGGCAGCTGGCTGGTCAGACACAACCAGGGGATTCTGACTTCCCTTTTTAGGGGCTGAAGTACACCTAGAGCAGGCTGAACCTCATTTCTGCTCAGTAGGATGCAAGGAACCACTGCCAGAAATTTGATGGGAACCACAAATGCAATAGAAAATAGAAGTATATTTTATTCAGCCAGGACTCTGTCAGTGTGTCTTGGAGAAAACAGGACAAATGTTTGGAGATTCCCAGTAGGAGAGGGATGTGTGGAATTGCTAAATCAGATTTTTCAGTGTGGCACTAGATAGGTGGTCTGGAGAGTAACTAACTTTGTGCTGGCTGAGGCTGTTTTCACACATTCAAGCTTGTGCTTTCAGAAAGAGGAAAAAAATTAAACCAGTTTTTTTTCATTTTGGAAGTCTTTTCAAATGCTGTTGCATAAAGAAACGGTGTGGATATCACAGTATTTATGAATCAACAACTTTAAGGAGCTTAAATATGAAAAACAATATCTTTTTGTTACTTCTAAAGCACACTGTTTGGAAAGCAAAAAGCTTGTTTTCCCCACTGCAATTCTATAGACTGAATATCTGTCACTGCTTTTCATCAGATCAGCCTGGAGCTACTAAACCCTAATACCCTCAACAGACAACAGCCACAGTGCCAGGGAGGGATTGCCTGGGCTGCAGCTTCCAGAAACATGTGAATCACCCCAGCACTGTGCAGCTTTTTGTGCCTCTCTTGCAATTTCAGCAGGAAAATAAGAGTAATTAGAAAGCTCCATTTGGCACCAATGCTGCTGGTTTGAAAGTGACCCACTAAGCTGCAAAGCATTCTCCCCTCCTCCTCCTTTCTTCTCTATCCCACTCACAATCTACAACTAAAATCTGGTCATCTCTAGTGTGTTAGGAGCTGAGCTGCTGCACTCCATGCACATTCCTGTTGTGTTTAGAAACTGTTGATAAAAGATCTCGCAATATTTATGTTGGACATACCCATGTGTGTCAATACTGCCATGTCCTCGCTGCTGCCAAATTCTGTCTCTTTCTATTATTGTGATATATGGTGGGTTATTGTAGAGCACTTGCTTCTGTACTCCTTCAAATGCTTGAGTTATTCCATAGTTCCTCTCTGAGAGTCTTTTGCTGCAGCTGTGACATTACTCATCCCTTAACCTAATTAGCTGGGTTTATTTACTCTGGGAGAGGGGAAGCACAGGATGGAGAGTGTATCATGATCCAGCCCATCCTGCAAGCACCACAGCAGAGGAGTCTTCATGAATCTGATTTTAGGTCTTTGCTGCTGGAGGGGGACTGTGGTTTGGTTGCTGCTCTGTGGAGGGTTGTCCAACATCTTGTTGTTATAAATAGAACCATGGGGAGAGAGACAGAGAAAGATGAAGTAGCTGACTCAATGTTTGACTGATGGGCCAATGTAATGAAAGTTTTGCAATCTTTTGTAAGCAGGAGTAATAGGATAGCAAAGGAACACTGGGGGATCCATTAGATTTGCATACTTACAATCCATCAAAGTGATGAAATTAATTCACTTGCATCTTAGTGCATGTGCTGCCATATGAGGCAAAAGTGGTAAAAATGAATCTAAAGTATGGATTTGTTCAAGCATTTATATTTATATTTTGAGCAAAGTAGTCCAATATAAAAGCAATTGTTTAAATAGTAAAAAAAAAATCAAAATATGTCTTTCCTCAACAGAAATAATATTTTGATTTAATGATGTCTGATCAGCACAACATTTAAGGATTGCTGGTCACCTACATATTGATTTAGATTTCTAAATGTACCCAGCTCCCCATGTCAAACTTTGGCTGATGAGAATGACATACATTTTTTTTCTTGCTATAATTACAATATTTGTTTATTTGGAGGTAGATTTAATATGCCATATAATTAACTGGTGCAGAGAATTAAGCTATAAAGCATACTATTATCTCTCAGGCTTTTTCCAGGGCTATGTGAGATTGTCACATATGGCACTGGTTGTTGATAACTAACCTAATGAAATGATACCATCACACAGAGGCTGTTTCTCAGTATCCGTTCCCACTGATAAGAAGTTATCTGTCTTGATATTGATTTGACATCTATCTGCTCCGTATGTGACTTTGGAAACTAATGACTGAGGTTGTACTGAATATTCAGAGATAAATTTTCAGATGAGCAAGGGACCAGCCTTCCTATTTCTCAGAAGCTTTTTTTCCCTGCCTGCTAATGAACCGTGGGTGCAGGCATTAGCTCTGAGACAGCTTTTCATGATTGAAGATCAGATCAGCTGAGGGCTAATATTTGTGCTTGTGATGCATCATGTGGAGGAAACCAAGGGTGCAAGTACTGATGGAAGTTTGGCAAAGTGAAGGGCAGCTTTCTAAAAGAGTCAGGCTGGAGACAGTGCTGCTTTCCTTGAAGTGCAGCTTGATTTCAATGGAGCAACTCAACTCAAAATTCTGAGAAGTGCCTGCTGTCATTGACCATCCCCCTAGGGATGTGGAGTACTTGGAAAGGAAGGAACCAGCCTGACTTTGCAGGATGAGCAGGACATTTATCTGTGTGCAGGCCAAAACAGCAGCAGAGGGAAAACAGAACATGCAGGTCCATGACTGGGTGTGAATGGGGCTGGGACAGGGGGAAAGATGTCATTTTGGGGTCCTGGTGTCCTTGCTGGCATGATGCCACCCACTGCCAAAGCAGAAACAGGAGAGGTGCCAGGGCATGGCCAGGCCTCCACTCCTCTGCTGCCTGAGCTTGGCCCCGAGGCTGGGGATGTGTGCTGTGAGCGCAGTGTACACAGAATTCCTTTGCTGTGTTAGCTCCGTGGGCCGGGCAGGAATTTGGTTGCATTGCTTCCCCTGAATCTGCCCAGAGTGCCTTTGGAGAGTGAAGCTGGTGCTTTCACTCCTTACATGCAATCATTTCTGTCAAACAATCCAGAATACTTTTGAATCTGGTACAGCATGTCAGGAGTGCAGGGTCTCCCATAAGGCAGAGCTCTAAGAAAAACACCAGTAACACAAAACCCCCCTAAGTCAGTCAATATGATTTTATCACACATATTTATGCTTGCCTGACAGCCAGCAGTGAAAGAGAATGGGAGTGAAAAAATCCTACTGAGGGCAGTACAGAGTAAACAGCATCCCTGTTTAGGGGAATTGTCCTCTGGAGAAGCCTCTGGAAAAGCCTTGGTGGAGCAGCTCCAGCCTGGGGTGTGTCTGTGTCACCTTGGTGCAGTGGGAGCAGGACACTCTGTGCTGGAGCCCCGTGCCTGCAGCGCTCCTTGGGGAGGGACCCAGCCTGGATCCCCACCAGTGCAAGCCCAAGGACTGTGGCACTGTGTGGTCAGTGCTGTCTCTGGAGCCTGAGCCGACCACCTGTGCTGTTTTAGAGTCTCCGTGTCCCAGCCCAAGCACTAGAGAAAGAGTCAGGAGACTTCTTCTGTTGTTTCCAGAGGTGTTTATTTTATCTCATCTAAAAGTTCTTTCCCTGCCCAGCCGAGGTCCGTTCAGCAGCTCAGCCCCAGGCACACTGCCCGCCCTGGGACAGGATTATCTTTTTATACTAAAAACAACGTAAACATTATTTACAATTATCTTCCAATACCTATCACTTATATTATACAGTCTGGTTCTATTCTATACCAATCTAAAAATGCCAACATCACCCAAAAGATGGATGCAGGAAGAAGGAGAAAGAAGGACAGAACACGCCCAAGTTCCTCCATCTTGACCCCAGACCCTTATTATAAACAATCTTTAAAACCTACTTTTTCACCTTATAATAATCTAACTTATACTCTGCTTATTTTTTGTGACTTGTAATTCTCCATGTAAGGGTGGTAGATTTTCCCAGGGAGAGAAGTCAAAGGCACAGGGTTTCTGGGCACTGTGCCAAGGCTCCTGAGCCCCCTGCCTGGGTCTTGAACTGTCCAGGGAAGCTAGAGAGATGTTTTGGGTTCCCACAGTACTCCATGAGCATCCCTGGAGTACATCCTCTGGTTTCCAAAGGGATTTGTGTGCTCCACCTGTGCCACGAGCCAGGCCATGGTGGTGAGAGGAGGACTTCAAAAGTGCTCCCCTAATGCAATCTAAACTCCTAATGAGGGCATGTAGTTTGGAGTTGGGCAGAGGGGATTGAAGTCTCTTCCCCTGGGTTCAACAAGGGGTGAAGATGTGATGAAAGTTTGCATCAGCTCCCGTAGCACTGGTGCCACTTTAGAGAGCTCTGCTTTTCACTGCTCTTGTTAGCTCTGTAACCTTTCTGAGCTGCCTCTGCCCAGCCTGCTGCATGCTGCGTTCTTTCCTCAGTCCATTGCATTTTGTTTCTGTATTACACCATTTTTTTAGTGTTTCCATATTTATGAATTCATCCATCTACAATAACAATTACAGTTGGAATGTTTACTTTGCCTGATAACATTTACAGTTCATCTACTGGGCAAATACTTGTTATTCTTTGCTTATTTTTTTAAATATATATTATTAGAAGAGCTTTGGTAAAATTTAATTCATTCCTCCCAAATATGTTCCATTTCACACAATTGGCAGGAACAAAAAAACAAATCAGAACAAAACAAACCGGCCTCATCTTCCCTAAAGAAAAACTAAAAAAAGAGAAACAAGGGAGTTGAGGAAGGCACCAGAATGATAAGGACATAACCAAGATCTATCATATAACTTCAATTATTTTTCTGACAGTTTTACATCATCAGGTGCAATTATGGGTGACTTAAAACCCTGTTTTGTTTTGTGTGAAAACCCAGGGCTGACATTCTCCTGCATGCCAGATCAAGAGCTTGGTGCCCACGGGCTGTTCAGCAATGATGTTCATCACAGGCAATCCCTGATCCACCATGTGAATCACAGCAGCCTTGGAAAGGCTTTTAGATTTACACACAGAGGTGTTTGGCCTTGTGCTGGGAAAGAGATAAAAGGTGCCCATGGCAGTGTCCCACCTCCAGCCACTGCAGAAATGCCCCTGAGATTCCTCTGGGACACGCAGTGCCTTCTCTGCTGGCCCTGGCAGCCCCCTCACCCAGCTGGGGTTGACTCTCACCTGCACAGGGCTGTCCCCCAAAGCACCAGGCAAGGACCATGCTGCTGTAGAGGCAAACACAGGCATTTTGTTGCCTGTGGAAGTCTTCTCCAGCTCCACAAAGCAGAGCATGCACTGCCCTGTCCATCCTGGTTCAGTGAAGTGGTTAATACTCTGTGCAGCGCATGGGATTTATTTAGTGCGGATAGCTCAGGGACTCGGTTTTAATGTGCACTGGAAGGATATTGGCACACGTTTTTGGACTGCACTTTGCTCTCTGCCTTGATGAACTAAGCAGACTGTACCATGAAAGGGAAGAGGAAGCTGAAACTTGGAATAATGTCCCTGTTTGTCTCACAGCGTGCTGCTGCTCATGATGTTGAGCTGGCGCCAGTCCTGCTCTGCTTGGAGAGCGCAGCCCTAGGCTCTGGTTGTGGGAGGATGAGCCCGTTGTTATCTGGCAGGGCTGGTGAGAAAGGAAAGGAAGGTTGATTCTGGCCAGATGGGAGATACTTTCCCAGTGTGAGAAAAGCGTGCATGGAGGCAGATTATGCTCTGAACAAAAGAAGCAAGCAAGAGCCCTCCAGTTGGTGCGAGGGAATGAGGAGTGGGACAATAGGTATTGCCAGGAAACACCTGGATTCAGGAGGAAGCTGAGGGGACCTTCCAGTGACTGAAAAACCTCGTTGTAAAATGTGTTTATTGACAGTGAATAAAGCATGGGGCAAAGAGAGTCCAAGCCTTTGTGAGGAGATGGGAATGTCCTTCCTCTGCACTGCGGTTTAATTTCCAACAGTTTCAGATATGTGTTCTTTGTGGTTGGTTGTGTCAAGTCTGAATATTTGGGGGAACAAGCTCACAGGCAGGAGCACAAAGACAATACACTTGAATGCTGGAAGGAGTCTGCTCAACACCTTTGGAAGTGAAGTTGGGCTAATAGGGGAGAACAAGATCTGAATGTTCATCTTTCCTGGAAATGTTACTGCACTTAGGAGCAGACAGGCAGTAAGAGAGGAGTTACCTACTTAACACAGGCTCAGAAGCTCTGCACTAAATTTCTAGAGGATGTAATAGTAGTGAAGAAAACTTCTTTAAATGAAAAGATGTGAAAGAATGCAGATAAGAGGGTGCAAAACTAAAATAGGCAAAGTAAAAGTGGAGAACAAAAGGGAGTCTTGCAAGCATACACAGAACCAAAGGGTCAGCAGAAAGGTGAAGGTAAGGGGACCTGAAAGAGGGGTACTGCAACCCTGGAGTGACACAGGCAGGGAAAGTGCAGGGCTGTCCAAAGGGGCTGGAGTCAACCTTAAGGTGGGGACATCCAGTACAAGAATTGTCTCTGAACCATCTTTCATCTTTTTCGTCATAGACAGAAGTTTTTGCTTTCCCACTTTTACCTCTCCCTTCCTGTCTGTTGCTTTGAGAATTTCTGGTGGTTTTCTATATTTTCTCTGCTTTTATATGAAAAATGAATAAGGAAAAAAAAAAGGGTAATTATTTTTATTTCCCATTGCATTTTGACAAGGCAGTGAGGTAGATTGGAATGGGTATCTCCTCACCTCTCTCAGGATCTTCCTTTCAAACTATAAGGACTCTTCCTGCATCTCTGTTTGGAGGTGTAATCCAGAATCAAATAAACTGAAGATCATAGGCAATGGAAACCATCTCCATCCAATTCTGGATGAATGAAGTCAATTTTCCTGCTCTGCCTGCACTATCAGAGGTCTCTATTGGTGGGCATTGCCACAATCCACATGGTTTTCATCACTGCAAAGAGGTTAAATCCACCATGTCTTTACCATGCCAAATAATAACAAGAAATCATGCTTTAAGTATGCACCTGTGTAAGCTATTTTTATGAGACAAAAAGGCTTCCTGGTCTCTTGTGGGATCATTTATATGATGGAAATAAGAAATATGGTATTGTTTGGCTGGGAGGATATAATTCCTTAATTACCTGAGGCATGTCTGAGTTATTTTGGAAAGGTTGTTATGAACAGCATGGTATCAGCTCTGTGACTGTAAAGAACAAGAACCAATAACGTAAGATCCAATTTGTTCTGGCAAATAACAACCTGGGTCAAAAGGGTTGGGTGGGGGGGCAGTAAACTGGAGAATTTACCCAATGGCAAAGTACTCAGATTTTCTTTCAGAAAATACAGTTTCAGCAGTGTTGATGCTGAGGTGCTAAAGGTAATAAATTGGGGGATAAAATAACAGGGGTAAAAGAAGTGGTGGTGCAGATGTTGCTGGTGCTGGAGGGGAAGAAATGCTGCCTCCCTCCCAGCAGGATGGCTGAGCTGCTGCAGGAGGGCTGCTAAGAAAAAATTTCATCCTTCTGCTTTTGGGTGGCTTTTTTCTTAGTTCTTAGTTGATTTTTTAGTTGTTTCTTTGGAGAGTGGTTTTCGGTTTTTTCTTTTTTCTTTTTTTTTTTTTTTTTTTTTCTCTACCCAAATATCCCCGTGTATTGATAAATTACACCTGTTGGGAGTCAGACTTTACCTTCCTCAGGAATTTCTGACAGTCCTCAGTCCTACAAAACTTCTCTAGAAATTGGTTTATTCCATTTTAGGGACTGTATGGGGTTTGCATGCTCCACACTTGCTGTGGTAGAGTTCTTAGCAAAGGTGGATTAGGGAGAGCTTTCTTCTACTGGGAAAACACTTCTCTGGGTTTCCCCAAACAGCTTTGCCGTTCCTACCTCACATTATTTTATATTTCTGTCTCTCAGCTCATCCTATGACAAACCTTGCTTGACCACTCAGCAGTAACTTCAACATGGCTATCACATTTTTGTGCAAGAGAATGGTGAAAAATAAAGTCACCTTTGGTCAAAATATGATTTTTCCTAATGAGAATTCAAAATGAGGTTTTAAAATTGTGGTAGAGGACTGTGGACAGAAGAGTTTGTTTCAAGTGTTTCCAGTGATAGTATGACTGAATATATATGATTTATTTCTTTTTTTTTTTTAATGGATTACAAAACTATGAATTTGTGATGAAAGCCTTGATGGCTTTATGAATAAGTGCTAGTTGATGCTATTTAAGTAGGATTCAATTAAATCTTCATAAAATGAGCAGAGTGAAAAGGCTTGACATGAACTGAGGCCCAGGAAGGCAAATTGCCATGTATGAACTATTCCATGGAAATCAGATTACTTTTCATAGCTGCAAAAATGTGCTTAGCTTAAACATATTGGGCCAAATTCTGTTCTCATTTATGTGTGTGTAATGTGGAGCTAAGTGCAATATTTGGGTAAATCTATTTCAAATAATTAGTTGATAGTCTTGGAGGGAAAAGAAACCATTGCTAATTTAAATATTGGCATATTCTGTTTTTCAAACAGATGTTCAGACTCTTATATTTTGGCATCCCAAGATGAAAAGATAGCACAGTTGCACAAGAGGGTTTTTATGGAGACTGTCAATGAAAATGAGAAAACTCTTGGGCCAACATTCAAACAAGTTCTATACATAGTTGCCCACAAAATTTCCGATCCTGAGAGCTGTGGGGAATCCCACTGACTTTAGAAATTCCCTTCTCCATCTCACAGTTTGTGGGATTGAGGCTCGACAAAACCCAGCACTGTTGTCCTGGCTCTGTGGAGGTAGATGGCAAAATGCCTTTGGCATAAGCAAAGTCAGACCTTTCACTATTATCTTTTTCAGAGACTGAATTAAACCCACCTCCCCTCTATTTTTTTTCTTTCCCTGAGTGAGTTCAATCTCTTGTTACTTTACCAAGGTTTTAATTTGAAATCTGAAGTCATTTTTTACCTTGATATGCTTATATAGCTTTAAAATGTACAATAAAACAGAGTAGGTATGTTATTGCCAGAATATGAATCCAAGGCAACTAATTCAATTGAAAACAAATCTAAAATCTTCCTTCTATTGATTATTTATTTGAATCAGTGGGTATCCTTGTGTTGCATTTATCCCCAACACTTTTTAATACAATAAAACCCCCCTGAAAGTAGCATTATATTCTCACTCTTCTGAATTTGTTTTTAAAACTCCATTACCATTTACAAGAAAAACTATTTGCCTGGTTGCTTTTAAAGTCTCTAACATTATTTTTTTTCCCCCATTATAAAACTCCTCAGTGTTAGAAAAACATCAAACCAGCTTCATAGGATACTGAGATACAATAATGCCAAATGATTTGCCCAAATTACAGTACCAAAGTTTGGTGGCATTATGGGGAGTAGAGTTTCTATCTCAAACTCTCAGTCCATCCTCATAGACCATCTTTCCTTGTCATCTGTGGTTCAAATGAGAATGTACTGACCCAGAACCACTCTGGGTTAAAATATCAGTTTTTTCAGTAGTTTTCCTTCCATCCCAATTATACTGTGATACAACAATACAAATATTAGCAAAATGGCTTCTGGTTTACTGCAGGATGAGAGAGAAGACCTATAGATAATAATCCATTATAGATAATAATCCACAAATAATCCATTTGTGTCAATTAAAGATATTTACACTGTGAAGCACATTATCAACATGTAGCAACAATGGAAAATGAAATCTTACCACTCCTGTGGAAATTTGTATTCAAATTTCTATTTATGCAATGCTTTGACTTAAGATTTCCCCAGCTTTTGCTTTCTTTGTAGCCTGCCAGTGAACACATGTTTTTCTCTAAGTATGGTGTAATCAGAAATTAATATAACAAGGTAGGGGACATGCAGGATTAAATCACATTACTTCAGCTTGACTGATGTGGCTTCTATTTGCTTCAACTGTTACTCAGATCTCTGTATCTTACCCTGCATTAAAAAATGGTTTGGAAACAGCCCTAAATAGTCCAGAGAGTCCAGGGGGCTGAAATATTTTCAACCAATTTCTGTCACCTTGACATTTTTCACACCATCCACCTGCCTGAATTGAAGTTGTACTTTGCTTTTCGTCTTTCTCTGTATACATTTGTCTTCAATGCCTAAATCACCTCCTTTTTAATGCTACATTTTTTAACTTTTCCCCTTCACTAGAGTGAACATATGCTTTACTATCTCTTCCCAACTCCTGTATTTTCATTCATTTTATGGACTGTGGTAAGGCTTAGGGTCATATAAAATGTCTGGTTAGTTCATCTCTAACCAAGGGAACTCAAAGTCAAGGTGTTCTCCTGACAGTCTTTCATTGCCTTTCTGGTGCCAGATTTTCAGAGGACTCTGCATTTCAGAATTTTTGTTTGGGCTGAATTTTTTGGTTCCCACATGCAAAGTAATGCAGAGGTTTTCAGAAGATCTTCAAGCAGGTGTTGAAAGCTTCACTTGACCTGCTGAAGTGAACTGTACAAGCTTTGGATTCTCATTGCTAATCCTGCTTTATCTGGGGCAATGGACAACACAGAGGGTGGACAACTCATGATTATTAGAAGATTGAGGATGGGCTTATCTTCTGTAAGAAAAGCTGGCCCCTACTGAGTGGCCAAATCCATTTTTAGAACTAGTAATACTAAAAATAATGCCAGTTTGGCAGCCCAGCATTGCACCAATTAATTCATGTTGACTTCCCTGAATTACTTGTGTCCAATCAAAATTTAAAAGCTAAAACGTCAATATTTAATTTCAGCAGTCTCAGCTGAAAGGACTTTTTCTGCAACTTTTACATGAAATGTAATCCAAACCCTTTTGTTCAGATTGAGTAAGCACCAAACAAAAAACTCCAAAACAAACCCCTCAGCTACTTTTGCAAATCCACAACTGGACAGAGCTTTTGGATTTGGAATCTCCACAGTGGTGACCCCAGCAGAATTTGGAGTAGGCGAGGTGCTGGGTGCCAGCCATGGAGTGTTTTTAACAGAGTTTCAGGTGTGCTCAAAAGTGTTCCTGTACAATAAAAACACAAGAAAATATTCCAGGGATTCAAAGCAGTTGGAGTCTTCTCCATAGCTGCTGGAATTCCCAAACATGCAGCTGTGGCCATCTTCCATCCCCTTCCTATGACTCAGCCAGTGTGAAAGGGCAGCTAACTGGGAAACAAAAAAATCTGGCTCAGGTTTTTCTCAGAGAAGAACTCTTGAAAGTAGATGCTTATAGGAAATTAATTTGAACCATCCTCATTTCTTGGACCTATAAATCTGGGCCATAAATTTTTCAGGAACAGGTTTCTTTATAAGATCTCCAGGCCTTATTACTTCTCAGTGGGATAGAAATTGTGTGAAAAAAAAACCCCAACAACCTGCTTTGTTTAAGTATTTTGGCACTCTGCCATCTTGCTTTAGACTATATAATGGGTAGAATTTAATGGAATTTTTCTGATCTGCAGTGCATTCTGAGTTCCTTTTATGTCTTGGGCAGTGGCTTGGGGAAGCAGTATTTGCTTCTGAACAGTTTCACACCCCCATGCTGCTTTTCTTTCTGCAGAGGTTGTGGAGCACACATTCCTAGCTGGAATCTGACAGGCACAGGGTCTAAATGGACAATTCCAGCACTTCCAAATGCTCCTGTCATTCTGCAAGAGAGAAGTCTCTACTGATTAGGATCAGACTGGTCCATGACAAAGTTGAGGAGTGGCCTCTGTCAGGAATGCATTAGTCAGTGCCATGGCAAAGCCCTCAGCCTGGATAGTGCAGAAAGCCTATCAAGGCAAGAGGAACGAGTTTAAAGGGAGTTCTGCTCCTCTTTAGACAAGATCAAACCCACTTTCTTCTGCAGACAGCTTTGCTACCGCAGTCCCTCTCTCTCTGTGCCATTGGCAGGTCTCTGCTCCCCCATCTGCAGGCAGTGACAGGTCAGTGATTTGCTGTTTCTGCAGTTTTAGGATCCCATGAATTCTTGGGTGCACACTGCCTAATACTCAGAACTAAGTAACTTGTTGGCACAATGGCATCTCTTGTGCTGTTCCTTCACCTGCCAACTTTCCCCTAGCACGGGCAAGTTCTCTCTCTCCTTCCATTAATGCACAAACAAGACTTTTAGAAGCTGCCAAGAGTCCCCTATAGGACAGAAGGACTTGGATGTGACACGGCCTCCTCTCTGTTTGCCTGAGATCAACAGTAACCTCACTGTATTTCCCCACCTTGATGAAAGGCAGCTCACAAGATTAAAATAACAGGCTGCAAAAGCAAATGCAGTATTATACCACATTAATCCTCCAACACAGCATTCATCCAAGGGCCACAATGGCTGTGATACTCCTGTACAGGCATGTGATTCATTCACCATTATTTACCATAATTATCTTGCCCAGAATTAGAAGGGATTAAATGAAACTTGGTGGTCCATGCACTTAAGAGAACAATGGAAAAGAATTTTAAAATAAGTGCTGCTAATCACCTTTGTTAAGCATTTTCCCATAATCTGTGTTTTTAACAGGAATTTAGTGCAGTAAGTGTTTGTTAGTGTCCATTTGTCATCAAACATTAAACATGTCTTTGAGTTTCTCGTGATTTATCTTGATGTTTTGAAAGAATGGCCATGTGGCCAGTTGTGTGCTACAAATTATAATGGTTATAAAAATTGTAAATTATCTCCCTCTGTGATATACGTTTCTCTTAGATGGAAATAATGGAGATTGGTCTTAATGGAGACATTTAGACCAAACTCTGATCAACATTGGTTCTGGTGTAATCCTGGAGTGGCCTCACTGAACTCAAGAATTTAAGCTGGTCTATTTCTGGTTAGCTCAAAGGGAAAAAAAAGAAAAAAATTAAAAATTTGAGCTGTGTGCTCCTTTTCTGATTAACATTTAAAAAATATTTTTTCTCCAGAAATGACATTTAGAAAGCAAGAGGATTTGAGATGGCTATAGCATATTTGTTTAAGAACTGGATAGATCAGAGGATGTGAAGAAAATAATTCTCAGGTCTATATACCCAGTGACTATGACAATAATAAAAGTGAAATAGATGTCCAAATATGGAGATTAAACATATGTCAGGATCAAATTTCTCATTTCTTTTACCAGTTTTGTATTAGAGATACAAGGTTCTGAAATACATTTCTGAGGTGGTTTGGGGATCTGTAGTCAAGGATTAATAATCTCAATTGTTGTAGAGCACCAAATATATTGTTGAGAATTAAATATCTTTCTCCCTTCTGTATTGTTACATATCTGCATAAAATGAAGAAAAAATAACTAACTGAGCAGGAATAAGTACAGTAAACGTTGTGTATTACTTTCAAAACTGTGTACTGCTGATTTGGTGATGTTTTTTAAAAACTGGCTTTGAAATTCTTATGGTGACCCTGCCAGTCCTGGGCATGAGCCCTGCTGCAGAAACAGTCTTGCCTGTCTTGCTACTCAAAAGTGAAGCAAGGCATCAGAATCTGGCCCTAAATCAGTTGTTTTAGGGAATGGATTCAGTGTTTTTGGGTGCAGATGAGGATAATCTGGGTCTCTCTTAACTTTGCAAACCAGCAGAGCCCAGCACTGGTGCTGATGCTGCAGAAGGACAGGCAGGAGGAACAAAAGGTCTGGGGGGATGAGAGGTTTGGAATTTACTCTTCCTGCAGAAAGCTGCATTGCCTCGAGAAACTGGTGTTACAAAGCCTTGCATGGAGCAAACAAAGATTTTTAAAAAAATAATTGTATTTCTGAATTAATTAAAATACTGTTAGGATTGATTGTACTGCCTGCATTAGGATAATAAGCCAAGATCAACTTGGATATCACCAGGATCCCTCAGGTGAATAAATGCTTCAGCAACAGAGATGTTGCAGAGCTGATATGATAATTAATATGCCTTTTATTTCTCAGTTCTGGCATCTCTGCCCTGTTTTATGAATCAGACCTTATTGATTAAGTAAAAGAAGAGGAGCAAAGAAGCCCTGTAAATTCGGAAGCCAGGCATAATTAGTTTGCACAGGTTTTGTTGTTAGAGTTTCAGGTATCAAATCAATAGAGTAACATTAATAATTAAGGACTTGGATAAATATACCAAGTCCTAGATTAGAGCTTTGAGCTTTAAAATGCTCACATAAAAGGTTTTCCTGAGGCTCTAAATGTTCTAAAGTGCTATAATGTGACTTTTCAGCTAGGGATACTGTTAAGAAATACCAGGCTACTGTACCAGGGAGAGATTTGGATATCTCCAGGTTGGAGAGTACCTACTGCATGTGCAGGGAAATTGCTGGCATCACTTTTGCAAGGTTTGCCTTTCCTTGGCTGCAACTTGGAGGAAAAAAAAAACCAAAAAACCATTGAAAATAAATAATAGCAGACAACAAAAATGCTAGGAATGTTCTTAATTCAAAATGGAGAGTGTGGCCAAGTTGGGTTTTTTGGTACTTTTTCCGTGTGAAAATACCCTGAATGCGGCAGGACATCAGAAAGCCTCATGGATTCCAAAGGGTCCACGAGGGACAGGGATTAGCCTGGTACCTCTGGCACCTCCCAGCATCCCATCCCTCTGTGAGTGTCACCCTCAGCCTCTAGGAACAGGGCAGGGCCAGCTCCTCCCTCTGCCTGGCTCCCAGGGAAGGCAAGAGCACCCCTTGCTTTGCTGGGTTTCCTCTCTGTGTTCCATCTGAAGATACAAAAACAATAATCAAAAAATGCATTACTTTTCTGTCGTGACAGTCTCTAAGTCAGAAATAATGTTAATACTTCCTCTCTGAGTGGTTTACTTTTCACCATACTATTTTTTAACAGATAATCTAAACCAGATGTTTCAGTTTTGGTGTAATTAAGTGGCTTTTTGGGTAAGCTGGCTCACTTCAGATTATCAAAACATATGTATCTCTTATTCCTTTTGAATCCCTTCTGTTAAGACTTTCATTTGGAAGCACATCCAAACCACTTTTGAGTTACTTACTTTAATCATTATTTAATTTAGCCTACTGACATAAACTACCCAAAAAGCTGTGCTGTAGTGAGTCTGATAATACACTCACTGACATCACTGGAACATTTTCCATTGGCTTCATTTGCACAAAGAGTGCAGAGAATTTTCTGTAGGGCTTGCTTGGAAGGAAAATAATATTTCTAATTGCTTTAATAGTCACTAAGTAAATAGGAAGATGAGCAGGGTGAGCACAGGGTGTGTGTGATAATATGATGATCCACACAGTGTACTGACACAGTGATCTGTGTGGATGAGAAAGAAAATTGAGAGAATTTTTTCCTTCTGGAAGCACAGGGAAGGAATTTAGGCCAGACTGTGGCATCTGCTGGAGGAAATGGAAAAGCCCTGTCCGTATCGATGCAAAGTCAGGCAAATTTTGTCTGACTTTGCAAAGACAGTTCAATACCTGACTGTGCACTGAAGCAGCAGTGAGGATTTATATGTTTGTCCCTGCCTGAGGAGCAGCCTTGCAGCTTGTGCACTGCTGTGCACCCTGAGTTAGACCAGGCTGGGAGACTGCAGCCAAACTCCAACCCTGCTGGTTTTCCTGCTAAATTCCTCATAACTGGCTTAAAAATGTAGTGAGGCTAATGTAGGAATCCATTTAAACAACTTTACAGAGGTACCTGGAAGTACTCCTCATTCAGAACTAAAAGGTGTGTGTGCTCTTGCTGTGTAGAGATGGGGTGGCAGCTTTTTAAATCTCTTGCCTAATATTTTGCATCAGCTGGAATACTGGTTCTCATTTCCCAGCAGAAACAGTCTATAATTTGTACAAAATAATTTTGCTTTCTTTGAAAGAGGAAGAGAGGTCATATTACTGAAGTTGTTATTCTGGTGTGATTCACTCTGGTTTTGTTTATTATGAAAATTGCAAGGAATTTATTTGTTTTTCCCTGTGTGCCTGTTTGAAAGGCATCTGTTGCAGGCAGAGGCTTACTGAAGGAAGGATTTGGAGGTTTGCATCATTCCCAGTAGCTCTTGTTTCTCATTTGTGTCTCCTTCATTTGCTAAGCCAGGTTGTGGGGAGCCCTGAAGCACAGCAGGGCTGTGCACCAGGACAGTGGCAGAACTTCCCAGCTCAGTCTCAAACAGGGCTGGGAAAGATGTTCCAGAAGCTGGTTTCAACTGGGCTGTGGCCAGTGTGAGTGGTGTATGTGACTAATTAGCCATGTGGTTTCATCAGATTCTTGAGGAGACTTCACTAATTACTTGCAGTGTGATTAGAGATGGAAATTATGTTTCAATAGAATTTTGTGTGATTGCAATCTCTTTGAAAGTTCATCAGGAGCCAAGATGCAAGTCTGCAGGACAGTGTCCTTGGCATTAGAGTGTGCAAACTGCAAAAACTGCCCAACAGGAGTAGGCTGTGAGGATTTCTTTAGTAGCAATCTTTCATTCTGTGATCACAAAAAAACTTTGCAACCCCCACATTAGGATGGGACTCTCTGTGGAACAAACACCCTTTCTTCAATCTCAGTGGCTCATGGCCTCCCATCCTATGAGAAATAGTAGGAAGGCATTCCTTTCATTAAATGGATAAAACAAAACTAGAGGGAGAAAAAAGCTGAGCTCTAGGAAGGGTTTCAACTCCTTGGTTTGGGTAAGTAATGCACACAGCATTTGTTTCTGCACTGCAAAATGTAGATATTGCAGCACAATGTGCATATATTCCACTTAGCTCATCCATGGGGAGTTAGATAGAAATACCAGTTTATATATTTTGGAGTTCTTATGGAGGTGCAGCACTAATCCAGGAGGTCAGAAGCTGTGAAAAGGTTGGTATTGTCTGACCACCTTCTCTCTCTATTTTCACTGATACTTTTACATACAAAAGTGCTTCAACACAGAAGAAAAATTTTCTTGTTAGGAGAAGAATCTAAAAATCCTTCACCCAGGCCACCCAAGCTCAGGGTCTGCAGCAAAGCAAAACAAATACTTAGCAAAGGCTGTGCACAGGCTGCAAATGCATCACAGAAAGACTTCCAGGCTACATGACAAGTCCAGCAAAACAGTAGCTGTTATCTGCAGAGCTGGGGCAGCAGGAGATAGCAGCTGTGAATACTCGTGCAGGAATGGATTTCTTCATGTCAAAGTCTGGGGTTTATGTGCATCTTTATTTCTTGTCTGAATGTGGTAAAGTTGGAGCTAATAAAACATAATGGCTAGTTTAATTAAAACAATTTAGTGGAGACTCCAAGATGCTTCTGATATAAAAGATACAATTTAAACAAAACATAAGAAGCTGGTCATTACTATTTCAGCTTAAATTTAGAAGAGTCTGTGGATATTCAGTGGATCTAAGCTCAGCAAGTACACACTGGAAATTTCCATTCCAAGCCTTTATTAATTATGTTTATACAATTTACTTTCATTATCCATATTTTTGACATCAGATTCTTTCACTTATTTGTACTGTATATTTTTATTGTGGGTTGTTGGCACGGCAATTCCATATATTATCTGACTCTATAATTTTGGCTTGAATTAGCATTTTATATACTGTATTTTAATGGCAAAACTTAATCACAAATCCACAGTGGACAGAACTGGCACTCTCAGCTTGCTTCTATCTTCAGCTCTGTACTTTGCATTAGGCACAGCAGCCAAATGCTCAATGGCACAGCATTGTAGCCTGTGCTGGGATTTAGAGACCTGGTTATTAGTGCCTGTTGCTGGCCTGTGGATTTGGGAGCTGCCAAACCCAAGCAGCAGGAGAACAGCAGGAAAATGTCACTGAGGCTGCAGGGATGGGGCATCCTCTGGCTGGAACCTACCACATCTACCCCTGAAAGTCAGGAGGGGAAAACAGTGCTGGAATTTGCTGTATGGGCCCTGTAATTGTGGAGACTTCTTTGTGCACAGAACAACAAAGAGAAAAAAGAACAAAAAAATAAACTAGTATTTTTCCTTTCCCCCCTGCCCTGGGGTGAGTACACACTCAATCCCATGAAAATTTGGTTTTTCTCCCAATTTGATTTTAAGTTGCTGTTATGGTGTTGGCTTTCACAGAGTTGGTGCTGATTGGTGTTGGTGTAAAGGAAGGATTAGATCTGTGGTGGGTTGATTTTAAGGGTCCAAAGGACCTGTAGGAGTTACTGATGGGCAGCAGCAGTGCAGACAGCCCTGCCTGACCACCCCTTATTCTGCTGCAGCAGTTTGGACTGGCAAGGAACTCTGCTGAACATGCTCACCCTTTGACCTCTTGGACAAGCCTTAATTCCTTCAGGCTTCTTAATTTGCAGTGATTACGTTATCTCACATATTTTTGATCAAATCCTCCTTGACAGACACAACTGTTTTGGCAAAACCACTCAGATTTCCCTTGTATCATTTGGTCTGAGGGAGTCAGTACAGCTATTTGAGTGAGAAAAGGAGGCTTGGAAGCTTTCTACTCCCTAAAGTATTTGAATAAGCAATATATTCTGGCTGAAATAGTGTGCTGCAACCTGTTTAGTATGATGTATTTGCAATTAACCCCTAGTTGATAGCTCCTGATGCAAAGCAACCCTTTTTTTTTCTAACAGGACTCTGTATATCTTCTTTACATTAACAAAAAAATATTTTCTTATGGAAGCAGAGTTGTTTGAATATTGGAAACGAGCTGCTGGTCCCTGATAACCCACCACCTCTCAGAGTCTTAACAAAATAGTGAAAACAACTTTGTCTGGATGATTGCCTTGGCTGCACTCAGAATCCTCCCTGGAGCTTGTTGCTGCACTATCAATGTATCAGATGAATCGATGCTGTCGGTGCAATAATTTTAGGCAGAAGACAAAACCACTTCAAAGAGTATAATGACTTGAGAGTTTGTCAATAAGATGTCTTAATGTTTTTGACAACACCCATTTTGTTGACACAGTGGGTGAGGAAGCCTGACATCATTTATTGTGTCAAGTGAACAGATTTAGCTGCTGGTGAACCACATGGTAAATTACGCTTTTCCCCCTTCCTGTTTGAGCTATCAATCCTGTTTTCCTTTTGGAAGCTGATGATTACTTTTTTTCCCCCATCAACTAAAAGACAATGTCATTATTTCTCAGGGAAGAAAAGTAGTATAATTTCTGAATCCCTCTGGAAGGAGTCTCTGAAGTGCCATTAATTCATATTTAGCAAACAAGTTGAATAAGATATCCCACCCCATTGCTAAAAGAAAAAGTGAGATAGCTTTATTTATAAGCAAGGATCTTTTATAAGTGAAAATCTGTTTTACCATGCATGGCAAGTTCCCAGCTAATTTAAAACATTTAAAGTTATGCAAAACCACTTAGAGAGTTGAAAAATATGTAAAGATATGTAAAGACACTAAGTATCTTGTTCAGTACTATAATAACAGAAAAATCAAGACCATGTTTTGACTTGGGATTTTATCTTTAGAGCTCCTTGCAGAGAGGCTTTTTTAATACCTGTGTGTGGGTTTAGTTTCTTCTTCTGATGCTTTCTTTTCTTGTCTACTCAATCCTTACAAACTTTGATAGTATTTCGTAAGGATGAACATTATTCATAGAGGGAAGTCCATAAAGACTGTTGTTCATCAGTATTTGTCTTCAAACTTTGAAGTCTCCTAATTGCAGGAAGATAGATACATTAAACAATTACCTAAATGCTCAAAAGGGAAAGAACAAAGGAAATAAGGAATGATGTAATCCCTGAGGGAATCATGTTTCTCTCTCTGGGAGGAAGCTGTTCTCTTAAAGTTGGCACAACTCTTGGGATGCTCGGCTGTCACTTTCTTCTCACATTTATTCTGGATGAACACAATGCATCCATCAGTGCTTAAGGAGTTTTCTAACAGTACATTGACCTTGAATGCGGCACATTGATTTTCAGTAACGCATCGCAAATAGGGTCGTTACCGAGTCATCCAGCAGTGGATGTGATTGGGAGCAGATTCCTGAAATTCCAATACTGTGCCACCTGCCTCTGATGATGGATCGTTCTCCTGCTCCCCATCAATCCTCACCTCCCGCTAAAAATTGTGACACCTGTATGAAATTTATCATTATATACAACAGGAGGCACAAACACTGTTACACGGGGGCTTCTCAGCAGCCCCCTCTCCTCTGGTGAGGATGGTTTACAGTGGCATTTATTTAGAGAGGTGCCTCGTGTAAAAGGGCCGGGTGGCGACGGTGACAGATGTGAGCACTATAGGGAATTAATGCTGCAACTGGGACCGAGCAATAGATAAAAACAGTCTGGATCTTGAGCTGTTAGAGGTTAACACCAGATCAATTAGGGTGATTGTTCTGTAGATTGTAATGGACAAATATACGTATACAAAAAGGGCATTAGTGAAATTGGGGAGGAAGAACAAATAGAAATTAACTGATGTTAAAGTAAAAATCAAACTGGGAAAGATTTTGTGTTCTAAAATGCCTGGCAGTCTGACTACGGCTGGGAAACAGATCTTTCAAAATGATTCTGGAAAAGTACAATTGAAACAAAGGTGTTTGTGTTTCTTTGGGGGTTTGGTAAATTAATGAGCCTTTCCCCTGCATTGTGCATATAAATGAAAGAGTGAGAACAAAAACCTGAATCCTCTGAAGTTTTTAGGTCTCTAATGTCCACCAAGATCAAGGATTTGGCCACCCTATAGATTTCAGGTTTGTGACTTCTGAAGCAGTAAAGGAGGGATAATTCTTCCTTTCCTTGCAACTGCCATGGGTCTGGAGTACAGTGGTTCTGTAACCAAGCTAATGCATTGGTGTTTATTCATCTAAAATGGCCAAGAATTAACTACAGCACTGAGCCAGCTGAGAGATTAAATGGCCTCAAAGTTTATAAAGTGGCAAACTTTATATTCCTCCCTATTTCACTTAGCTGCAGTGGATGCTAAGAATCTTGAAAAGAACTCAATTAAGTAGCCTGTTAATTTATACTCTCTGCCTGTGGGTAATTTTGCAATGCTTTCAATAAAAATATGTATAATATGTACTCCAAGAGCAGAATAAAACCTGATAGCAGAATAGGAAATAACTATCTGAAAATGAAATGAAGTTGATAGTATTTCCTTACCAGCTATTATTGCTCCTCTCTAATGTCTAATTCTTACTTAAATTGAGAGGTCCTTATTGGCCAAAGTGCAGTAAAATCAGGCTGTTATGGAGCACTATGGAAAGAGTATTTATTTTACAACTGCTTCATAATAAAACATGTATGTCTTGCTCCTCTTCAATACCAGCTTCACACCATCTGCTGGTCACTGCAGGGGCAATGGAGGTTTGACCAAGTTCCCTGGGTTTTGGCTTTAGTTCAGACTTGGTCCAATCTCCTGTGGTGCAGGGGGCTGATTTGTGATGATTGTCATCACCGGGCCAAAGGAGCTCTGAGATGTGCCCAGAGTGCCCCTGCCAGTGTGAGCCCTGCAGGACTGGGGTCAGACACTCCTGTCTCAGCAGGAGTGACATCTGATGTGCCACTGATGGACCCTAAACACCATCATCATCTAGATGGGCGTGATCAGAGAGGTCCTCCTTTATCAAAGCAGGCTTTTTGACGTTGCTAAAAGTTCCGATGATTTTGAAGGGAAATGTGAATATCTAAAATCTTTGTAAGATCATCTTTGCTTCTTCCATGCTGTTTGTATTGCCCTCTTCAAGCTCTCTTCTTCAAAACAAACAAACAAACAAACAAACAAGGTCAGTATTTGGCAGACAATTGCATGCTGTAATTCAGTATAGGCAATCCCTCCAACACCTTGAGGTGTCCTATGGGATAGAGCTCCAAGGAAGGTGTGTGTGCACCTTCTGGAAACTCTGCAGTCTCTTGGACTTCAGTTCTGGACCTGCCAAAGCCACATTCAATCTCACCTGCTTAGAACTGCAGAGAAGGAGCAATCACCAGCAATATTCAGATCCAAAAGGATTCCAAAAGGGAATTTTTCACAGCAAGAGGGTTCTGGATGCTTGTTTCTGGGTTTGGGCCACATCTGTTTCCAGATGGGTTAGAGTGGGTGTACTTCTCTGTAGCAATTACCTTTGACTTCTACTGAATACATTATTATCTAAGTATAATTATATACAGTAATTGCCTGGCTGAATTCACTTTGACAGTTCTGAGTATTAAAATTTTTTGGTTATTGAAATAAAAACCCGAAGTATGTGCTGATGTCAGGTTCAGCTGTCTGTGCATTCAGCTGGAGGATAATAACTTGGTGAGAATTAAGAAACTACCAATATCATAGTGGTGAACAGGGGCAGGAGACAGAGCTATGTTGTGTGCATTTATTTTGAACTATATATTTAACCTCCCTGTGTCTGGCTACTAGATTATTATAATGCTTTCCATTTATCTAGGGTGTTGCTGGTTTCAGTTTTTTTGTGTTAGACTACTGTGACCTGCTTCATAAATGTTGCTATGAATTTAAAGGATGCAGATCATCAAAATATCTGCTGGAAGATGTCTTATTTGAGATGTATTGAATATACTTCTGCATGTACTTCAGAAAGACCTGTATTTGTTTTAACTCCAGATATCAGAATTATGTGTAAGCAAAAGCTGTTTATTGTACCACTAATATTACAATATTAAAATAATGAAAATTATGCAATACTAGTGGATGTACTTATATAAACCTCATTTATTTTTCAGAAAGCTGTTTGTTGTTTGTGTATTTTCCCCTGGTACATTTTACATAGACCTCTGGTCACTCTGAACAAACAGCAGAATTTTCTCCCAGTGAAAGTAAGAGTTATTAATACTAGAAAAGTTAAGTTAGTATTTGAATAATGTCTTATTTTTCAGGGCTGTATAAGTCAAGCAGTTGAATTCCCTCAAGTCTGAAAGACTATGTCAACACATGAAAATGGTTTTAAATTCAAATTTTATTTTATTTTAGTCTTCAGTTCTGCAAGCTACACTGCTGCCTCAGTGATATCAAAGGGACAGTGCTCAGTTTATTTTTCAGTCTCCAAATGAATGTTTCTTGTGCTGTAAATGTGTCTTAATATTCTGATATAGTTAAATGTGTATTAATACCCCAAATGTTAGAAGTTGCAATGTAATTTTCTTATTTTGCTTGGGAGTGGAAACAGAAAATAATGCTGAATGTCAGTGGGCTGCGAGTGTGAAGGGGATAAATGCCTTCAGGAAACCCTGGCCACCAACTCTCCTCTCTGGGGCAAGACAAAGTACTGTTCATTTTCACAGAAATGTCAGTGCTACTGCAGGAGCAAAGCTCTTTTTTAAACATTTGTTTCCTGAGTTGGACTGTTCTAAGCCCAGTGCATCTTCCCTGCTGTGCCTCCCCACTCAGAATAAATCCTTCCTGCAATGCCACTGCAATAAATGAAGTTGCTCCTCATTTATATTGTGAAAGGGCAACCTAGCCTGTGGTTTCTGGCCAGGGAAGGGTCTTATTTAAATTTATGGTTGTTTTAGGGAGTTAAAATTAATCCACTGTACAGGTTGCTTATGTGTTACTCTGAGGCATCTGGAGCTGATGCTGCTGGAGAGAGGAGGCTTCAGCACTTGAGCTGCTGATGTGCCCCTGCAATCTCACAGAATGGCTCTTGGTCTCTGATTCTCCAGCTGGACCTGGCCTCCCCTTCCTCTCTTCGTGTGTATTCAAATAAATTGTTGTTTGTTCCTCGAGTAAACTTTTCATTGAAATCAAACTCATATTTGTTAGTGAGGTGGTGCTGACTGGTGAGCAGCCAGAGATCTCACTGTATGCCTTACCTTGGCCACACTGGCAACTGGGCCATCAATCCAGAGAATTAACTCCAGCAAGACATTAGTCATTCCTGGAAATTGCAGTGCTCATTTCTCTCTCTCTCTTTCATATTTAAATGGTAGGGTTTTCAAGCATATTTTTATGGACCTAATTAATGCGTGTGACAGGCTTCTGATGTAAGGTGGAAGAAATGACAATTAAACATCTTGGAATAAGCACATTCCAGAGTGTGCACAAGCAAGTCTTTATGCAGGGCACTGTGGGAGAAAGTGCTCAGCAACAAAGCAGTGATGTGTTTTCATTTGAAACAACAGGATTGGAGTGAAAAAAGAAAACAATTCATTAGCATTTGTGAGGGAAGTTTGCAATAACCATCGACGTTTTGTAATCCTGCGGTTTTGTAGTCTTCTACAGGGGAACTTTGTGCTATAAAAAGCCTTATTTTAAGTTCTTACTTTGGACCCTGGAGATGAGGATGAGGTTAATGGTAGTGACACTGGTTAGCCACCAGCTTTTGTTTTGTTTCTGAAGAGATGCTGCGTTGCTGACACATGAAATTCAAGATAGACTTGAGTTTTTTCAGCGTTCATGTTTCAGCTCTTTTTCCATCTTCCACTGACGTACCCTTGGTACACGGGCTGTGTTCTCTCTGCCTCTCATGGTGCAAGCAGTGTACCTTGCTGTGCAGGGCTCAAAAAGGAAAATGTAAATGAAACCAGAGCTAACATTAATGGCAGCATTCATATTTCTGCACATGTGATCTCTGGGGGCTAACACTGGCAAAAAGGTGATATCATAGTAAATAACAAACTATGGCAGATTATGCCCCCTCAGATCCAGATTGTTCTCCAATTATAAAGGAATAAATGGAAGTATGTTTAAGTGAAACAGCCACCTGAATTACAGAACTCTGATGTTGTATATTGTGTCATAAAGAGGTAACTGGGTATTCTTTAATATATTTTGACTACCCTGTTCAGGTATTTCAGTCTGTTCAGGGCTTTTGCTTTCTCAACTGTTGAGCAGAGGATGCCATGGGATTACTGTGGGGCTGCTAGGAACAAGATAACAGTTTTGGTTTTGTGGCCTGTGTTAGGAAAACAAGTGCAAAGGTCAGGCTCTCTTGAGGTGATGTCCTTGCTCCCCTGGAGGCAGAGGGAGCATCACCATTGACTCAGCCCAGGGGATATTCGTGGTTTAACTTAGTCCAGCAGAGGTGAAGGATCATCTCCAGCTGCTCTGGGCCGATAGGAGCCAAATCCAGGAAATGTTTTTGTTGTCTCCCCTCTCACTCAGGTATTTCTGCAAACTTCCTTGTGCCTGCTTGGTGATGGAGTTAGAGCAGACAGTGGTTAAACTGCATTATCTCCCTGTGTGCAGGCAACCACAGTGCTCTCCCACTGTTTACACTGGGAGATAATTAATGGATTTAAACACAGGGAGCTCTGTGATACACGTGCCTGCTGGCCAGGGCCCAGCAGCAGGGCTGGTTCTTGTCTGGGTTCCACGAACCCACCCTGTCCAGGAGAGCATCTGTGGACATGCCCTGGGCTCCCGGGGTGCTGGTGGGGACTGGGGCACTGCTGGTGCTCATCTTCTTCCCCCTTAGCTGATGGCAAGGGAGGAATCTCATGCAGAGGGTTCCACATCTGCCAAGGTACATCTGATGCTGCCCATAAGGAGCTCTGGCTAAGGGATTTTTAGGTTCCTGTATTTAAAGCTTGTATCAGCAAGCAGGCTGCACAGAAAACAAAAGTAGATGTTCATGCGGCTCTGAGACAAATCTACATCTTGTTTAAGGTCAGTGTGGAGATGTAGCAGTAACTTTAACTTCTAGTACGTGTATATACACCAAGTTGTCACTTTCTTGGGATAAGATTGTGCCTATAAAATGATTAGTGTTCTCCTGATTGTTTTAAAATAACTCAAGCAGCATCTGAATTTATTTACATACATGATATTGCCTTTCATAAACACAGCTGTACGCAGAATGCCAATTCACGGATATTTTTGGAAGTTCATCCAACAGTTCAGCTGGGATAAGAGCAGCTCACAAGCATAATCTTGTTTTCTTCCCCAAGGGCTCTGGACCTAGTGTAGGTAGCCACCATCTCTTTGTTTCTGTGCCCTGAACTCCTAGAGACACAAAGAGGCTTGGGAGGAGTGACTGAGCCTGCAGGGCAGCTGCTGCAGGGATGTTGGAGGACCTGGTTGCCCCAGCTTGGAGAGCAAACCACACTGAGATGGAGCCACCATCCAGCACCTTCACCTCTTCCCAAAGGGCAGTCTCAGCAGCCATTCCAGGTGTCCAGGCTTGGGGCAACAGGGTACTCACCCCTGTGCTCCCTGCAGGAGGCTCTGCTCCCTGCCTTGCTCACACCCTGCTCCTCTGCGGTCTCTGTGCTGTGAGACTTGGCGCTGAGTGACGGCCAAATTATGGATATAGGTCAAATTCCATTAAGACCACACCTTTAGCGGCACACATTCACCCTCTGGAATTTAGTGTTGCTCTTCGTTTAGCGATTTCCTTCTCCCCAGTTGTTTGCTTTTGAATTTAGGATAATATAAGTCATTATTTGAAGTAGGCTATTTAGAAAGCCCTGCACTGTTATTATTTAGTAAGCCAGAGTTACATTATCACTGGCTTCAATCTATGTTTGATGAAAAGATTTTTCCTATTTAAGAGGCAAAAAAAAAGAGGAAAAGTCTTTAATGGTTTTTGTACTTATTCCAAGATCATCAACATGCAGTATAATTAGAAAGTTCTTGTCTAGTTTAAAATCTTTTTTTCTGTCTCATGGGACTTCGACATTAAAAATGCAAGATTTATGTATATTATATAATTATTTATTTGTAGTACAGCAGCACTTAGAGGTATCATTCAATCTTGGGGCCCCATTTATGTGAAACTCTGTACCAGCAATACCACTACTGAGTCAGACTAAGAAATCCCAAGCTGAAAATGTGCTAAGTACAAATATATTGCAGTGGACACAGGCTGGAAGAATTTGTATCATAAGTAGTTAAGATGGACAATAGTTAAGACAGGAGAGAGGAAGGATTACTCACCCAAGTGTGTCAGAGGAAGAATTGAAGCACAACACAATCCAAGACCAGATTTAGGGATGTAGAAGGTTAAATTAGAAACTGGAAGGTCTTTGTTGAGCCAGTCCTTGTGAGGATTTACCCGCCTTGCTCGGGGTGCTGAAGCTGGGAACCTTAGAGCCTACGGCAGTGCTTCCCACCAGAAACCCACAGATGCAGTTTTTGTTGCCTGCTTTTGTTTACTGTGAATTTTGTAGGTCTGTAGTCTGGCTCTCCAGAAAAAGACAATGAATTCCTGGCTAATCCAACCTGTATTAAACCGAGAAGGAATCCATGTCACCAGGCAGCCATCCAGACAGTTTTGAAAGCTAAATACTAACAAGATTTATTATGCCCCTGTGCTACATTCTCTTTCTTGGAGTACTGAGTGTAGCAAGCGACTTTGTTTGATTGCTCAGGCTATTTGCTCTTCATATTTTACACTTCTGAGTTAGGGCAACTCTTGGAAACTCCCACCATTTTCGTAAGGGCTGCTATACATAAGGCAGCTTTTTCAATGATTGGTAGGAATACAAAACAATAGGTAACTAGAGGGGATTATTTTTTGGCTGATTGACAAAATTAGAGCACTCAGGGACAGATAATCCCGAGATGTATCTTTTTAAGATGTTCCCAAAGAGTGAGTAACTGACCCAGAGTCAAGAGACAGCTGCCTTCAGTTAAGTGCAAGATTTGGCTTGATGGGTCCATGCACACAACTGAGAAATTTTAACTGGTTAGCTGGGAAAGGGAAATGCTCACTGGCTTGCTTGAAAATCTCTGGAGCTCCATAAAGTCTGTATCCATATGAGAGTAAGTCCTCCTTCACGAAAAAGCAACTAAAAGGGGGACAGGGGCAGGAATCTAACCAAATGTAGCTTACAAATCTCATTTAAGGGTTTTTGGACTGAGCTTATCACTTGCATGCTTTATTTTAGCAAAGTTAAGTCCCAAAAGCTATCGGAGGGAATAGCAAATTGGGTCATTTTTTTTTTTCTGATTCGCGTAGGGTTTTTGGAATTCAGCAGCAGATGTCTAAATTAAAATACGTATATGTTCCTTGTATTAACAATCCCATTAAACTGTGCTGCCCTTCCCTCCCACCCCCCTCTCCAGAAATATATCCTATCATTAGCTCCTATCTGGAATCGACAGCGGAGTAATTTGAACTCTGGCTCCCAGGGGCCTCCTCCTTTACTTCCTGCTCTAGGAATAAGGTGTGTATTGATTAGATATCAGGCTGTAATTGGGCTCCAATCTCTCTGCCTCAAGATATATGATGGAGATGACAGGAAACAGATACCCTGTTGCTACTTGTAAATAGTCTGGTTGAACAAAATGGTTTGTAACCACTTCAGTGCCATGGTCTTTTATTACCAGAATGAGGTTGCTTTATCACTTAGTTTGATGGCTTTTTGAAGGGAAATAATATCTTTCTTTCTGAAGGAGCTAAAATAATTTTAAACAAATTGAATTCCTCTTTTGAGGACCAAAAATAATTATCTAATACTGCACAGCTTGGTATAATTATACAGTGAGCATGTCACAGACATAAAATTAATTAAGTCCATAACCCCAATCTGGCATCCACTAACTATTAAAAAAAAAAAATGGTGTTGAGAATGAGGATGTCAGAAAAAGGTGTTTGTGGTAGTTGAAGATCTGGAATTATTCATGGCTTTTCTGTTCCAAGATGTTCTCTCCTATCTATCAACAGTACCAGGCTAAATATGAGTCTATTGGA